>NC_090448.1:517947169-518250199 GCF_031143425.1 Pleurodeles waltl
ATGCACTACTTATGTCCTCACATGGCAAGGGCACACGTTACAGTTACCTTAGGGTATGAGTTATAGTTTCTTGAGGTAAGTATAACTACAATTGCTGAATGTATGTTTTTTTGGGTGTAAAATCTGAACATAACTGTAATGTCCTTGTAACCTTTGTTTTTTAAGTGAGTATAAAGCTTTTTTTAAATTCTATTTCCCAATTGTAATGTCCCTGTAACCATTATTGTTTCAGTGAATTTCTTGGGTTTTGTTAATATAAAGTAACATTTAATTACCATAAGTTAATCTAAAGCCCCTGTGCGCAGTGGGGGGTTGGCCACACCCAACGCCTCACACTTAGTCAACCCCACGATGTGGGTCTGTGAGTGGGTGTTTGAGTGGCTGTCTGGGTGTATGACTGGGTGTTTGGTTGTGTGGGTAGGTAAGTGAGTGTTTGAGTGCTTGTGTGGGTAGGTGTGCATGTGTGTGTGTGTGAGAGGGGGGTATATGAGTGGCAGTGCGGGTGTGAGAGTGGTTTGTGGGTCTGTGATGGGTGTCTGAGTAGCTGTATGGATGGGGGGGGTGAGTGGTTGTGGGGTGTGTGACTTGCTGTGTGGGTTTGTGAATGGGTATATGCAAGTGGTTTTGTGTTTCTGAGAATGGGTGTATGAGTGGCTGTGTGGGTCTGTGAGTGGGTGAGCGAGAGATTTTGTGAGTGTGAGTGGATGTGTGAGTGGTTCTATGGATCAGGGTGTGAGTGGTTGTGTGATGAGTTAGTGGGTTTGTGAGTAGGTATGTAAGTCGCTGTGTGGGTCTGTGACTGGGTGTTGTGGGTCTGTGACTGGATGTGTGAGTGAGTTTATGAGGGGATGTATTATTTTTTTTAACTGGGGTTTCGATACCCGAATCCATCACAGACTCACACAGGAGTACGCTGAGCACTGCAGAGGATCTGCAGATCCTCATGTACCCCAAAAGATATGTATTTGGGCTATTTCTTATCCATAAGGGGTCCCTCAAAGACCTTTCCATCAGTCCCATCATACCCGGACTCCTTCTATCACTTTCAAGTTTAGTTTTACCCCACAGGATGAGTCCTGATACACAAAAAGGTGGCTGCAACTTTCCTCTCAGGTTGCAGCTAGTCAATTGCTATTACAGCATGGATCTGCAGATCAACCGCAGTGGATCCACAGTGGATTTTTGTTTCTAGATATACATAATTCTTTTTTATTTACATCAAAACCACTGAACAGATTAACACTAGTTTCTATAGAAAAAGTATTTTTTGTTTTGCTAATAACTTTGGCGCCGTTTGATGAATCTTCATGATATTTTTCAAGAAAATACGACGCTCACTTCAGCGTCTGTCTGGAAAATTTCAGGGTGATTCATCAAGTGGGGGCTGAGAAAAAGCAGGATCCCAAAACGTTTTTTCCCCATTTATTTTTCCATAGGAATTTTGAACAGCGATATGCCAGAACCACTGGACAGACCCACTCAGTAGTTTTTGAGATATTAAAGAAAATCCAAATTTGGATACATAGGGACGCCAAGGCTTTGCGAACCATCCTGATCTAATGCTGAGATCTGATTGGCTGCCAGTACTTCAACAGGGAAATGTTGGCAGCCATGTTGGGACTCTGCTTCAGCCAAGTCCCAGAAAAAACATAAAGAAAAAAATAAAAGGGGCCAGGATAGGAACACCCTGACCCCTTAGCTCTGATGCTGGGGTCCCAAAGGGAACCCTGGGGCAAAAAAGCATCTTTTTATTTTTTTACATTTTCGGCAGAAGTAATGGCGGATCTGCACAGAATTACCCCCCAAAAAATCATGATTTTTTGTTTTAAAAAAAAGCACACGCTCTGGCGCTAGATAATGCAGAGGCCCCCGGGTGGGCCAAATCCTGGGGTCATTGCCATTTTAATGTGGGGGGCCGCCACCTCCCTGGGGCCCCAAAGTGAAACTAATGCGGGGGGCTACCCGCCTCCCCCCACAGCCCTGGGTACTGCACCTCCCTGGTGCACTAATCAAAAGAAATGTTTGGGGGCGCCCAGCACCCCCGCAGCCTCGGTGACCGCCACCTCCCTAGGGCACTAATGTAAACTAATGCAGGGACCACCACCTCCCCAGGGCTAATTTAAAAAGAGATAGGGGGTCCGTCTTAGACCCCCAGGCTACGGGAACCACCACCTCCCAAGAGCTATTTTAGTCAGAGGGGGACCGCGCAGCCCCTCGAGGAGCCAATAAAGGCCCTGGGGATTGCCACACCCCAGGGCCAGCTCCTGCTATATCTTGGTTATAGTTATCTCAAGTAAATAGCTATTTCAAGTAACTATAACTCATGCCCTCACCATGCACTGCTAATTACCCTATATAATACATCACTCATGACATCTTTAATAACATGTATTTTTTTTTCCCACTTAAAAAAGCAAAGATTACAGGGATGTTCTAGTTAGACTCACATTTTTAACGAAGAAAACCATAGAAATTCACAAGTTGTAATTAGAGTTACCTCAATTAACTATAACTCGTGCACCAAAGGTAACGGCATTTGGCCATGCGCAGCGGCAGGTGGCCTCCGGCCGACCCCAAGGCCAACCCCCTATAAGCACTCAACCTTGAACCGTGTACGTCCTTCACCTGTGCACAGAGGAGGTTGCCCACAGGACCTGGCCTTCAGCGAGACCTGCGGCCAACACCTCCTAACCACCCAAACCCACGCCTTACACAGCCCTTTGGCCAGGCGCGGCGGAGCTTGCCGCAGCTTCTCTGGGTGTAAGAGGGTGTATCTGGTGATGAGAGTGGCTATCAGATTGTCTGTCTGAGGGTAAGTGCGTGTACATCAGTGTTTAAGTGGGTGCATCAATGTGTGCGTGGGTTTGTGAGTGGGTGCATGAGGGTGTCAGTGGGTCTGTGAGTGGGTGGGTATGTGAGTTGGTGTAGAAAGAGAGAGTTTTTTTAGGCTTTAATATCTCATATACTTAGAATGAGATAGTTAAAATAAAAAAATTGTTTATTATTTTTTTTAAACTATAATATTAAACAAAGTAAATAAATAAAAGGTAATGAGACCTGCTGGCCTGGAACCCCCAAAGCTCAGTGTGAAGGCCTGCGACCTTCACACTGAGCTATGGGAATTTTTTCCCCATTTATATTTGTTAGCCCTTTGTGGGCGTTCTGGGTCCCTATTCATTTATTTATATATATATTTTTTAAAACAGCTTTTAAATAAAAAGCCCTTATGGGCTACATGGCACCGCAAGGGAAGCCTTAAGGCTTCCCTCGCAGTGCCATTGCTTCAGCAAGCTCGGAGCTGCTTTGACACGCGTGCAGGGGGAAGGGATGAAAGCTCTGTTTTTTTACAGCAGGGCCTGCTTTACATGAGAGCCACAGTATTTGCAGCCAAGCCACAGCAAACAGCTATGTCCCTGGGGTGGGCACCCCAGGATATAACAGGAGTTGGCCCTGGGGGGTGGAGGTCCCCAAGGCCATCTGTGGCTCCAAGAGGGGGGTCGCTCGGCCACTCTCCAATGAGGACATAGCCCCGGGGAGCCCCATAAGGACCCTCTTTCTTTTTTAAAATAGTTGCCCTGGGGGAGTTGGTCCCCAGGGCAGTGGGGGGATGGGGGCCACAGACCTTCCTGCAATAATTACATTCATCGTCCCAAGAAAGTGGTGGTCCCAGGGGCAGCAGGGCAGGGTTTTTTTATGTTTATTTTTTATTGTTTGTGGAGGCCAGCATATAACCCCCACCCTGAGCATCTAGACGGCCTCAAAGAACCCCATGTCCCAGGGCCACTTTCAATTCTTTAGGGAGGGGGCATGTAACTCCTCACCCTGCGCAGCCATCCACCCCAGGCTGCAATCCATCCCTAGGGAGCAAATCTCTCAGAGCTTTAAGTATGGCTCCCAAAGGGCGGGAGCAAACATTTGCTTCTGAATGTTTGCTCCCAATGTGGGATCAGAGTAAAAATCTGCTGTTGCAAGGTCGCAGCACGTTTGTTGCTGGATCTCTCCAGCACTCACGATTTAGTGTATGTTGGTGCACTGGGGCACCCACTACAAAAATAATAGCTGTCTCCCACAAGCACCCACAATGGCTGCTACCTGGGGAGCCATCATAAGTCACAGGGGCCCTATGTCTCCACCCCACAGCCCCCAACTTATATGGTGTATGTGGTGTATAAGGTACATATGGTATATGTGAGTGCCATGGCTGGACACCGACCAAAAAAAGTAGCTGACTCCCGCCAGCACCCACTATGGGTACTGGCTGGGCAGCAGTCAGGGGGTGTGGGGGCCCTGGGGTTCCCTCCAAGGCCCCCACCTTATTTGGTATATGTCTGTACCCTTGGTGGGCACCCACCAAAAACAAGCATAGGTATAGCCAATAGGTCTTGCCTTTGGGACAATAAGTGTTTAGCGATGCAGCACATTCTCCTGACATCAAAGTTTGTGGTAAATCATCTATGATATACTGACCCTGTTATTACCAGGCATTAATTAATGTAATGTGACAGTGTTGGCACATAAATTCTATGGCACTAGGTTCTTGCCATTATCAAGTCATTAAGGACCCCAAACTCACTGTCATACACAGTCTAAGGTAAAATATACTTTTTCTATCAGTCATTAATGCCTTTTTACAATTTTGGCATTTGCAGAGACTAGCATGGGTGACTTTACATATGCCATACCCTTTACAATGCCAGCCATATAGTCTCTATGACACAAATATACTAATACTGCCAATCATTTGATGCCCTCACTCTGCCCAGCAAATGGCAGCTAACCTGCATGGCCCATTAATTATCACCGGCAGTGATGATCTTATACCTCCTGGAGAAGTAGTTCATGCCTTTCTGTCCTGTACCTGACACAGAACTCCAGTTGTTACTCCCAGCTGTTCTTCTGCTGACCTCTCAAGTGTGCCCTTATGCAACTCCTGGTCCTGGCTTGTAATCAAGGTGTGCCTCATATGGCTTCCTGGTGGCAGCAAAGCATGTCAGGGTCCCTAGTCTGTTTACGCAACAATCCTGCGAATTATAACCTCAGCAAGAGAGAAGGAACAATAAGCGAAGTCCCTGAAGAGCCGGGACAGACGGTGGCCATTTTGGGGCAGTGCGACCCACGTCTGCGAAGGAAGGAGAAACTCAAACATGCACAGAAGGACATAAAACATATGTTTGAGCAAAAAAAAATCTAATAAATCAATCATCTGTCTGACTACAGTTCTACTTGGCGGTCATCCATTTTATCCGACTGCCCCGCAGACTGTCTTTATTCTCCATTTTAATGCTAGAGGAACAGAGGGGAACAGAACCATTACAAGTGTGTTGTGAAAATGAACTTCAAATAATGCTGTCTTATTAAACTAAGAGCTGCGCCCAAGCGGTTTGTTTCCTCAGACATTAATTCCAGCTCGCTGGAGTATTGCACGTACATATGTAGTGGTAGGGAGGATGCCCGTCTGCTATCTAGAGCAGTACTCATAGTGGCAAGGGCATTTGCAGTCTGTGCTACTATGCTATCTTAGGGGTGCAGGCATGCCTCTTTGTGTCAGTGATTTAATGTTGAATGGGCCTTCGTCTCACTGCAGCTCACTTCTGAAATGCCAGGGCCATGATGAGACGGATTATTGCGGATATTGGTACCCACTAAGACTGCTCTTTGGAATCTCATGTGTGGCTATCGGGCACACCAACGTACTGCTTTGGGCTGAGATATTTCCTATCAGAATCCCCCAGCATGACCTTGCCTTTGCGGGTTTAGCAAAGATGCTTCAGAATAGAGGGCCAGTGGCTCAACAGAAAGGCACAGTTCAGGAGGAGTTGACAGCGTGGGAGACTGGAAATACTGTAACCACTCCTCCCACATGCTGCCTCAGTCAAGCGCAGTCCAGTTTTCAAAGACTGTAAAGGCACAGAAGGCAAGAAAAGCAGGGCTGTACAGGCATATTCAAAGAGAGTGTGAGTGCTGCACTATTGGGGACCATACTATTGCAGATCAATAGTTAAAACGAGAGAGGTACACGCACCAAACACAGAGATGCACACATACATGAATGATGACACACTCAGACATACACTACTCAGACAGAACCACTGATGGGCATAAGGACATGTAGGTAGACACTGACACACTTGCACAGGTACACTCACCCACAGGCAGAAAGAGCACATACAGATACACAGCTTCCAATGTCGCTCTGACAGAATTCGTCATGTTTATCGCTGTGCAGCTGTTAGCGCTGAAGTAGAATCCTATGAGGAAATGGCAGTGGCCCCAATACAGCTAGCTGCCTATTGCTCTGAGTCTCGTCTCGTCTGCTGCGCTGGGACAGCACTCACACAAACACAATGCTGCTCACGTTGGAGTGAGATGAACTGAAGGGTTGAGGTGTGCAGCGTGTAAAATAGACTTTGTTAGGAGTGGCACACCATTCTGCCATATGGGATGTTTAAGCCTTCAAATCCAGCAAGGGTTGATAATACTTCAGCAGATGACATGCTCTCGAGCGAGACACCACTTAGTTTTGCTTTCTCTCACCATTAAAAACCTGAAGTGGAGGTCAAAGTGCAATAAAACAAGCAGCGACGGGGACATTTGGGACAGGGAAGCGGAGACCTGGGAGGGGTGGTAATCAGTGTTGTGGGAGGGGGTTGCACAGACTGGTGAAGGTGCCGCACTGGAGAAGGAATAACATACCGCATGCAACGGAGCTCAATGCAAAGCAACTGAAAAAATAAGTAGAGTCTCTGAAAAGCAACCCATAAAGGCAATCGCATAAATATATGGGTAGTTAGGTGCTGCTCCATGGGAGGAAACAAATGACGAGGCGGAACAAAGAAGAATGATTAACCACTAACAAGGAAGACTTTTCAAAGGACAATCGAAGTGAGGAATGAAAAGGCAACGGTAAGGATGTAAGCCCACAAAGTGATTACTGCATGTCTTGAAGAGATTGCACATGCGCTGCCTAGGCTCAATTTAAAAAAGCAGTATGCTCTTGCCAGCAACCACAATATTTGTTTGCTGGAGAGCAGTCAGGGGTAGCAGGGCATTAGGGCTTTCCCGTGGCCCCCAACTTATTTGGTTATGTGGGTGCCTACCCACTAAAAAAAAAAAAATTGCCAGCTCCCACCAGCACTCACAATGGGTGCTGGCTGGTGAACTGTCAGAGGCCCTGGGCCTACTAAAAAAATAAAAAAAAAAAGTATAAAAGAAAGAACAATAAATAACTTGCCGGAGTAGCTCATTTATTATTCACTGCTCCACAAAGGGGTGCCACATATGTACTAATGAAAATATATTTTCTTGCACGGTGGTGCCCTACTATGGGCAGGGGCACCAGCATTTTTTTTGTGTTGTGGTGGGCTGCAGGGAGTACAACACCCCTTGAAATACTTACAAAAAACATTAACCCTATGTTTCCTGGGGTCTATATATCATAACCCCAAGAAAGGTTGTTTGTTTTTTCAGCATTACCAAAGCTGGATATTTTGATCTTCAACTTGCAAATCCAGCAACCCCCTTGTAGTTGGTCTTATGGCTGCATTATGTGGCTTGAGGAGTGTAAAAGAAACAGACTCACACATGTTTAATATTGTTCTGACTGCAAATGCTTTATTTACATTTTTATTGACAGACATTGTAATGTCTCTTTGGCAAAACCATTTTGTATAATGACAGTGGCTTATGTTGAACACAACCTTAAAAATTCACAGACAAAAGCAATGCTGAAGTAATGTTATAGTTAGGTGATAGTGCCAGTTGCAACACCACATTTTAAACTAAAACAATACACTGAAATTCACCAGTTATAGGTGACTGAAATAATTTTAACTTGTGCCCTTGCCAAGCACTACATGTACCCTCACCTAGTAGATCACTCATGACATGTTTTATGACATCATTGATAACATCACTATGACATCTGAAATTACACCATTGAGGACATCACTGTGCATGGCGGGGGACACCACATCATGCACTGCTTGCACCCTCCATATTACATCACTCATGACATGTTAAACTCATGGCATCTCAAATGACACTGATGACATCACATGCCATAGTGACAGCGTCCTATAGAGTTTGCTGACTTGAAGTAATGCAACAAGTTAAACCTGTGTCCAATTTTCCATCACCATTCAATTGATAATGCACGTAACATTTGACTACATGCTGGATACATAGCTCATATGTCATGTAGCCCCCATTTGGTGGATGTTACCTTCTTTCTACTGGTATTCACACAGCTAACAAACACATGGCCTACACAGATTTTAATGGAGTCACACGCTTTTTCATTCCCTGAACACACTTCAAAAAAGAGTTCCTACTCTTCTAACCATAAAAGGTTTCACATGACCTCCAAATTTAAGTCTCGAGGCTGACAGGTATGCATTTGCCACTGGTAAGATACCTGCAGCAAGTCCTTATGGACAGACTTCCGCAGTTGGCTAAAATACACAACACACATTCCTTAGATGAGCACACTGGCATACAACCTTTGAGCCATTCTTACAACCCCCTTGTGTGAGTTAAACTACATTTAAGTGGATCAACTCCAGATTCTACATTCGTCAACAATTTGCAATGCCTCATAACTTCATCAAGATTTTGGAAATGAACATTTATACTGCATAAACATACCTGTTATACAAGACATACAAGACTAATTTGTAATATTGTATTACAAATATTTAACATGACCAGACATCCACTGGTGGATAATTTGCTGTCAACAGAATCTTTGACTTTTCTCACGGATTTTTTGCAACAGCGCTTGTCTTTAACCCACAACCTACTTTGAAACATTCCTGTCTATAACCCATTTCAGGTGCGCTCAGCCATTACTTTGTTTAGCATGGAGTACTACTTGCACCCCAAACTTTGTAATTGTGTACCATATAACTTTCAACTTGCAAAACCACACGTGCTTCCAGGACTTACTTATTTCCATGCCATGGACTCACACCAACACACATACTCTATTTAACATGACATGAGTGATATAATGTAATGTTGGAGGTCATAAGCAGTGCATGTCGGGGAAGCAAGTTAGATAACTAAACCACAACTGGTGAATTTTGGTGTTTTTTCAATTTGCAGACGTTAGTTTGTATCTCATTTTCAACACCTAAATATAATGTCACTTGAACCCTTGCTATTTTTAATCAATCGCTTGTCTTTTTTTCATCATATTCATAGTTGCGGGCAACCTACCACCAATACCCAGCAGGTGCCCAACCTTTGGTTATGCCCAGTGGGACTCTGACGCAGGGCCTGGTCTCTGGCCAGGCCCTGTGCCCATCCCCCTCCGGCACCCAACCCCGCCAATAAAACAAAGTGGCTTAACAGTTCGGAAGACTAAGGGGGTCATTACAACCCTGGCGGACGGTGTTAAAGGTGCGGTAATACCGCAAACAGGCCAGCGGACAAAAAAATTTGAATTATGACCCTGGCGGAAACCGCCAACAAAGACAGCCACTTTAACACACCACCCGCCACGGCGGTACAGACAAGCAGCGCGGCGGTCATCGCCAACAGACAGGCGGGAGACAATGTACCGCCCACACTATTACAACCCGCCACCTTTTCCGGGGCGGATTCACCGTGGATAAAAACACGGCGGAAACAGCTTTTGCTATGGGAAAACGCTCACCTCTACACATCCCACGAGGAACGACGACTCCATGGACCCCGAACTCCAAATACTCCCTGCGATTGTTTTTCTGCTCCTTTACGACCAACAGCTACGTAGGCGCAGAAGATACCGGTGAGTACAGCACCTATGACACGGGGGAGGGGGAAGGCAAAAGTTAGGGGGCACCCACCAAACACCCCCACCCCCACCCTCGCATATCACAACATACACACCAATGCAGTCACAAAAATCACAGTAACAACCCACAATCCCCCCGGAAGAATGAAAACACAAAGCCAAAATCGGGCAAACATTGTAATGTGCCAATATACATGTCATAAAAAAATATACAGATATATAAATTTCAAAATCACTCTTATTTACACATACAATCCGAGAAGTAGTGCAGATATGTACATAACAATGTCCGTGCACCAACAGTCCAAAAATGCATGGGCGAGGCCCATAATAGATACCTGACCAAAATCGGAGAGAACACTGCCGGGGCATCAGATAGAAATAAAACAGGCACCTCAGGGGGAAGGGAAGGGGGGGCACCTCAGCCAGATGAATACGAAGCCAGATCCACGAAGGGGCTCCATGCCCATTGAAGTATCCTGGGGAGTGCAAAGCCACAGTCTCTCAAGTAGATGCAGGTCTCCACTGGTTCTGGAGGGGGACTGGTGCCCAGACTGGATGAGTCTCCACGTGAAAGTACCTGTCCTGTCACTGTCCCAGCTGCACATGGGATAAGGATGCCTGATGTGGCGGTCCATTCATTCCTACACGGTGCATGCCCTGTTCAGCGGTGCTTTGCCATGGCGGTCTTTGCCCTGTTCAGCAGTGCCTTGACATGGCGGTTCAGGACAGTTCAGCGGTGCTTTGCCATGGCGGTTCAGGACAGTTCAGCGGTGCTTTGTCATGGCGGTCTTTGCCCTGTTCAGCGGTGCCTTGACATGGCGGTTCAGGACAGTTCAGCGGTGCTTTGCCATGGCGGTCTTTGCCCTGTTCAGCGGTGCCTTGACATGGCTGTTCAGGACAGTTCAGCGGTGCTTTGACATGGCGGTTCAGGACAGTTCAGCGGCGCTTTGCCATGGCAGTTTAGGACAGTTCAGCGGTGCTTTGTCATGGCGGTCTTTGCCCTGTTCAGCGGTGCCTTGACATGGCGGTTCAGGACAGTTCAGCGGTGCTTTGCCATGGCGGTTCAGGACAGTTCAGCGGTGCTTTGTCATGGCGGTTCAGGACTGTTCAGCGGTGCTTTGTCATGGCGGTCTTTGCCCTGTTCAGCGGTGCCTTGACATGGCGGTTCAGGACAGTTCAGCGGTGCTTTGACATGGCGGTTGTGATACGGACATTGGTGTGTGGCATGACGATCTCCACACTGGACATTGGTGTGTGGCATGACGATCTCCACACTGGACAGCGGTGTGTGGCATGACGATCTCCACACTGGACAGCGGTGTGTGGCATGACGATCTCCACACTGGACATTGGTGTGTGGCATGACTATCTCCACACTGGACATTGGTGTGTGGCATGACTATCTCCACACTGGACATTGGTGTGTGGCATGACGTTCCATCATTGCCCAGCGGGGCTGTGGCATCCTGGCCCCTCCTGGGCTGTGACTCCGGCGGTGGTTTCTGGACCAGTGACGATACCTGTGCCCTCCTGGGCTGTGACTCCGGCGGTGGTTTCTGGACCAGTGACGATACGCGTGCCCTCCTGGGCTGTGACTCCGGCGGTGGTTTCTGGACCAGTAACGATACTTGGGCCCTCTTGGGCTGTGACTCCGGCGGTGGTTTCTGGACCAGTGACGATACTTGGGCCCTCCTGGGCTGTGACTTTGGCGGTGGTCTCTGCACCAGTGACGATACTTGTGCCCTCCTGGGCTGTGACTCCGGCGGTGGTTTCTGGACCAGTGACGATACTTGGGCCCTCCTGGGCTGTGACTCTGGCGGTGGTCTCCTGACCAGTGACGATACTTGGGCCCTCCTGGGCTGTGACTCTGGCGGTGGTCTCTGGACCAGTGACGATACTTGTGCCCTCCTGGGCTGTGACTCCAGCGGTGGTTTCTGGACCAGTAACGATACTTGGGCCCTCCTGGGCTGTGACTCTGGAGGTGGTCTCCTGACCAGTGACGATACTTGGGCCCTCCTGGGCTGTGACTCTGGTGGTGGTCTCTGGACCAGTGACGATACTTGTGCCCTCCTGGGCTGTGACTCCGGCGGTGGTTTCTGGACCAGTGACGATACTTGGGCCCTCCTGGGCTGTGACTCTGGCGGTGGTCTCCTGACCAGTGACGATACTTGGGCCCTCCTGTGCTGTGACTCCGGTGGTGGTTTCCTGACCAGTGCCGATACTTGGGCCCTCCTGGGCTTTGACTCTGGCGGTGGTCTCCTGACCAGTGACGATACTTGGGCCCTCCTGGGCTGTGACTCTGGCGGTGGTCTCTGGACCAGTGACGATACTTGTGCCCTCCTGGGCTGTGACTCCGGCGGTGGTTTCTGGACCAGTGACAATACTTGGGCCCTCCTGGGCTGTGACTCTGGCGGTGGTCTCCTGACCAGTGACGATATTTGGGCCCTCCTGGGCTGTGACTCCGGCGGTGGTTTCCTGACCGGTGCCGATACTTGGGCCCTCCTGGGCTTTGACTCTGGCGGTGGTCTCCTGACCAGTGACGATACTTGGGCCCTCCTGGGCTGTGACTCTGGCGGTGGTCCCTGGACCAGTGACGATACTTGTGCCCTCCTGGGCTGTGACTCCGGCGGTGGTTTCTGGACCAGTGACGATACTTGGGCACTCCTGGGCTGTGACTCTGGCGGTGGTCTCCTGACCAGTGACAATACTTGGGCCCTCCTGGGCTGTGACTCTGGCGGTGGTCTCTGGACCAGTGACAATACATGTGCCCTCCTGGGCTGTGACTCCGGCGGTGGTTTCTGGACCAGTGACGATACTTGGGCCCTCCTGGGCTGTGATTCTGGCGGTGGTCTCCTGACCAGTGACGATACTTGGGCCCTCCTGGGCTGTGACTCCGACGGTGGTCTCCTGACCAGTGACGATACTTGGGCCCTCCTGGGCTGTGACTCCGGCGGTGGTCTCCTGACCAGTGACGATACTTGTGCCCTCCTGGGCTGTGACTCTGGCGGTGGTCTCCTGACCAGTGACGACGGTGCTGGCGGTTGTGTCTGGACCGCCGGAAATGATGGCGCACTTCTCCACCGTGACACTCACAACAGGCTGGGCAGACTTCCTCTGGACCTTCCCCACCTTTGTTGGAGTTACAGCTGACTCACCAATCCCCTTCGATCCCATGTCACTTGTTGTCCCACTAGGGGTCTTGAGACGGTCCCGTCGTCCACTCTCCATTTTGAGAGCCTTTACAGGGGGTGGGCTGCCAGTGCCTTGGCTCCGGGTCCTACTGCCTGCCCTGGTGGACGGTGCACTCCAAAAACCTGGAACACGCACCACTGGTACTGGAGGCTTTTTGGCTGAGGCGCTATGACGGGATTGATGAATTGGAGGGGGGGGGGCAAAAATGTCAATTTGACAGAGGGACAGTTTCTAACGAACACTGGGATGGGTAGCTGGAGGGGGTCTGGGAGTGGAGGAAGAGGAGGTGGTTGTAGGAGGTGTCACTTTAGCTGTTTTGGGTGCAGGTGCAAGTACTGGAGGCTGTTGTGAGGTGGATGGATGTTGGGTGAGTGATTGCCGGCGTTTGTGTACTTTTGGAGGGGGCGTCACAGACACACTGGGAGAGGACACAGGGGACGTGTAAATGGCAGTGGAGGTGGCGAGTGCAGGTGAGCGGCTTGTGGTGCAGGGTGTCCTGGTGCGAGTCCTAGTGCCTGTAGATGTGGTACATGCAGGTGTGTGTGTAAACGAGACTGGGAGGGTGGAGGGAGAAGAGGAGGAGGGGGACACAGTGGAGACAGTGGATGTTGCTGTGTCTGTATATGTGTGTGAGGCTTGCGTGAGTGCCTGTGGTGTGTGTGGTGCTTATGTTTGCTTAAGCTACTTGTGTGTGTTGACTTGTGTGCATGCTGGTCTGTAGGTGTGCTTGGGATGGGCTGGGGTACAGGAGATTGGGTCTGGGTGGAGGAAGTTGGAGGGGGGAGGCTAGACACAGGGACAATGGCTGCCATCAGTGCTGAGGCCAGAGATTGCAGGGTTCGCTGAAGGACAGCCTGACCAGAATGAATGCCCTCCAGGAATGCATTACCGTGTTGCAACTCTCGTTCTACACCCTGGATGGCATTCACAATGGTAGACTGCCCAACAGTGAGTGACCTGAGGAGGTCAATGGCCTCCTCACTGAGGGCAGCTGGGGTGACTGGGGCAGGGCCTGAGGTGCCTGGGGCGAAGGTGATGCCCACCCTCCTGGGTGAGCGGGCACGGGGCAAACGCTGAGGGGCTGCTGGGAGGGCGGTGCTGGTAGGGGGGGTGGCGGCTGTACCTGTAGAAGTGGGGCGCACAGGTGGTGCCGCCACCACAGGGGAGCTCCCATCGGTGGACGAGTCCGTGTCGCTGGTTGGTGATCCGGTGGCCGTCGTGAAGCTCCCCTCACCCTCTGTCCCACTGGTGCATTCAGAGTCTGTGGTGTGGCCCTCCATGGCCATGTGGGATGCAGCTCCTTCGTGCTCCGGTGCCACTGTACCTCCGCCTGTTGATGCTGATGTACAAAAGGACTGGGAGAGTAGGAAAAGGGGGGGGGACAGAAGAAAGAGTTTTATTGAATGGCATGCCGCTTCTGTTGGCGGACAAGACAGACGCAGTAATCCCCTGCATTACGCCCTGCTCCTGACCTCTGCACATGCAATTTCTGGGACATGGCATACATGGCAATGGTGGAAATCTGCGCACATGGATGCTACAGGGGCTACTATACCTCAACTTGGCACTCTGCTGAGGTGGGGTTGAGTGCCACATGGCCTACATTACAGAGGGGCCTTGCCTACCTAACTCGCCCTGGCCTAGGGACACCCACAGCCCACCTCCCCCACCCAGACACCTCCACTGCACGCAAAGTCCGCAGAATGAGGTTGTACTCACCCCCTTGTGTCTGCTGTGATGTCCTCAAGCGCCCATCCAACTCCGGGTAGGCCACCGCCAGGATCCGGAACATCAGGGGGGTCATGGTGCGACAGGCACCCCTTCCACGTTGGGAGGCCATCCCCAGCTGAGCCTCCGCCGTCTTCTTGCTGCAGCGGCGAATGTCCTCCCATCTCTTATGGCAGTGGATGCCCAGTCTCTGGTGGGCTCCCAGGGTCCGGACCTCCTTGGCGATGGCACGCCAAATCTCCCTCTTCTGGTGGGCGCTGACCTACATGACATGCACAAGGAAAGAGGAACAGTCATTACCAACTGCACCGTCAATGTGAGTGGCCCCCTCCCTACTCTGCCCATGTGGCCCATTCATTCCCATGCATAACTGATCTATGTACTCTGCCCCCTTCCCTCTTCCAACCAGCCCTCTCCACCCAGGCCTAGCCCATACAACGTGCTCCCTGTGTACTAACCTGTTGGTCTGGAGGACCGTAGAGTAGCGTGTACTGGGGGAGGACCCCATCCACAAGTTTCTCCAACTCCTGTGCAGTGAAGGCAGGGGCCCTTTCCCCAGACGCAGCAGCCATTGTCGCTTCCAGACTGAGGTCACAGCAGCACTAGCAGTGTAGGTCCGCTCCTGTCGAAGGTCAGGTATCTAGTGATTGAACAGATAGAAAATGTCAGTGAAGTCCGCGGCGGTGCGCATCATCACCGCCGGCGCACCTGTTCATTGGCTCCTGGGACCCATAGGGTCCAATGTTAACCAATGCAGCATTGCGCCGCGGTCTACGACCGCCTACCGCGACGGTGTGCAACGCCAGCACAGTTACCCCACAATCCCATCGTCCCAGTTTAGAGGTCAGGCAGCCGCCATTTCAGGGGCCCACATGGCTTAATTTACTACTGCGTCACGCATAGCTAGGCCTATACTCAACACACATACAGGAAGGGCTTTTGTCTGGTGTAGTCTTGTGTGTACATACCTGGAGGAATAGTGACTGGTTCTTCACTGTTGTCCTTCTTAGGCACCGTCAGCTGGGACATATGAGAAGATGGCGGAATCCTCCGGTGTACCGACCTCTGGTGGACCTGTTGACAATGGAAGAAAGACATATCATCGTAACCTACCGGTTTGACCGTGCCACAATCCAGGAACTATGTACCTAGGGTGCTGTCAGTGCTCCATTTCCTTGCAAGTGGGTCTTTTCAGACAACAGTGGCCATGGCATCAGGGATGTCCCAGCCTATGTTTTCCAACGTGTTGTCCAGAGTGTTGTCTGCCCTGCTGAAACACGTAAGGAGATACATCATTTTCCCTGAGGTGGAGGATTTGCCTACATTGAAAGGTGACTTCTATGCCCTTGGACATATCCCGAACGTCATAGGTGCTATTGATGGGACCCATGTAGCTCTGGTCCCCCCCGCAGGAGTGAACAGGTGTACAGGAACAGGAAGAATTATCATTCGATGAATGTCCAGATGGTCTGTTTGGCAGACCAGTACATCTCACAGGTAAATGCAATGTTCCTTGGCTCTGTGCATGACGCCTACATCCTGCGGAATAGCAGCATCCCTGATATGATGGGTCAACTCCAGAGGCACTGTGTATGGCTATTGGGGGACTCTGGTTACCCCAACCTGTCATGGCTATTGACCCCAGTGAGGAATCCCAGGACCAGGGCAGAGGAACGGTACAATGATGCCCATGGGCGGACTAGGAGAGTTATCGAATGCACCTTCGGCCTACTTAAGGCCAGGTTCAGGTGCCTCCATATGACAGGTGGATCCCTATTCTACTCACCGAAGAAGGTGTGCGACATCATCATCGCCTGGTCAATGCTCCATAATTTAGCATTGCGACGCCAGGTGCCTTTTCTGCAGGAGGATGATCCAGATGACGGTGGTGTGGCAGCTGTGGAGCCTGGGGAGCGAGTGGACAGTGATGAGGATGAAGCTGAGGATGAAGAAAACGACAACAGGGAATCAGTCATACAGCAATATTTCCAGTGACACACAGGTGAGAACATTTTCTGGTTTAACATTACATTAACTTTCACACGTCTACCTCTATCCTGTACCTCCATTTCACTCACTATTTGTTAATTGAATTGTACCCTTCCATTTCAGTTTCACAGGTGTGGTTACCTATGTGTCAACTGCTTGCATCCTTGAAGGGCTTGTGATGTGTGACATTGGTATGTTACCCTTACAATGGGTAACCCATTATGACACTGTAATTGATAATACAAAGTTAAAAATCATAGACTGACTCCAGATTTTTTTGGCTTTCAAGGGTGTTTATTTAAGTGCTAAAAAAATCAAGGAAGGTTGTAAAATGGGGATGGGTGATGGTGGAGGAATGTCCATGGCAGAGTCCAGTCTATTAGTCTCACAGGTGCACTGCCCATCTGGGCATAGGAAGTGGAGCTGGGGCAGTTCCAATCTGGACAGGGTGACAAAGTGGGACAGTGGGGAGACAATCAGGGTGTTCTCATTTCCTGGAGGGGGTCTTGCCATCTTGCTCTGTCCTGTTCCTGGATCTCAGGGCCCGCTTGCGTGGTGGTTGTCCGTCTGCAGGGGATGGGGTGCTGGTGTGTTGGTCCTGTGGCGGGGCGTCCTGTCCACTAGCGCCGGCTGAGGTGGTGGGCAGTTCGTCGTCCTGGCTAGTATCAGGGGCCCCTTGAAGTGCCACGGTGTCCCTCAAGGTCTTTTGAATGTCCGTCAGCACCCCTACGATGGTGCCCAGGGCGGAGCTGATGGTCCTGAGCTCCTCCCTGAACCCCAAATACAGTTCGTCCTGCAGACGCAGGGTCTCCTGCAACTTGTCCAGGACCGTCGCTATCGTCTCCTGGGAGTGGTGGTATGCTCCCATGATGGAGGAGAGGGCCTTGTGGAGAGTTGGTTCCCTTGGCCTGTCCTCCCTCTGTCGCACAGCAGCCCTCCCAGTTCCCCTATGTTCCTGTGCCTCCGTCCCCTGGACCGTGTGCCCACTACCGCTGCCCCCAGGTCCCTGTTGTTGTTGGGGTGGTGGGTTACCCTGGGTGCCCTGTAGTGGTGGACACACCGCTGATTGACCTGTCCTGGGTAGGGAGGTTTGGGCCCGCTGGGTGGGTGCTGTGCTGGTGTTACCAGAGGGTGCCAGCTCGGTGTTGGGCTGTGGCTGGGCAAGGGGAACCGACTGTCCTGAGGCCCACAATGGTCCGGGCTGGTCATCAGGATCCAGTAGGGCAGAGCTGCTGTCGTCACTGTGGGCCTCTTCTGGGGGTGGTGTGGTGTTGTCTGGAC
This sequence comes from Pleurodeles waltl, assembly GCF_031143425.1. Classification (NCBI taxonomy): domain Eukaryota; kingdom Metazoa; phylum Chordata; class Amphibia; order Caudata; family Salamandridae; genus Pleurodeles; species Pleurodeles waltl. The sequence continues at coordinate 517,965,138 of NC_090448.1, forward strand.
CCTCTGGTGTGGTGACGTTCCTTCGGGTTCCTGCAGGGGTATAAGAACATGATTATTGCATGTGTGTGTGTGTAATGGTGTGCAATGGGTGGGTGTTTGTGTACCCCAGTGCAGGAATTCCTGTGTGGGGGCTTCTGTGGTGATGGTTGGGGGGGTGTTCTGGGTATGTGCAGTGGGCATGCTTTAGTGAGGGGTGCCCATGCTTAGTTTTGTCATGCAGGGCTTGGTGTTGGGATGGGTGGTTGGTGTCATGGGTAGATTAGTGAGGATTTGGGGTGATAGGGGAGGGTGTGAGGGTGGGAGGGTGTGATAGCATGCAGGTAGGGTGGGGGATGTGATAGTTAAGAATTGACTTACCAGTGTCCCATCCTCCACCGACTCCTCCGAGGCCCTCAGGATGCAAGATGGTCAGGACTTGCTCCTCCCATGTTGTTAGTTGTGGGGGAGGAGGTGGGGGTCCGCCGCCAGTCCGCTGCACTGCGATGTTGTGCCTGGAGACCGTGGCACGGACCTTCCCCCGTAGGTCGTTCCACCTCTTCCTGATGTCCTCCCTATTTCTTGGGTGCTGTCCCACGGCGTTGACCCTGTCCACTATTCTGCACCATAGCTCCATCTTCCTGGCTATTGATGTGTGCTGTACCTGTGAGCCAAATAGCTGTGGCTCTACCCGTACGATTTCCTCCACCATGACCCTGAGCTCCTCCTCGGAGAAGCGGGGGTGTCTTTGGCGTGCCATGGGGTGGTGTGTGTGATGTGTGGGGGGTGTAATTGTTGATGTGTGTGGTGAGTGTAGTGGTATGTGGTGTTTAGTGCGTGGATGTAGTGTGGGTGATGGTGTTGTGTGCCTCTGTGTGATGGGGTTGTCAATAGCTGTGCTGTCTCTCTGGCCTTCTCTCAGAAATTCTGGCAGTAGGGGTTTGTGGGTGATGTGGGTGTCTGTTTTATATTGTGTTGGGTGTGTGGGAGTGTTGTTTGTATGTGTATCAGGTGTGTGTATTTGTAATTGTCCAATGTGGCGGTGTTTTGTAGAAGTGTGTGTATTTTGAGCGCAGCGGTATGTACCGCCAATGGAATACTGCGGTTGAAAGACCGCCGCGTGGATTCGTGTGTCGTAATAGCATGGGCCTGTTTCTGTTGGCGTGGAGGTGGAGGATGGGTTTCCGCCAGTTTATCGCTGACCTTTGGTGTGGCGGACTTGTGTGGGTGTCTGAATTTCGGCGGATTCCGTGATGTGTGTCACAATAGCTGTGGCGGTCTACCGCGGCCGCAGCAGTGTATTGGCGGTCTTCTGCACGGCGGTAAGCGCCTTATACCGCCAATGTTGTAATGACCGCCTAAGTCTTTCCCAAGTTATACATCCACAACCTTCTGTCTACTGGGAACCAAGTAGACTATTGTAGTATGTGACCCTCTCGGGCCAGCAGGGGAAAGCAGTTGAAGCCCTACCTAGGATGGCGAGTGGGCTAGAATCCCAGTCTGCAGGTATGCAATGAATAACACCCAATAGGTCATTGTCCAGCCTGTGCTTTAACTTAGAAAAAAGGAAGTACTTTTATTATGCACGCAAACCTCAATACTCCTCATTAACTTCTGTATATGTACAAGGAGGCAGGTGAAAATGCCCATGATGCACCCGCATACTAGTCCACACTTCTGACAAGGCCTAGACCTTTAAGGCCATGATACTCCACATATAAAAGACACAATATAAGGAGTGCAGGTATCAAAATGCCAGCTTTGTAAGGGTGTCACCAGATTCATAAAAGCAGAAACATGCCACAACAGATAAATGAAACACCATTAAAACTGCCAGGGATGGTAAAACCTTACAGTGACATTCATTAGAAGGTGCAATGACTCACATTTAACCTGATATTTGATAAAACATTCTTAGCATTACCGTTTCAATAAAATATGATAATCAGATTGTTTTTTTTCACTTGCAACAGACTGCAAGTGCACCACACCAATAGGAGTTCACATGCCCCATAGCCCGAGAACAAATGCACAAGCTCTAAGAGTATTTGAAATTGTGTGGCAACTCTCCCAGGGTCACTAACTAACCCCACCTTAAGAGATTTAGGATGACTCAAAAAAACACTTTAGCACAGCTCCAGAGTGACTGGCACACTTCTGGAACTTTAGGAATATTCTTGAGGTGCCCCTGCTCTCTCTGGAGCACAAGTAGAATATGCAAACTATGAATACATTTTGGAAGTACTAATCAGGTGCTCCCAGTTATTTAGAAGGATGCCGTTTCTTACTGCTGCTGCAGCAGATAAAGTGCATATTTATTTTTTACATAAAGGGTGTCCCTGTCCCACCTGGGGCGCATATAGCCGTTTTTTAATGGGAGCTGTGGGGGTAACCCAAAAGCCCTTGTGGCCCCTGCTGGTTCATCACATACACCCAGTGCCTGAGCCAGCATCATTCCCTGCTCGCGCCCACATCAACTGCAGGCGGAAACAGCATCAAGGCACTCATTCCACCAATCGTTAGCATAGAGGGGACACTAGAGTCTGGGTGCTCCTACCCTCATGCACATGGGCATAGGGTGAGGGAGGATCATCCCACACACGTTTTTCTGTTGTCCCCGGTGATATGAGGGTCCCTGGTGACCAAATATTGTGACAATTGGGTGGAGCTCATTTGTTCCTTAAGAGATGGGGGCCCTAATGGAGGTAAAAGACTTAGCGAGAGGGCTCCACGCACACCCTCTCCCAGATTTGAGCTGACTCAAGGGGCTTGGCCCTCCCAAAGGGTTCAAGAAGCTTTGGGAGCAGAACACTACTCGCTCCATTTCCGGCTGGTCCCCACAGGGAACAAGAATCTAGTGGTATATTGTAGCCCGTGGTGGGCTATTTTAGACATTTTGCTGTGTCCTTTTGCTCCTTGTGGTCTGCTCTGGCCTTCAGGAGGGGTCACTTCAGACAACTTGAACCCCTCACATGACCCTGATATTTTGGGTGTCCCTAACGTACGTGGCCTTTCATTTTCTTTCAGGAATCCTGTAATTGCAGCCACAATATATTTTTTATGTTGTGGCCGGGCAAAGAAGATGCACCTATCAACTCTGAATGGGCCAATCAGAGCATACAGGGACAGCAGCGGTCCAGATATATCTAAGCTTTTCAGAGGGTTAACCTCTTCATGCCCAACCTGAGCCCCTCTTTAAATGCTATGTTCTCAAAACGGGCTAAAGAGATTTACACCAAATCACCAAATGTACACTTCCTGAGTAAAGTTCTATCTTTTGACCAAATGTGGTGTAATTCCTTTCAGCGATTTGTTGGCATCAGGCTGTAACATTTCCAATGGGCATCAATACAGGAAATCACACTTTTGGAAGCCCTATCACAACCCCTCTTTTCTTGGCTCCAACTTGACAGATCAGCAGAAAACTTTTCATGAATGACGCAAGGTAGATAAAGTTTTTTTTAGTTTTTCTCAGAACAAAAGGTATTAGGAAAACAAAAAGATCTTCCTATGAAAACTCTGTCCTAATTATAACAATACAGCAGTGACGGCCACTGTATATGTACATGTGTCTAACTATATATATATATATATATAGGTTCAGATTTTATAACACAAAACCATAGCAATTCAGCTGTTATAGTTAGACTTATATCAAGTAACCATAACTCGTGCCCTAAGGTAACTACACATCGCGCCCTCGCCATGCACAGTTTAATCATCAACAGCTTTACTGCTTATGTTACAGTGATATTATCAATGAGGGTGTGGAGTGACTAGCTATTGAGCCAACTGTTTCTGTTACATTAATTGATGTCAATCAGGCAAGCACCTTATTAACTAGTGCTTCAACTATCTCTAGCACTATGCAAATACCTTGGGATCAACTGTTAAAAATATTAATCTGGAGCATAGCTTTGCTACGTTGCAAATAACATTATTCCTAATGGTTGTCGCTGATTAAGAAATATGACATTATTATGTTTCAAGAGACTTGGAACGTGTTCCCTTTTTCTTTAGATGGCTACCAGTGCTCTCACACTCCTGCGTTTCCTTCTCGGAATGACCACGCATCTGGGGGTTTCGCAGTATAAGTCAATGTTACCTGTGGAGGCCACGTTTGTTTCTTTGATTCGCCAAACAGTGACTTCCAAGTTATTTTAGTGAAGGCCCATAATTATATTTATTTTGTCATTTGTTTGATTATATTAATGATTTAATAGATGCAGAGGTCTTTTCTGGCCGGCTTGTTTATTTGTGTCCAGTAGGTGATTCTAACATTAAGTTGCCTTCGTTGATCGAGGGCCTTCCTGATAGTGCACCCCAAGTTCATCATGTGACCCCCAGGGTGATAGATTTAGCTGACCATCTAGCATCCTGCAATTTATGTAATATCATGGAAATTGCTGGTGTGTCACCAGTAGGCGACTTTACCTAAAGAGGCAGGGGGAATCCTTCTGTGATTGATTATATTTTTGTTACATAGCTTGGTAGATATAGTGGTGTCATGGTCCGTAGCAAAGGCCTACTTTAGTGATCACATTCCCCTTGGAGCCAATGACCCTGAGCCTACAAGTGATAATTTTAGACTTGTGTGGTGGCTGCGTGAGCCTGCTAGGTTTTTTAGTTTAATTGTTAACTCTAATCTTAGTTCCAAAGGTTTTATCTGGGCTTGTTTAAGCATCGGGAAAGCGAGGTTGAAACCCTTCCGGGCCTTAGTAAACTCTCCTAGGTGGTTTAACCATGAGTGTTCCCTAGCTAATTGCCGACTGAGTCAGGCCCTTGCAAAGAAACCCAGGGACTTGACAGTTTAGCAAAGACACAATATAAAGAGGTTACTAGGAGGCAATGGAGAGAGGTAATAGAGGACCACTGACAGAAGCTGGCGCAGGCTGCCTCTGATAAAGACTGCAAGTACTTTTGGCTCACAGCCACAGAGCTGCTTCATAAGGGTAAGGGTGTTTGCTCAGTTTCTTGTCATATCCCTAGTACCACTTGGGAGTCCCATTTTTCTGACATCTATAAAGCACCTGCGAGCGCGGCTGAGTTTGCCATAGGTTTTGTTTTTGTTGGTAACTTTAAGGCCAGCTTGAACGAAGTGAGTAGTGCTGTATAGCAGTGTGCTAGTATTAAGGCTCCTGGCCCGGATGGTGTTCCAATTGACCTTTTTAGCTATAACACGGAGTTTGGGCACCATTGTTAACCAATGTTTTTAATAATTTGGCCCATGCACCTTTGCCCTCCTCTTGATCTACATCAGTTATAGTGCTGATATTCAAGAAGGGAAACCGTTCCTCCCCTGGGTTTCATAGACTAATTTCCATGATCAACTCAACAGTTAAAATCTTTGGGAGGGTGATTTATAATAGATTCAGGGGCTGGTTTTAAAATGAGGCAGTACTATAAGCATGCCAATATAGGTTTCACAGTAAGTTGGGAACTATAGAACAGAGCCTGAACGTGAATCTTGAGCTTGGAAAGTATATCATCAACAAGAAAACGCCTTTCTATATAGCGCTTATGGACCTCTCCTCAACATTTGATTGCGTTAACAGGTCAAAGCTGTGGTGTATGCTTATTGAATGGGGGAAGGATCCTGTTCTTGTGCATTTTCTCACCTACTTACATATTGACATGAAGGTGAGAATACAGATTGGTAACCAAGGGGAGGTTTTAGGAGACATGTATAGCCCGTGGTGTCTGACAAGGATGCGAGTTAGTGTCCCTACTCTTTGTGCTGAATATCAACGGGCTCGACCCAACTAGGGTGGTGGTGGTGTGCTGGTACCCCTACTTCAAATTGTAAATCCCATGATTGCCTTGTATGGGGAGGAAATATGGTGAACATCAGACTGTGAGATCATACAGCAGGAGGAAATTCAGTTTTACAGATGGGTATTGGCTGCACCGATTTCTCCCACTATTACATCTGCCACAAAGAAATAGGTTTGAAATTTCTGGAGGATCTCATCAGTGTGCGTCAAGCTCTGTTGCGGCTATCTATATGGAAAAACGATCAAGCGAGTCTGACCTGAGATATTATTACTGATTATTTAACCTGTGAGAAAGAAATGCTTACCGTGTGGCAGATGTATGTTAAATCTGTCTTTGATAAGATTGGCACTCTGAAGGCTTCTTTGGAGCCGGACCACTGTGCTACTCTTAGTAAGAAGCAGGTCAGTTGTGCATTTTTTCTTAACGTCTGTCAGCAGCAAACATCTTGGGAGGCCAACAAGACTAGTGTGGTGAGGCCCCTACAATACGCTCCCTTTTATGATATGTCTAACTATTTACAATATGCGCAAGGGTGATGGGAGCGATCCTTGTTGTTTCGTTTTAGGGCAGACACTTAAGTTTTTTAGTGCTTTCCTTTAGGGTTCTTTCACCACTTGTGTGATGTTTTCTGCCCATGAGATGGTACCTCACAACGGTCAATGCTGCATTTTGTAGTTTTTCTTTTGTAAATTCAATTATATAATAAATAAATATTCAAAGAAGTTTTTAATTCTGCTTGTAAGGAAGCGATGTGGCAGCGTCAAACAGGTGGAACTCGCCTATCAATTTTTGATGCAGCTTTCAGACCGTGAAACTGTATTACATGTGGGCATGTTTTTAAGAAAGTCAGTGAAAGCGTGTAGGACAATGTTAAATTGATTAAAGTTATTTGGTTCTTTTTTGTATTATTTAAGTGTTTTATATATATCATTTTAATTATTTAATGAGTTCTTATTGCTTATATGAACTGCTTGTAAAATGTTTACTTTATGGTTGCTATTTGCTTCCGAATAAAGTTTATGATGATGATTATCAGTGATGTCATAGAATATGTCATGAGTGATGTAATATCTGGCAGTGCATGGCGACAGCGCAAGTTATAGTTATCTTAGGGCACGAGTTATAGTTACTTGAAATAACTCAAACTATAACATCTGAATTTCTATGGTTTTGTGTGAGTAAAATCTGAACCTAACTATAACATCCCTGTAACCTTTATTTTTTTTGTTTTTTGTGAACTAAGATTTTTTTTTTTTATGATTTCCTAACTATAATGTATCTGTAACATTTTTTTTCAGTGAAATTCTAGTTTTGTTTTTAATGTTAAGTAACATGTCCATCTCAATGCATAGGGGGAGAAGAGTTGGACGCCGGGTCTGGTCTGGCATTGTGCTGTCCTCACCCAAGCTTGCTGCTCCTGCCCCCCTACTCCTTGCCATCCATTGTTCTAGTCCATGTCCCACCCCACTCATTACAGCCCTGTGTAGTCATTGTTCTGCCACTGCCATTCCCACCTGCCCTGAACAGTTAGCTTGCTGCCCCATCCACATCCTCTCTACCCTCTGTTGTCCGTGTCCATGCACCAGCCCCCTCCCTCCTGCCCTGCATGGTCCAGTGTGCTGCCACTGCACTCAATTTGGCTTGATGTCCCTGTTCCTCCTGATCTCCATTTCCCCAATCTATGCCCCATCATTGCCCTCCTGCTTAGCCTCTGTGCTTAGCTTGCTGCCCTACCGTCTTTCCATCTGCCCCCCGATGTGTGGTTGTATGCTCCTGCTGCCTCCTTTTTGCCCCCACCTTCCTAGTATGGTCAGATGACTGCCAACTGTCCCTGCAACCTCCACCCTGCCTGTCTGAGTTCCATGCCTCATCTCCTCCCTCCTGTCCTCCATGGTCCATTTTACTGTCACTCCCTTCTGCCCTCCATGCTCTGTTGTGCTGCAACTGCTCCTCCTGCCTACCCCGCATGGTCTGCTGTGAAGCTCCCTCCCCCACCATCTCTTGTCTGTGTTCAGCCCCTACCCATCCCTTCAGTCCTCCATGGTCCTTTGTGCATGTCCTTGCCCCCACCCTCTTGCCCACCATTGCTGTTGAGTGACCACTAACCCTTCCGCTTGCCATGCATGGCCTTCTGTGCTGCCACAGCCCCTCCCACCTGCCCCGTGAAGTCAGCTTGCTGCCCCTGACCCCCTCCCACCTTCCCTCTGTTGTCTGTGTATATGCCATTATAGTCTCACTGTTGCCCGCCATGGTGAGTTGTGCTTCCAGTGCCCATCTCGCCTTCCCTCCATGTTTGAAAAAACATAGTGAAAATTGATCTTCCCCTATGACTTACATTGAATAAGATGAGAATTTAGGCAGAAGACAGCTAAAATAGAGCCCTGTTGGCTTAAAGCATCAGGAGTCTCCTGCCTTAATTGGGTCTGTTGCCTTGCATGGCTGTACTGCCACTGTCTCTTCCTTCTGCCCTCACTGGTCTGTTATATTGCCACAGCCTCTTGTGTCTGTCCTGCATGGTTAGTTTGTTGCCCCTGCCCCTTTTCCCCTGCCATCCATGATATGCTGTGCTGCCACTGCCCCTCCTGCCTGCCCAGGGAGGTCAACTTGTTGCCTCTGCACCCTCCTCCCTGCCCTCAATTATATGAGTCTGTGCCCCTGACATCTGCCTCCCCACAGTATTCTAATGAACAACTAGATTGCTAACATTCTATATTTATTACAGAAGTAAAGCACGCCGACGTCATCTTGATGCAATCAAAAGTATATTACCTAAAGCATTTCCCTTAGAAGTTATAAAAATAAGAGGGTCTTAATCACATAGAAATTATGGTTAGTGCTCTAAAAACCTAAAATGAGGGCATATTTTCTGAGTTCTCAAATAGCAACAAACCACTTTTAAATGTTTTGCTATCTTGATTTTTTGTATCCAGTTGATCACTTGATTATATGTTACACTTGGCGTTACGGCCAGAGCTGTAGACTTTGCAACTGGGCAACCAGGTTCAAGTTTCTCCACCAGCTCAACATCCTGTGATTCTGGGCTAATCACTTAGGGGGTCATTCTGACCCCGGCGGTCATGGACCGCCGGGGCCAGGGTTGGCGGGAGCACCGCCAACAGGCTGGCGGTGCCCCGCAGGGCATTCTGACCGCGGCGGTTTGGCCGCGGTCAGAAGAGGAAAACCGGCGGTCTCCCGCCGGTTTAGAAGAGGAAAACCGGCGGTCTCCCGCCGGTTTTCCGCTGCCCAAAAGAATCCTCCATGGCGGCGCAGCGATACCGCCATCCTGTTCCTGGAACAGGATGGCGGTATGGGGTGTCGTGGGGCCCCAGGGGGCCCCTGCAGTGCCCATGCCAATGGCATGGGCACTGCAGGGGCCCCCGTAAGAGGGCCCCACTTTGAATTTCACTGTCTGCATTGCAGACAGTGAAATTCGCGACGGGTGCAGCTGCACCCGTCGCACCTTCCCACTCCGCTGGCTCCATTCAGAGCCGGCGTCCTCGTGGGAAGGTTGTTTTCCACTGGGCTGGCGGGCGGCCTTTTGGCGGTCGCCCGCCAGCCCAGTGGAAAACCCAGAATCACCGCAGCGGTCTTAAGACCGCAGTGCGGTATTCTGGAGGGGGGAACTCTGGCGGACGGCCTCCGCCGCCCGCCAGAGTTAGAATCACCCCCTTAATCTCCCCATGCCTAAAGTCCAAAAGGAATGTGTCTTTGTGTAATTTAACTGATGCTCAAGTAAAGCACTCCAATACCCTCGGGTCAAGCTTGTTCTATTTAAAACTGCACAAAAAAAACAAAAAAATATGTGTTTTGCACACTTCAGTTATTGGGCTATATTTGGGCTACATTTGAGCTCTTTTTTTCTCCGGTGGCCCTCTTGGGAGACTTATTTGGTACGAAGCTCCCTAATCTCCTTACTTACTGCAGTATCCTCAGTAGAAAACACTTTCAGTTTTCCACTTCAATTGATGGAGGTCAGATGTGCTACACTTTTGGCATAAATTCTGAATGTTAGCATTGTAGTTGCTCATTAGAACACTGTAATAAACTGCTGCTCACCAAGGAGTTAACTGGCTGTCTGCTGCTAATGTTAAAAGTGCATGTTTCAGTTTACATGTTAGAATGTTTTAATGAAATAGGAGATATTTGAGAACACACTTAAGACGTGTCCTAATTGTTCTTTCTACAGCACTAACCATAATTTCTACGACAAGATTTACGCCCTCATGTTGTTATTTTTTAAATTGAACGTTTTAAGTTTTACTAGTTTGGTTCAATCAAGATGGCTTCAGGTGTGCCACATGTCTGCCATAAGTAAGACTGTTAGCACTCTAGTTGTTCTTTAAAACACTGGGTGGATGCAGTAGAGCACAAGAGAATCAAATGGCAGGCTGCTCCTGTTGGAAGTACATGTTTAACTGAGAATGTCAGACGTCATCATCATGTGTCTGAGAATGATAGTGTGAATTTACGGAAAATGTGCTCTCAGTTTAGCTCCTGTAGCACCTTCCATAACCTCTATGGGAAAATAATTGAGAAAGGTTTCCTCTCAAACAAAATCCATGAAATCCCAGCAGAAGGCTTATTCACAGGGTAAAACAACCTTAGCAACAAATTATTTATATTGTTACTAAAATCTGTTATCACCCTTTATACATTCTCCTTTTTGTGACCCTCAAAACCTGCCATTCACTAAAATGCATTTCAATGGGTGCTATCATGTTTATTGGTCCCAAGATGTCTGCCAGCACTTTCTGGTTGAAGTGCTGACAGCCAATCAGATCTCCCTATGAGATCTATGCTTAGGCTCCACCCAGATAGCTATATTTATTTTTCTTTTAATATCTTAAAAAGTACTTAACAAATGTACATCAAATCACGAAAAGCACACTTTCTGCACCCAATTTGGTGTAATTACGTCAAGTGGTTCAGGCTGTAGTGCTGTTCAAAATCACTATGGGAATTAACGTGGGAAACTTTTTGCCCCCCCCCCACACCTTTTCTCAGCCCCCACCTGACGATTTACCACGAAACTTACCATACACAGTAGGACACCTTTTTGGAAAATGTTGTGAAGATTCAACAAAAGGCACCAAAGTTATAGGAAAGTCAAAAATGCTTTTCGTATATAGACATGGTCCTAACTATAACTACCTACTTGTGATGCCAGGAGAATGGATATATATATATATATATATATATATATATATATATATATATATTCACTGAAAAAAAACAAAGACTTGTACAAAACCATATAAATTCAGCAGTTATAGAGTTCCTACATGTAACTATAATGCGCGCCCTTGGCACGCACAGTTTTATTATTGATAATTTTATTACAAATGTTGCAGTGATAATATCAAAGATGCCATACAGGAGCTCATTGATTACATAACACGCGGAGTAATTAGCTGTGCATGGCAAAGGTGCGAGTTATAGTTACCTTAGGGTGCAAGTTAGAGTTACTTGAAAAAAAAAATCTAACTAGAACTGCTGAATTTATATGATTTTGTATGAGTAACTTCAGAACCTAACTATAACATCCCTGTAACCTTTGTTTTTTTCAGTATATTTCTATGTTTTTTAACGTAAAGTAACTGCAATTACTATACGTTAATCTAACCTTTGCACACGCCCTTCGTCAGTGTGCGGCTGCAGTTGGTTACAAGGCCCGTTCTGCAGACAGGCTTAGCAGCCAAGCCCTTATAACCACCCAATCACATGCCATGCACGTTCTTTGGTTATACGCAGGGCAGGCTGGCCATAGGGCCTGTCTCGGTCAGTAGATCTGAAAGAGGGTGTGTGAGTCTGACTGAGAACATGAGTGTCTGAGTGGGTGTGTGACTGGGTGCATGGGTCTCTGTGTGCATGTATGAATGAATGAATTAGTGTATGAATGAGTGTTTTCTTTTCAGATTTTTTCATGTTCGTGTATATTTTGCAAATAATTTGTGAAAATGTTTGAATTTTCACGAATATCGTAAATGGTGATGCAAAATTATTTTAAACCCATAATTTGCCCCCAAAACACATCTATATCACACCCCTGGGGTGAGGATACCTTCATCCTGACCCCTTATGCCACTTTCAATTATGATTTTCAACCCCGGGGTCTGTGTCCGTTAAGTAAATTGGCAGCCACAAACTTCTAGTCAGGTTGCAGTCAGCCAATTACTGTGCTTCTTTTTGCATGCACAGATTTGTATATATCTGTCCGTGGCTCCTTCGTGATTATTTCCCGAATATTTAGCAAAAATTAACTAATTTACGCAAAATATTTGTGAAATAATTGCAAATGCGCCACAGCCAGAGAGATACAAATGTATTTTCCCTTTAATCTCTCAAAAAATACTGAATGGATTTACAACAAATAAGCGAAAGCACAATCTGCATACCAAAAGCTAGTTTTCTGCCAAATTTGGTGTAAATCCGTCCAGCGGTTCCGGCTGTAGGCGTGTCTAAAGGTCCAATGGGAATTAAAATGACAAACGCAACTTTTTGGACGTTTTCTCTGCCTTCGCTTGACGGATCATCCCGAAACGTTCCGTGTGCAACAAGAATCACTGCATCCCTTTTTTGGAAAAATTGAGAAGATTTGTCAAACTGCACCAAAGATGCAGGTAAGTAAAAAACAATTTTTTCTATGGAACATGGTCCTAACAAACTACCTAGTGACGACCACCAGTAGGTGATATATATAATTGTGTGTGTATGTATATATATATATATTTTTTTTTTGTATATATGTGTATATATATATTTATTTGATAACACCACTGATAACATCTTAAATGACATCAGTGATGTCATAATAACATGCCATGAGAGATGCAATAAGTGATCTGATAAGCAGTGCAGTGAGCGGTTGCAAGTTATAGTTTGCTCAGTAAATTATAACTAGTGAAATTCAGTGTTTTGGGGTTTTTTGAACATTAGTTATGTATGTTATTTCAACACCTAACTCTAAACCCACTTTACAAATGGCTTACACATTAAGTAAATTGCATTTACAAATTAAATAACAGATTGACAATATGGTTATGATTAAAATTACCTAAACTACACAGTATACTTAATAAAGCACAATGTGATGCTGATGCAGCAGACTATATTATGGTATGGATAATATCAAACAAACTTTGTTGAAGTAGTAGTGGCAGTGTACTGGCAGGACGATGCACTGGAACTGGATACAATAACAGTTTATGAGATCATGGAAAGGGAAAGAGGTAGGACTACCATGTTAGGTGTAGAGGAAGGAGAAAGAAATGGGTTCTTTTTAAGAGGAGTGCAGTGAGCAGTGGATGAATGAGGTGTAAGCAGACAGAAGAGGATGAGAATATTATCAGGAGGTCAATGCAGATAGACAGGTCCTGACTTGATTAAGCCTTGAGAATGAACTACTACTAATGTTAATCCTATCCCTCCTCCTTTTCGAGTTTGCACTCTTGAAACCTTCTGGCCCATACGGCCATCTCACCACCACCTGCTATGTATTCATGTGACCTAACCACCAACATACCTTATCTCTACACACACCAGTGTTTCCTCATATCATCCACAAACGCCTACCATATGCGATAGAATGCTTAAACCTCAGAGCGCACTCCCATATTACCTCACATCACTCTGCCTCATTCTGCCAATGGATTTCTCACTTAGGCTGGAACAAAACATCATTTACCAATGACCACTGCAACACCATCTGTCACTGCCTCTTTTAAACGTTTCTTTCTTTCTCCTGGCACAAAAGGGTTAATTCTCTGAGAAATTCAACACTGCCCTTGACTCACTGGCAAGCACTTGTTCAAAATTCCTTCTTGTCAATTTCAAACCGACACTTAAAAATCAATTGCAATCACACATTTTCACAATGTCTCTCTGACCCTGTGGTCAACACACACCGTCAACCAAGACACTAGCAGTAGAAACCCTACAACATTCACTGTTACACTGTCCCCAGGGGTGGCTCCTCCGCAATGGCAAAGGAGTGTCCCCCCTCCAGCTAAGAGTCAGCAACTGAAAAATAAAATGATATTTAATTATCTTTTTATTTTTTAGCTGGTAGCTCAGCCAGCATGTGCAGGGAGGGGTGGGACTGGGCCATGGAAGGGGGAGGAGGAGTGGAGTGCATTAAGTGTGCTTGTCAGTTTGGCCAGCCGTTTTAGGCCGGCCAAACTGACATGAGCACTTAGGTTTCACCAACCTGGCTGTGTTGGATAGCCAGGATGGGGAAACTGCACAGATCCCCAGTGCACTGTCTGAGCGACAGACCAAGCCGCTCAGGCCAATCCTGGCGCTGCTCTCATGCTAGGTATAGTATGACAGCAGTGTCATGATTGCGTGAAGGAGCCTGTGCCGGTGTCCCAGGGACTGCTGGGACACCATCAGGAGAGCAGAGGAGTGAGGCGGCAGGAACAGTAAGGTTTTTTTATTTTTTTATTATCTAAGTATTCTCCACTGGCCACCCCCCTTTGAGAATTGTGGCAGCTGCCGATGACTGTCCCTGTCCAAACCTACTATTAAGGCCATCCTCTCATGAGCATGAGTTAATACATGTGATATTTTAAGTATCAGTCTTTACTACAATTGGTAAAATAACCTTATGGCTAAGCATTCTAACAGCTACAGGAAGTAAGATTTAAAAGTGGATAAAAATACACTCTTTAAGAGTCATTAAACAAGGTTTATAGTACACATTAGTTACTATACCGCAAGCGTTCCCTCTACCAACTAACACTCCTACTTCTAAGCGGAAACACTTCCCAAATTCCCTCTCAGAATCATACACCAAGTGCACAATGACTTCACCCCTCACCAAGATAAAACATAGTTTGATTGAGTCAATAATGCTCTGGAACAACTTTAGGTCACATTATGCATCTTTTCTCCCACTGATTCATGTGCACGACTCTGGGTGGAACTAACCTTTAAACTCTCAAAACCCAGGAAAGAGCACTGCTATGGAAACAGAGAAAGAAGAGGACTATCCCAAATCATGAATAACACAAGCAACCTGCTTTCTCCACCACAATCTTTTAGAAAAGATCCATTCTCATCGGCAAATATATTTGCTAAAAGTATCCCTACAAAAATCACTACCAAAAGACCCACCTAGACTACACTATTTACTGCTCTACTTCCACTCCATTACACACCAAATCCACTCATCTATGCTGTCCCACTTTGTCATAACATCTCACACCAAATGTATCCCAATAATCAAAACCACCAAAATCACAGCCCCGGTGCCTAGTGGCTTGTATTCACTTTTGTCCGTAGCACGTAAGTGTCTTTTTGTCCTCAGAAGACAACAGACAAGGAGGGACCGTGCAAGGGCAGTGACAGCACGGACTGATATCAGCAGAAGCCATATCTAGGCTGGAACAATAGACACTAGTCTACCTGAACTTTGTATCAGTGTATGACTACCAGTGCTTCATGTACATGAGCAGCGACCAGCTCACACCTGCTCAGGGACCATTTGCACACACAATACACCTCAGCCCTGCTTGTTTTAAATCAGCAATGGTCATGCTATTGGTAACCCCCCCTTGTCTTGCTAACTGTAATCCAGAGTCCCAAACTCCTCTTCTTGTCCTTCACAATACTAGATTGAACGAGTCTTCAACTTTCTTCTTGTCAATCCTCCAACAACTTGCTTAATCCACTGCAATCAGTCTTTTGCACCCTCTCCTCAACAGATCCTATATGTTTAACCTTTTTGCCACCTTTGATCTCTTACACCTATGTGGCACCATCTGCAGTTTTGATCATCCTATCCTTCCTCAGCACACTGGATGTCAGTGGCAAAGTACACATATGGTACACTTAACACCTTTCTCGTCACTGTAACTCAGCCAACTGAGACTCAAAAACACCCATGTACAGGGCCTTGTGGGATGACTTCCAGAGGTCATTCCACAAAGCCCTATCCATCACACTATCCTTTTCATTCCTCTCTAAGTGATATCTCCTCATTTAGGGTCTCCACCAACTTATACAGTCACAAAAATGAATGATTTTCATCTTTCCCAACTTATTAACCCCACCATGAAACACAGTTTTTAATCTGCTACATCACCATTTGACTCTTTATGGCTCAACAGTCAATCATGCTTATCTCCTATAATACTGATGACTTGTACTTTCCCTCCTCGTAAACACTCATATCCATAATGGGCTCTACCTACTTTGTCCCTGACATTCTGAGATTAGACTCTTCGTCATTAGCCAAGGAGTTCTTTCCAGCCCATTCTTAAACAAGCATTTGCAATGCAGTGTTTCTCTCATTTGCTTGAGTTGTACTACTGGCGTTGTAAATGCATAACTCACTTTTTCTTGTCATTTAATACAGCTAAAAAAAACACAACTCACTAGTGTTCAACAAACTAGAGTTAAGTAATAGATTACAAGGGGGCGTCCTTTTATATTCCTTTGCACCTATTAAAGTCTTCAACTATGTCACCACAGCTTTGTACAATTTCCCTAAACATGCTTCCAATTCAGAGTATCATCACACTGGCTGGCTCTCTGCCAAAAAGAAAAATGCATTCTTACAACAGAATATTGAATTCAAACCAATAAATGGCTAAGCCCCAAACTACTTTTGTAACATCATCTTTTGATACACACCCACTGAGAAACTAAGATCTGCTACCTAAAACCTCCTAACTTCACCTAAGCAACTGCGTGCCATCTTTGTGTTCAGGTTTTTCTACCTTATAGGCAATTTCCTCTTGCCGATCCTACCACCTGATCTTGATGCACTTCCAAAGAGTTCAAAACAGCATTAAAGGTTAGCTATTGCAGCTTGGAAGAGGAGAGTGATTACTTCCCTGTGCTTGTCACTGCTTTAAATATGAAGACCTAAAGCCTGTATGGGCCAACAGGGATAGAAATGTAATGACCCCAGACAAGGTTTTGTCTCCACTAATGACAGCACATATTGCATAATTAACTCACACAGCCAACGCTTTTAGCTATGTTATTCACTTCACCCTTGTAATTGCTAAATAAATTAAATAAATAAACAGGCCATATAATGAATACAGGAGAACCCGCATCCTTTCAAGAATGGGCTCTCTAATATGAACCAGCTTAATAGCTAAAGCAATTTGAGCAAACAGGTGTACAGCAACTACATAAAACTTCTTGCTCATTAATCATTTCTGAAAAAGCAGGTATCTAACTTCGCAGTCACCAAGAACAGAAGACTGTGAGACTTTCAAGTCCTTCCAGGTGTATGGAAAAATAGAACAAATGAGTCTGACGCACAGATCATAAAGCTGGAACAAATGGGTCTGGCCTGATGGTCTGAATGGCTTCTCTATATACAGAGTCCCCTTGATAGCACCGATGGAAGCATTACTGTTTAATAGAAGGGATATCAGCAGCCCGAGCTAGAGCTCACTTGCTCCTAATATGAGTGACAATATCCCTCTTTTGTCAGTTACTACCTTCACTGTACTCTCATTGCTTGGAAACAAATGCAGTTCCAGGTAGCCTTCGGGGTTCCCTATTCGTGCCAATTCATGGAAATGGTGATTATTTTACACCAGAGAACTATCGTTTGGTGCACTGTAGAAGAAATATGTTGTGTACAATTACTCTGAAACAAATTGGGGTTTATTGGGTTATCCCAGCAACAATCGTGAGATCAATGACCCTCCATTTTAACACCTGGGTGAAAATTAGATTAGCTCCGGCATAGCCACTATGAAGATTTATGCACATCAACTGATTTAGCTCCTTCCCCTCAACCCAAATTTTCTGGTCAAGTATTTGGTATTTTACATTATGCAGACATTAATTACAGTGAGTTAAGACAAGACAGCTATAGGCCTCCGGCAAGCATTAAACAACTTAGACGACTACTACATGAACCAGTATCTGATTATTACTAAAGATAAAACAATCATTAATATATATAAAACAGAAGTGGTGATATTTGGCCAGAAGGTGCATAAAAAAGATAGACGGTACCAAGGCTCCAAGTATTGGGCATGTGGCTGGAGGAACGAGGCAGTCCAAAGCTGCACTTAGCAGCTATAAAAACTATAGCCAGCCTTAAACAACTCTTTTTTGTGCATAATAAAATGAAGAGCTTGGGGGCGTGGCTTGCCAGCCAAGATGGCGGGCTCCAGTTAACAGCGCTCCGTGGTGACACCCTGCTTATCCTTAATTTTATTAGGATTGGGGGGGCGGACCAGAGACTGCATCAGTGCCTGCCCGACCGCCGATCCCTCTAGAGCTGAGGGGGCTGATTGAGGGCGTGCCGGACCCACTTGGTCAGCGGGGTGAACTCCCTACACGAGCCCGGGGGTGCGACCGAACCTGCAGACACTGCGTGGGCCGGACTGGAGGCGACTGGCCCCTTGTGGAGGTTCCCCAGACGAGGAGGTGACGGTGCCCTTGGCGAGGCCGTGGGAAGCGCCTGATTCGGTGCTGCCTGATGGACTGGGCTGCGTGCGGATACGCCGTGTTTGCCTGAACATAAGGTAGGCAGCGGCACGACTTGAGTGTGAAATTACTGGACCGGCGGTGACTGGGCGTGCAGAGCCTGTCAACCCTAGACGCCCTGGGTGACGAGGCAACCTGGGAGACTGCAGCAAATTGGAGGCTGGGGAGTGAGGAGGCCCTTGGACCTATTGGCCGAAACGGACCTGCGGAGATACACCATATTACCCCTCCGACGCTAGGGGGGAGGAGCAGCTGGGTTGGTGCCTGCTTTGGGACCTAGAATTTTCAGCTCAAGCATATGAACGCTGCACTGACAGTCTGGCTTCTACAACTGGTCTATTTTTAGCTTACCAGCTGGTATTGCAGGTCAAATGAGCGGCGGGCCTGCAGTGTCGGTGGACTGGTGGTGATCCTGTGCAACTGAACAGGACAGGGAGGGAAGCTGCTTTTGCTGCTGCGCCTGGACCGTAACATCGCACACGCAAGTGGGCCTCCTATATGGACAGTAATACGCGAGCACTCACATCTGAATCCGGTTCCGTGGCACACAGCCTCCCTTCTGGGTGACAACATGGTGGGTACAGGTCGCCTCAACTCTGGTAATGGCGCCAAACCTCAGGTGCCACGATCAGAGCCTATGTCCCTGGATGACACTAAATTGGACGCAGTGCTGGCAGCTGTGGATCGCATAGGCACCTCTCTGAAACAAGCTCGGACCTTGCTGGAGGGCAAAAATCGACAAGGTGGTTAGTGATCTCACCCTCGTACACGCAGATCATCGCAAATTAGCAGATAGAACCCGCACACTAGAGGAACAGTTTCAGGACCTAACACCTAAGTCGGGCCAACTGGAGGCCTCATTACAAAATGCACTGGAACGGATAGAGACACTGGAGCACCGAGTAGAGGATACAGAAGGTCCCACTAGGCGGAACAACCTCAGAATAGTGGGCCTACCGGAAGGTGCGGAGGCCCAGGATGCAGTTGCTTTTGCTGAGTCCTGGCTCCTAGGGCTGCTGCCGGAGGGCTCACTGACGCCCTTTTTCTCAATTGAACGGGCCCACAGAGTTACTACTAGGGCCCGACCGCCTGGCGCTGGCCCACATCTATTCCTCCTCCGCTCTTACATTATGCGGATAGGGATATCATACTACGGGCGGTACGAACATTACTTTCAATTAGTGTGCACAATCCCCCGGTTACGATATTCCCGGATTACACCATGGCTGTACAAAAAGAGCGGTGATCTTTCCTGGTAGTTAAGCGCAAACTCCATTCCCTCAACTTGTCATACTCTCTACTATTCCCAGCCAGACTGCGTGTGGTGGCAGATAATAAAACGCAATTCTTCAACACGCCAGAGTTGACATGGGATTGGCTGGAATCTTCGGACCTGGTCAATCAACGTGATTCTGCCATGGCTAAGATGGTGACTCGGGACCTACAGCCCTGTAAACGTCGGAGTCGCAAAAGGTGAGTAGCTGCGTTGGGGGAGGTGCAATACGCCGCCGACCTGAAACAAATTATGCAGGAACATCATTGTACATTGCAAACCGCAGCAGCCATTAGTGTCCTCTCAGTAACTTCGTATTGTGAAGCAGACCCCACTGACTCTACTGGAGATATGGGCTCCTCCCTTGAAACATCCTCTGAACATGGATCATCCCGCCGCCCTGAGGTGATGCCCCAGACAGCTGATGAACTACTTTGAACTCACCCACTGATTACTTATTTCACTGTACAGCAGTTTGTGACTGGGTCAAATGTTGGCTATGTTGGTCAGCTGACAGTCACGGATATGCTGTGTGGCAGCCCGGAGGCCACTGGGCGTTGTGCCTCTCTACACTACACGCTGCACTCTGCTGTAGCTGCTTCCCCGCTTTCATGCTAGGTTAGGGGTCCCGACCTGAGTGCTACCACTTCTCCAGCACCTGGTCTACCTCATATTCCCACTAGAGGGAATGCGCTCTATAAGCGTATTACGTGGTTTGGGCAGACACCTGTTCCTCCGCCCTAATGGTATTCACTCATGTTACTATTGGGCCTGTTGTGGGTCCCCAGCTGTTTGTATGGAGCCTATGCCTGCCCTGTCTGCTCCCTCCTTGGGACCCCGCTGTCGTACAGTTGAATCTCCCTGTTCCTCGGGTTGGGCCACTGTCATTCTGTTCACTTACTGATCCACCATGAACCCATTTAAATTTCTTACATGGAATGTGTGTGGCATACATTCACCAGCATGCAGATATTCCATCTATTCATATCTCAAAAGGCATTCAATACACATAACGTTCCTGCAGGAGACTCATCTAGCGCAACCTGAAGTGGCTAGATTACAACGGCGCTGGCATGGGCAGCTTTATGCGCCAGGTTTCTCCTCTTACGCTAGGGGGGCACTTATCTGGGTTAGACCGGGCACCCATTTGTAGTTGGCGATTATATTGTAGATGAACAGGGGCGTTACGTACTGTTGCGCAGACACCTTGCTGGCCGTGCTGTCCTGTTGGGATCTATATAATGCCCCAAATATCGACCAAGCCTCTTTCTTTCATGCACTCTCTCCCTCCTGGCATGCTGGAGCGACCTCCCCTGGTTGTTGAGGGGAGACTTTAATTGTGTTCTGGACCCCCACACTGGATCGCTCCTTCCCGCCATTGCCCACTGCTCCCACAGTTACGGCTGCACTGGCATTGCGCGACTGACTTTGCCACTGGCGGATGGTGGATGTGTGGCGTCAATGTCATCCCACTACCAGGATATACTCGTTCTACTTTGCACCGCATCGATTGCATGTCCACCCTGACAGGTTGGTGTGCACTGCTAACTTATATTCTGCGGTGCAATGGTCTGACTATCTGGGATGGGACTCACTCCGCCCCAACATCCCCACTTGGAGATTCTGTCCGGAACTCCTGGAGGATGCGCCATTTAGGACCTCGCTGGACAAGGCAATCCCCGAATACTTTAATCACAATATGGGCACAGCGTACTCTGAATTAGTTGAATGGGAGGCATTTAAAGCATTTATCAGGGGCCACTTCATGGGCACGCAGTAGAACTTGCGGAAGTCTATTGAGAGTGACTTGACTAGAGTGGAGAGGTCCCTGATGGGATATGAATGCAGGTGATCTCATTCTGCGCCCGACTCACAGCAATTAGCTGAGGCCAGAGCAGAACACATCTCCTTATTAGAGAGACTGCGCTGCTTAAATTACGCAGCTCACTCGGCTCGCACATATGCTCTGGCAGACCGTTCAGGCAAATTTCTGGCCTGGCTTATCCGTCTAGACCACGATTGAAGCCCCATTATGGCAATCCGTTCGATAACTGGGGACATGCTTCATACCCCCCCGGGAGATTCACTCTGAATTCCCTGAGTACTATCGGTAACTTTATCAGTCTGCGGTGGTAGATGACCTGGAAATGAGAGCTGATTTTTTTTCAGCACCATACCCCGATTGTCAGATGATCAGCGGGCAGAACTGGAGGCGCTCCTGACATTGGAAGAGGTGTGCAAGGGAATACGAGCACTATCAGCCGGCAAAACGCCTGGCCCAGATGGACTCCAGTCTGAGTTCTACAAGTCTTTCTCTGCGACGCTTGCGCCCCTTCTTCTCTCTCTTTATGAGCAGGTGCTGCATAGGGCGATATTGCTGTTGGTGATGCTTAATATGGACTATAACATTTTGGCCAAGATTCTAGCAACTTGTTTGGCGCCCTTGGTCCCACAGCTGGTGCACTCAGACCAAAATGGTTTTGTACCTGCACGGGACACCTCGAGCAATATCCGGCGCCTCTTTAGAGTTATGCAATATTCAACGCAAGATTGTCCTCGTGCAGGATGTCTGGTCCTCGATCTGGAGAAGGCCTTTGATTCCGTGGCATGGTCCTACCTGTTTGAATTGTTGCGTCGCTTTGGGATGGGCCCACACTTCCTACGCTTGCCCCAATTGTTATATACTCGACCACGCTCGAGGGTTAAAGTCGGCATATATATATCTTACCCAATCGAGGTGGGTAGAGGTACCAGACAGGGCTGCCCCCTCTCCACATTGCCATTTTCTCTGGCGATGGAGCCTCTGGCTGTGGAGTTCCGTAGTGCCGGGCGAGCCTGGGGTATCCCATTGGGTGATGGTCTGCATGATATATCTTTATATGCAGACGACCTCCTTTTGTACGTCCGTGATATTGACAATGTCCCTCCCAATATTGCGGACATCCTGTGCTGCTTTGCTGCATTTTCCGGCCTCCTTGTTAACTGGACGAAATCATGCCTCTTCCCTTTTGACCCGGGGCAATCAGACCCAAAACTAAGAATTTCTGGCACAGATGCCCCCTGGCAGTCAAGTTTGTTCTGCTATCTGGGCATACAGATATTCCACACGGAGAGGGACGTACATGATGGCAATCTCCGCAGAGCAGTGTCCTCCATCCGATCACAGATGACCTTCTGGCAAACTCTGCCGCTCTCGGTAGCTGGTAGGGTCGCACTCTTGAAAATGGTAGTCCTCCCTCCCCTTCATTACTACTTCTCCAGTTTGCTTCATTATGTTCCAGCTGGTTTCTTTCGTGATTTGGAACCTAGAATACAGGAGTTTGTTTGGAATCAGGGCCGCTGTAGGGTGGTGTTGAAAAAGCTCTGTTTACCCCTTTACCGAGGTGGCCTCGCGGTTCCGAATATGGAAGATTATTACCTGGCCTCCCAGCTTCAGTGGGTTGCGCGTTGGCTAGCGAACCTTCAGCTGGCTGACACTGCAACTAATTCTCCGCCCTGGACACTAACCCAGATTTCACATCTCTTTCACCCCCCTCACTAAATCGTGGCCCCCTGCGGAGCTCCTGCTGAATGTGGCTCACAGTTGTTACCGCAGATCCCTGCGCCTCACAAGTGACACTGTTCCGTATGCTCCAGCACTGGCGTTGCTGGGTACACAACGCGGCATGTGACTCACGACTACTGTGGAATTGGGTCCTAGGCATGAGGCTCACATACACACTTTGGGTGATCTATACAGCGAGGGTGGTCTGATTCGGTTTACGGAGCTTTCGCTGGAGACGGGACTGCCACTGTGACAATTTCTTTTGTACAATTCGTTGCTGCGGGCACTATCGCACGGATGAGGAGATATGTCCTCCGAGCCCCCCATTCACCTGTTGGTGCAATTCTTACAAGTTATGGGACAAAATAGACACTTGATTTGATGGTTCACTGATGCGCTTAGAGCACTTACAGCGGGGACCCTCACTGCCTTGCAAACTACTTGGGAGGGTGATCTAGAGGGACCCTTCACTGAGGCCACTTGGTCGGGGGCACTGTCCAGCCATACTAATGTCCCCCGTAACGCCAGATTCCGTCTCATTCAATTTTACATGCTCCACAGAGCTTACCTCACACCAGCCCATATTAACAGGTGTTTTAATCGAATGGACTCCGCTTGCCCTCGCTGCAGCGAAACTGGGGCGGACTTCCTTCACATGTTCTGGGTTTGTCCCTCCTTAAAACGCTTATTGGCATGGAGTTACAACATCCCTATCCAAGTTTACATCGCGTCCACTGCTGTTAGATAGCGGCTCCTGCCTCTTAGGTCTTTTCCCGAGAGCCAAAAAGCATAAAGCGTCAACAAGATTCCTGGACTTGGGTCTTTTGACAGCTAAGCGTCTCATTACTAGAAGATGGAAGAACACTGTGCCCTCATCAGTACTAGCTTGGAGGCGCTCCTTTATGGTATGGGCGGAGGTGGCTGCACTGCGGCGTGAGGATGCTATGGGCCTGCGCACGTATCCCCTTTCGACTAGTTGGGATGAGATGTTGACTCAGTTGCGGGGGAGGATCAAGTCGTAATCGATGGTGATCCAATGGCACCCGACAACGAGCTAGCACCCGCTTAGATACACTGTGACACGCAAATATTACCAGGTCATCTATTTGTATGTTTTCTCCTCTAAGTTTCTGCTGCTCCTGCATGTTCCTTGTTTAACTGATGTTCATGTATTGCTCTACTTGCGAGTGTGGCTATGGGAATGCTATCATGCATTGGGTCCTCTGGCCTCTGGAGGCATGGGGGGTTGTGGATGGGCTCCAACGTTTTGTTACCAGTTCTGTTTGTATTATGCAATCTTTTTTCTCTCACCATTGTTGCTCCTGCATTCGTATTAATATCTGCTTGCATGTAGGACCTCATTTATATTAGAGTTGCGCCGACTCTAGACTTGCTGGAGATGGTTTCTGATGCGTATGATGCCACCTCTTGCCTGTCGGGATTATCCGGTGATTCTTGGTTTCTGGTCACCTCATGGCATGTATGTCAATTTTGTTATTATCACTCTATTACACTGAAAGCATTTTATTGGTCCATCCACATGGAATTTGTACATGCAAATTGTAAGACCGTGCTATGTGTCTGACTGGTGGCAATGTTACTGCAAAACGGTACAGTAAAAACTGGAGCTCTGTTAAATGGATAAAATCAATAAAAAGCTTTGCCCCCCAAAAAAAATGAAGAGCTTTTTGCACAACATTTTACGAGTGATAAGAAGTAAATTAACACCAGCCTTATCTTATAGTATGGTGTATTTTTTTTAGAATATTTCAAAAGATAGGGCATTATACAATACTTACGAGCTAGTTTTCTACGTCCCAAAAAGCACTCCATAAGCCCAGTAGCATTTGTAATTTAACTTGTTTAAACAAACACTTGTTCTTAAGGCTTTGTTTGTATCATGCTGCACTAACCTTCGAATAGCCCTTGTGGGGTCTTTGAAGACTATACTGTGACAAGAAATAACTAACCCTTTTAGTAGGAACTCCTAGGGTGTATACTTCAAGGGTATGCAACAAAGCTTACAAGCTGCCAAGTAGTAAGCAGATCGAGTTGACTTAGAATATAGGTGGATGGTCCTTAGTTCCTACAAGAAAATTGGGGGGCAAACAAGAATAGGCCTTCCACTTAGCCTTGAGAGAAAGTGGAATTTAAATAGAATACGACTGTGCCCTGTTCCCCACCAGAGGGTTTCATTGCGGCAGTCTAAATGTGGAAAACTAAAACTAAATGCCGGTTGTGCTTTTTGGATGACCGGTTTCTCATTCACATTCTACAAATTTGTCTGGGGTTGAAGCAGAGGTGACGATTATTATTAGGATTATAATTAGGATAACCATTCTGACTTCATAATATCATTCTTATTATTCTTCTTAATGTTACGAAATGTAGTAAAGCATTAAGAGCCTGCTTTAGTGGAAACAAAGTGGAACTAACTGGCCTGTTTTTGAAAATTAAAGGATATTGTTAGAATCAAGTTGTCTTCTCTTGAATATTTAAAAGACTACTGGGCCTGCCTTTTAACTGCTTGCAGATTCTTTTAGAAAACTCAAAAAAGTTTACCATTCCGAAGACCTTATAATGTTAATAGCAATTTGTAATGATTTTAATTATGTGTGGAATACATTTACCTAACTATAGATCTACAGTACCATTTGAACCAACTCAAGTCCAATGTCCCAGGCCTATGGCTCCTGAAATGTCTCTCTAGAGCAAGCAAGGCTCACTTTGAAAACCCAGTACAAAATGAACCAGGCCTTACAGGCTTAGGAAACGCCAGCCCTAGGCCAGCTCCACTTGTATGTACCCTGGTCTTATTACTGAGATCAACTACTTCAGAAATTCCAGGCTTAGGAGTCTCCATTAATGAGCATGCCCCAGTCAATTACTGGGCATCGACTACAACATTAAGGCCTAGACTTGCTCTACTTTTATGCACACACTGGCCATATTCCTGAGATCAACTGATCTAGAAATTCCAAGCCTAGGGCACAGAATCGTCATAGATTGTAGGTAAACCACTACAGAACATCCAGCCCCAAGTCTGCTCCACTTGCACACACCAAATTAGCACAGACTGGAGGGCAACTAATATGGAACCTCCAGCCATAGGCCTTCTCCACTTGCATGCCCACCACGGTCACATTCTAGATATCAACTGCTACAGAAATTGCAGGCGTAGGTCATCTCCCTTTGTGAGCACACCTTACTCACACAGACTGGTGGTCAACAACTATAGAAACTCCAGACCTAGGCTCGCCCCACCTGTACATTTGCAATTGTCCAAGACTGGAGATCAACTGCTACAGAACCTCCATGACTAGGCCTGCTTCACTTGTAGGCACACCCTAGTCATACACCATAGAACAACTACTGCAGACATTCCAGGCGTAGACCCACTCCATTTATGAGGACACCTTAATTATAGACTGCAGTCAGCTGGTACATAATTGTCAAATCTGCATCCATGCACACAATTGCCACAGAGAGGACATCAACTGCTACAGAACCTCCTGTTCTAGGCCTGCTTCACTTGAAACACATCCTGATCATAGACCATATATCAACTGCTGCAGAAATTCCAAGCCTGGGTCCGCTCTATATGTGTGCACAGAATCATCATAAATTGGAGTTCAACCACAACAGAACTTCAGTTTTGCAACCAGTTCAGTCAGCAGAGCTTTAAAGCTCCTTTGTATGCCAGGGGCAGCTCTTCTGCAATGGCAAAGGAGCGTCGCCCCCCTGGCTAAGAGCGAGCAGGGCTGGGAGGGGCGGGGCTGGGCCACGGGAGAGGGGATGGGGAGTG
Organism: Pleurodeles waltl; assembly: GCF_031143425.1. NCBI lineage: Eukaryota > Metazoa > Chordata > Amphibia > Caudata > Salamandridae > Pleurodeles > Pleurodeles waltl. The sequence goes on from NC_090448.1 coordinate 517,991,973, forward strand.
GAGTGCACCAAAGTGCGCATGTGTGTTTGGATGGCTGTCTTAGGCTGGCCAAACACACATGCACACTTAGATTTCTCCAACCTCGCTGTGTTGAACAGCTGGGCTGGAGAAATTGCACATACCCCAAGGCACTGTCTGAGTGGCTGGCCAAGCCGCTCAGACCAGTCCTGGTGCTGCTTTCATGCTTGGTTGAGCATGAAAGCAGCACCAGGATTGCTGGGGAGCCTATGCTGGTGTCACAGTGAATGCTGGGACACCATCAGGAGTACAGGAGCGAGACAGCAGAAGGCAGGAACGGTGGGAAAGCGAAGTGTTTTTTACATTTTCTTTTATTGTTTCCCTGGTCCCCCCCCTCCCCCCGGACCCCTTTCTTGACATTTGCAGCAGACGCCACTGTTGTATGCCCTGGTGGGTCTGGAACTGAAATATGGAAGGCAGTACTCTATCTTTCGGACTACAAACACAGAAAGCAAATAACCCAAAGCTGTTCCCATCTGTACAAGACCCCTCCACTTCACTACCACCCTGGTGAATAATGCAGACTCAGGAATGACTCACTGGTTATGGAGGCTGGAGAGTGTACTTATAGCTCCTCATTGAAAAGTTCATTTTGCATATGAAGCCTGTGTCTTTCTTCACTTCAACTCATCTCCCACCATAGTTAACGAACAATCAAGATTACCGAAAAATAAATCTAAGTTTACTGGCCAACATGTGCGTAAACAAATGTGCATGAATTATAAACAAACACCCAGACCCAATGCTATCCACTGCCTGCAATTGTGTGTTTCTAAAAAAAGCGGAATGTGATACTTGAGACAAAAAGTGCGCCATGGGTAATGTTGTGTAATTTAATATTTGCTGGATTAATGATCGGCTTGTTAGACATCATTAAAGGTGGGACTGCATTTAACTCTCTGTACAGAGCACTACATCAATATTAGCCGTTTATTTTATAGAAATGCAGAGAATAATATTTTCGCACAAGCAATCCTAATGTACTCATGCTAATAAAACAGTTAGCAGTAGGACATTTAAAGAATAACGCCCGAGAGCATTAGTAAACCTTTTTGGAAACAGCTTGCCTGACAGGCAGACTGACATTCCACCAGTTGTCAGAGCACATGTCGCAGTCACTCAAACACATTTGCTGTGGCACATTCCAAGGTTTGCTAATTAATCTCTGTACTAAACCCAACAAATGCCTGTCTCCCGTTTTAACATGATCATCACTTTTTTATTTTAAGACACTGCAGTAAAACGGCCGCTTCAAGTGCCAAATTCAAAAACACGCGCCTGCCTCAAAAATGGAAGATCACTTTTACTTCAGTTGTTTTTTTCGCCTCAGTTAGCCCTATTTTTTTCCATGACCACTGGTAATTACAGAATCGTTGCAGATTTAAATATATATACTGAGATACTCGAGTAATTTTATTTTTCATGTAAAGAAAGGGATTTTTAAAATCACCTTTCTCTAAAATCTTGGCGCATTTCTTTAAGGGCTACGGATACTTCAACTGGTATATAATTCTTGAATTAAATGTTTACCACGAAAAAGATTTCTAAGAACTTTCCCTCAAAAACTAACAACGATGATGAAATAAAAAATAAAAAATAAGATACACATTTTCACAAAGCCGTTTGTAAATTCGCCGTGCAAAATAATAAATGTGAACCAACTGTGTGCCTGCAGGCCATACACACTCGGACTTCGCTTAAACACACTATGACCTCTGCAATGACCTCTACAGAAGCAGTTGTGCCTTTAACTGGGGTGTAAATGCTGACAGACATGTCAAACCTGTTCTTTTTGGCACGAAGCCCTTCAGCAAAATACATTGCTGAGATTTATTAGCAAAGGCATCCCCATGTACAGCTCCATCTATCTTTCGAGGGCTCACGCAACGCATAAGACATTTCTTTTTAAAATAACGCGACAGGTTCAGACCTTAGAATGAGACAATTAAATTAAAAAGAAGAAATAAAAAGTAAGTAAGCAGGTCAGTGATGTAATTTGAATAAAAATGTACTCTACTTTTTTCTCTACTTAAGTCTACATTATCTATATAAATGCAATAATTTAGTTTGAACTCTCAGAGACACTCACACAATTTCATATTTAAAATCATATCATTATTAAAAACAATTGGTTTCAATTGCCAAACACTGACTTTTAAAACTGCACATAAAAACTCAATCTCGGTTACTACCTATTACTTTTACATGGACTGCAAAGCTTGGAGCAGCGCTCCTTGTCCTATCAACATTATAAAATGGAGGAGAGTGGGTGCACCCAGCAAGAAGGCCTCAAGCAATATTGTCATCAGGAATTGTTTCTCTGGTTGGAACAACAGCCCCAAGACCAGGATAGTATTAATTTTAATGCAGGCTGGGATCGGCTTACCTTCTCTTTACAGAGATCAAAAAGTTAAGAAGGTGCTACATGCTCTCTAAAGAAGCATTCTTGAAATATAATTGGCAGCACCAATTAGCACTTACATTCAAATTGCAAATTGGCCCAATAGTCTTTCCTGGCACACTGAATGTGTCAGAAGAGAACACTAGGGCCACTGACGAATGCAACTTACTAAAGGTAATGTATAATGTTACCTGCCCTATAGCAGAGATTGGTATCTCAGACGGCCTGATCCCTGGTGTTAGGTCAGCAGAAAAAAAACAACCGGAGAAATGAACTTTGATATTACTCATGCAAGGTAAGCCATTATGGACGACCAAAGGTGCTACCACCGAATGTTTTTTTTTTTAACAAACAATCTTATCCCTAATGAACCCTACCATGGGCGTCCGTGGGGTGGGGGTTTGGAGTGGGGAATGGGGGGGGGCTCACAGTGCAGCACAACACTACACCAGCATAGTGTTATGCCGCCTGCACTAGTACAGCCGCGGCCCCCATTAAAATAATGCTGGCACTGAAAACAAATCTGCGGATGCCCACGAACCCTACCCTTTTTTAACTGGTATACAAAACCAAACACAAGTATTCTCCACTTTCACATTATGTGGAATTCTAATATTCTAATTAATAAACCTCTTATCCAACTGATTTCTATATGAAAAAATCAAATATGAGGAAGTTGAAAACAGCAAAGAAATTAACTGCCCTGCTTCAAAACAATAAGCACTGGCAAATCACAGGCGTAGTCTATAAATATTTGGACTTTTTGTAATGCTTCTTTTGTAATTGTTTTTGTAACACTTTATTATAAAAGTGATTACAAAAATAGGCCTCCCTGGGTGCCCATGCATGCTCACACATAGGTGGCTACTTGAGAATGTTTTTTGCTGTAAATGTTCACATAAGCCATAGATGTCCGCCTGTGTGTGTGTGTACATGCATGTGTGAAGCACACATATCAGCAGTTATCTTTGACTATTTCTTACTTTTGTAAAACTATTCAAAGATGGCCACTCTTGTGTAGTCATGCACACCTAAAAGCACCATAGCGCAATCTTTTTTTGTAAAATTATTCAATTATACATGCAAGTCAGCCGGTCATAATGGTGTTGGGGAGCTGCGTTTTGTCTAAAAAAGCACACATTGCCACAGCAGTCCCTTGCACTGAAGGAAACTATGGTGTTTGAAGTTGTGCACCTTGTAAAAGCACAGAATGCAAGCCCTCACAATCAGACCCAATCCCCCAAACTGTATGCTGTAGCAGGTGGAAGAAAAAAAATGGGAATGGCACATCAACAGTACAAAGGAGGAAGGGTGCTGGTTCAAAACCCCATTAGTAAGAATTTTATATATAATTTACTAAAATTAAAAAGTCTTGGCTAAAGTCAGGCCAAAAAAGGCACTGCTTTAAATACTGACCAACTTGCTTTGCATCTGCTTCAATGCATGTGAAACAAGCCAGCGTGTCTTTTGTCTGGTGACTCTGTGTTACAGCTCATGCAACTAGATTAAAAAAATGCCATAATAAAAACGGAACTTAATGGCTAAGCATTTCTTAAAAAAGGGGATATCAGAGTTCGTCCACACAAAACAAGTCACAGTGAATACCTGATTTCCAATTTGAACCCTTTACCATGTTCATAAGGACATGATCAGCAACATTATGTACTGCCTAACCAACTGGTACTTTCACACCACTTGACCTAATGAAGCCCTTCTTGAGATGAAGGCCCAGCTCCTTCTCCAAGTATATAGGTATCCCCATCCCAGTTTTTCTGCTCCCTCCCCAATGAAATTTTTCAAACATCAGCCTAACTCTGCTAGCACTGTATAAAAACAGTGCCTAAAATACTATGTGATGCCAGAATACGCTGGCACATGAGTGTACCTTAGAAAGCATGGCAATTGTTGAAAGAGGTGCTGAGGGTATAACCATGGAAAAAAAGAAAGAAAAAAAAAAAAAAAAATCACACGACTTTGAGGGATGCTGGTTTGCTGAGCATGGGTCGCACACAGGAGTTAGGATAAGCAGTGGTAATAGTGCATTTTCTACAGGTTATTAACATTTGCCAAATCTTTGTAGATTTAAGGAATGTTTTATACGTGGGGGCAAATGGGGTAGCAGGCAACTTCACTAATTATTTTCTAAGGAAATTAAGCTGCACCTGATGGCTTTGTCTGTGTAATATGCAAGTACCAATGTCCAGATCTACGTTAAATTTTAATGGTTTATTTTTTAGGAGGTACAACAATTAACTGCTTGCAGCCTGTTTCCTCTTCGAAGATCTTTTCAATGGATATGATTAAATGCTTTGACCTGGGCTCTGGGAAGCTACAGCATAAATCTAATGCAAACTGCATCAGCACTTGTTAACTGCAGTATGTAAGGAACTGCCCAAGGCTCGTTTGGAATAATGCATGGGCCCAGCCTCAGACAATTGGTTCAACCGGCAGCACTTCCCAACTGTTCATGGAGGCACTAGTTATTTTTGGCCAGGTCACCAGGATGAGGCTGGAAACCATAGCTTTCATCTGTTGCCTTCTTATGTGCAGGGTTTGCCAGTGCAATGGAGTGGTGTGCTAAGTGGTAGTGCTGCCTCCAGCATAGCTCCTCAATCACTGTAGAACCAGATCTTTCTGAAGCAGAGCCAGAGGGAAGGCCTGCAATAACTAGAACTTTCCCTATGAGCTGAACCTTCTTGGTGCTGTAAGGCCATGCGCCTCACACTGAGGGAGGTATATGCACGCTAGGAGTCAGTCACTGTGGGTAATAATCTGGACAAGGGACTTGCAGAAATTGTATGCAAAAGTCTCAGCCAGAAAGGCAGCAGGGTCATGGCCTCAGTACTAGGCTGCCCTTTGCAGGAATGCAAGATCTGCAAGGAAAAGAGATGAAAGAGAGCACTCAACCCACTAGGATGGACCTATGAGTCCCATGGGGCTTTTTCTGTACCCTTGATGGTATGTTCATATCCTTTTTTGGGGCATCAGCTGAGAGTTAAACGGTTTGATCTTTCCTCAATATCATTCATTTCAGTTGCAAGGACATCTCAACACTACAAGTAGTTATACTGGTACCCTGTGAGGAAAATTGTAAGTAAGCACAATACAACATAGAAAAGTACACTGCAAACCCAGAGATACAATATACTTCTGTCGAACAACATACTCCCAGAGAGTGGTTTTCCCACAATGTTGGAACCTTTACCGCTTTACCAAAGTTGGTTTGTGTTTTTTTACACAAATATCATGTTTTGGAATAAGTAGCATTTCTTACACAGTCTTGATTTGATAGGCAGTTAGAAAATAACTGGCTTCAAGCTAGCCTTATTCTATTAAAAATATCGAAATTTTGGATACCTATTTTATAAAAGTGTGATTTTATAAGTTAATCTTTAGTTGGTGCGTTTTCCACCAACCAATGCATGTTCGAACTGGTGTACATCTGATCAGAAATTCTAAAAACAAAAGTAAACATTTTGGAGCCTCCCAATGAACGATCCTATCAGTCAGAATAGATGAAGAGTTGTTACCCTTTAATTAGGCTGAATAGAGGTAGGGTTCTGCCCTCTGTGGTAACAGCCCTTAGTCGAGTGGAGTAGTAGAGTAGAATCATCAACAGAGTGGGTGGCTGCCATCCTAATCGGACATCTGCGCCTCAGAAGTATTTCACTTGCACTGAATTGGTGGATTAGAGTTCTAATCACGCTGTTATGCCTGTTGGCCAGGATCATGGCAAGGTTTTTAGTTTCAGTGTTAATAAGCGATATCAGCAGGTGAGAGGAACATTCACCACGGGCCTCACCCGACCTCGGTATGACAATGATATCACCTCAGGGAGATCCTCTGGCATGGGGGCCATTTGTTCAGCTTCAAGGTGATTTATTATGGGGTTTTTATTTCTGCTTTCCGGTCACAAAGTGCGTGGCTGTTTACAATAATTTGCAAATGTGTCTGCTATTTTGAGAGAGTCACAAAGCATTTTAACCAGTCTTGCCAGGTTCTTGCCTCCATTTCGCAGCTTGCCAGTCAGTACAATAATCTCCCAGACTCATCACCTGTCTTGAACATTCTGTATTGGGACGTTGCCCAGGTCTGTCTAGGGGCATTGAAAATCCTTGTTAAAGGGATAGTCCAGCAACTTCTAATTGGAAGTATATGTTGTTATGTTTTAATGCCAAATGCTGCTGTAAGTTGCCAATTTTGTATTCAAGATACAAGACTACTCTCCCTAACTCAGCTAGTTGGGAAGAATAAGTTACTTACCTTCGGTAACGCTTTTTCTGGTGGATACAGTAACTACCTGTGGATTCCTCACCAAAAGAATTCTCCCCTCGCGCTAGCCCTCAATGGAAATTTCTTCTAACTCTGCACGTCGACGTCACAAACACCCGACTCCACGCGACGCCACATGACGTCATTCAGGCAATAAGAAGCCCTCGTCGACGTGCAGACGTCAGTTAACACCATTTTTTACGTGCCATAGAGGCGAACAGATTCAACCTAAAAAGTACATATTCATCCAGAATAGGTGAAAACGAAACATTTAATATAAAACTCAATAAAAACCACAGTTATGAGAGCTCAATTTGAGACAATAATAAGTAAATATATATATATATATATATATATATATATATATATATATATATATATATAAACAATTCCAGTTCGAAATATCCTTTTCACTATCTTAATTTGTAAAGGAAAAGTATGAACACAACTATATGCAAGAAATATTATATACATATATATACAAGTCCAAGGATGCGCACCCAAAGAGATCCTGGTTTGACCAGTCAGGCAACGGGGAGGTGGGTGGGACCGGGAGGAATCCACAGGTAGTTACTGTATCCACCAGAAAAAGCGTTATCGAAGGTAAGTAACTTATTCTTCTGATGGATACACCTACCTGTGGATTCCTCACCAAAAGAATAGAGTCCCCAAGCAGTCTAACCTCTGGTGGCGGGTGCCCAAATGGTCAAACCAAGAAATCTTGCAGCACAGAGGGAGCAAAATGGCCATCCCTCCTGACCTCAGAGTCCAAACAGTAATGTTTGGCAAAAGTATGGAGGGATGCCCCGGTCGCTGCCCTGCAGATGTCAGCCACAGGAACACCTCTAGCCAAAGCCGATGAAGCTGCTTTGGCCCTGGTGGAATGGGCACGAAGCCCCACAGGTGGATCTCTCTTCGCCAAAGAATAGCAGATCTTAATACATAGAATGACCCACCTGGATAGCGTTCTCTTGTGGACCGCTCTACCTTTCCTCTTCCCCACGTATCCAACGAAGAGCTGTTCATCCTGTCTGATCTCTTTCGTCCTGGCGACGACGAAGCTCTGTGCTCTTCGCGAATCCAGCAGGTGGAGCCTCCCTTCCTCCTTGGACGGATGAGGTGGAGGGTAAAAGGAAGAGAGAGTAATTGACTGCCCCAGGTGAAAGGGTGTAACAACCTTCGGTAGGAAAGCCGCCTTGGTCCTCAACACCACTTTGTCCTTAAAGATGGAAAGGTATGGGGTTTCCACAGTGAGAGCCTGCAGCTTGCTAACCCTTCTGGCAGATGTTATGGCCACCAGGAAAACAGTTTTAAATACTAGGAACCGTAAAGAACAAGAGTGCATAGGTTCAAATGGGGCCCCCATAAGAAAAGTTAAAACTAAGTTAAGGTCCCACTGAGGCATAACGAATGGCGTGGGCGGATACTTATTAGTGAGTCCCTTTAGAAACTTTAAAACAATTGGTGATTTAAAGAAGGACGGTTGATCAGGAAGGCACAGAAAAGCAGATAGTGCAGACAGATAACCCTTAACAGTGGCAATTGAAAAACCTTTCTGTGCCAAATAGAGCACAAATGACAAAATGTCAGATAAACCAGCTCTTAAAGGATCTAAACTATTCTCTCCACACCAGCTTGTAAACTTAGCCCAACGATTTGCATAGATTGACTTGGTGGAGTGTCGCCTGGCCGATAAAATAACTTCCACCACATCTGGATGGAGAGAAAAGGAACTCAGATTGCCCCGTTCAATCTCCAGGCATGAAGATGCAGGCTCTGGAGGTGGGGGTGTAGAATCTGCCCCTGCGACTGTGAGAGGAGGTCCACCCTGCAAGGGAGACGGAGCGGAGGGCACTGAGAGAGTTGGAGTAGGTCCGAATACCATACCCTTCTCGGCCAATCCGGAGCTATTAGGATGACTTGGGCTCGGTCTTGGCGGATCTTCCTGAGAACTCGAGGAATCAAGGGTATGGGGGGAAACGCGTAAAGTAACTGACCTTTCCAGGTCATCTGAAACGCATCCCCCAAAGCTCCTTGCACCGGATACTGGAGGCTGCAAAATAGCGGGCACTGCGCATTCTCTTGAGTGGCAAACAGATCTATTTGCGGATATCCCCACATCCTGAAGATACCCAGAACCAGATCTGGATGAAGACGCCACTCGTGGTCGACCGAACTGCGTCGACTGAGAATGTCTGCACGCACATTCAGGACTCCGGCCAAGTGAAGTGCAATCAAGCAGATCTTGTGGTCTTGAAGCCAAGACCAGAGACGCAGAGCTTCTCTGCAGAGAAGATACGACCCCACTCCTCCCTGTTTGTTTATATACCACATCGCAGTCGTTTTGTCCGTTAGAACTTGGACTGACTGACCGCGAATGGAAGGGAGGAAGGCCCTGAGTGCCAGACGTACTGCCCGCAACTCTAACAGATTGATGTGTAATCTCTGTTCCCCTGGAGACCAAAGGCCTTTGATCTCCAGGCCCCCGAGATGAGCTCCCCACCCTAGAGTGGAAGCATCCGTTACCACCGTGGCCACTGGAGGAGGCAGCGAGAACGGCCTTCCTTGAGTCAGGTTGTCGACCGCTGCCCACCATTGAAGATCCACTGCAGTGTCTCTGGAGATCTTTATTTAATCTTCAAGATCCCCTTTGTGCTGAAACCACTGCTTGCGGACGCACCACTGGAGAGCCCTCATGTGCCAGCGTGCATGAGTGACCAACAGTATGCAAGAAGCAAACAGACCGAGCAGACGAAGAACCTTGAGGACTGGAACTACCGCTCCATTTTGAAACATTGGAATCAAAGCCTGGATGTCCTGAACGCGTTGGGGCGGAGGAAAGGCCCGATTCAATGTCGTGTCCAATACTGCCCCTATAACCAGGAGGCGTTGAGGGCTCCAGGTGAGATTTGGGTACATTGATTGAAAAACCAAGGTAGTACAACAATTGAGTCGTCGACTGGAGATGGCACCGCACGAGCTCCGGGGTTTTGGCCTAGATCAACCAATCGTCCAGATAGGGAAACACAGCTATCCCCCTTTTCTGAGCTCTGCTGCTACCACCGCCATCACCTTCGTGAAGACTCGAGGTGCTGAAGTAAGACCAAAAGGAAGGACCGCATTCTGATAATGCTGCGATCCTACTACAAACCGGAGATACTTCCTGTGCGATTTGAGGATCGGTATATGAAAATACGCGTCCTGCAAATCGACCGACACCATCCAGTCTCCTTCGTTCAATGCCAAAAGAACCTGTGAGGGGCTCAGCATTTTGAATTTTTCCTGTTTGAGGAACCAATTCAAAATCCTCAAGTCCAAAATCGGTCTCAGACGACCATCCTTTCTGGGAATCAGGAAGTATCTTGAATAACACCCCTGACCCCTCTCTTGCTCGGGAACCAACTCTATCGCACCTTTTTTTAATAGAGATAATATCTCCTGCTGTAACAGGAGAAGATGATCTTCCGAACAGAAGGATGGGCGGGGAGGGAAGGTAGGAGGGAATTCCCGAAAGGGAAGAGCGTACCCCTTCTTCACCATGTCGATGACCCAGGAGTCCGATGTTATAACCTCCCACATCGGAAGAAAATGGGCAAGTCTCCCCCCTACCGGAGACGAATGGACAGGGAGTGGAGGAGGACTACGGCTGCTTTCCTTGCTGCACCCCTCCCGAGGAAGAGGCAGAGTGCTGCAAGGTGGCTCCTCTCGTACGGACTCTGCCCCTGCCCCTGAAGGATCTGTACGGCAGGGTAGAAGCAGATTGTTGCGGTCCTTGTAATCTCCCTCGAAAGGAACCACGTACAAATCCCTTAAATCTCCGAAAGCCTCTGAAGGAGGATGAGGCCGACGACTGGAGTCCCAAAGACCTAGCAGTCGCTCTGCTTTCTTTAAAACGTTCCAGGGCAGAGTCAGCCTTTGTGCCGAAGAGCTTTTCCCCATCAAACGGAAGATCAAGGAGTGTGGCCTGCACGTCCGTCGAGAAGCCTGATGATCAAAGCCAAGACTGCCTCCTAGAGACTATGGTCGTGCCCATAGCCCTAGCCCCCGAGTCCGAAGTGTCCAATCCAGACTGGATCACTTGCGTCGCAGCCGCCTGAGCATCCGCTAATAGTTGCAGCATCTCCTGGGGTTCTTCGCCTCTTCCATAAGCGCATGGATTTAACACCCCAGTATGCATGTGGCATTGGATGATTTTAGGGCCATACTGCAAGATGAAAATGTCTTTTTAGCAGTATGGTCCATCTTTTTTGACTCTCTGTCCGCAGGGGCCCCAGGAAACGAGCCAGGAGAGGATCTGGAGGAACACAAAGCTTGGACCACTAGGCTCTCCGGAGTTGGTTGCCTGGAAAGAAACACCGGATCCCCAGGCGCCGTCCTGTACCGCCGAGCCACCGCTCTGTTGACCGCAGCGGTGGATACAGGTTTCAGCCAGATATCCTTAATAGGGTCCAGCAGAGCCTCATTGAATGGTAGAAGAGGCTCAGCAGAAGCAGACGTTGGATGGAGGACTTCTGTCAATAAATTTCTCTTGACCTCAGCGGTAGGAAGGGGAATATCCAAAAAGTCTGCAGCCTTACGGATGACTTTATGGAAAGAAGCAGCTTCCTCCGTGACCTCTCCAGGGGAAGCCAGATCCCATTCCGGGGTAGTGTCAAGACCACTAGCTGAGTCCAGTCCCTGGAAGTCACCTGAGGGCTCTACAACTTTTCCTTCCTCCAGGTGTTGCCTCGCGTACTCCTCCTCCTCCAAGAGACGAAGTGCCAGACGTCTTGACCTAAGTCTTGACTCCAAGCCTGGAGTCGACAAGGCGTCGGCCGACGCCGAAGATCTTCGTCGGCGCCGAACCTCGGATTCGTCCGAAGCCAGAGGCTCCGGCTCCTAAGTGTTCTTGGACGTCGATCGGATCCGAGGCGAATCCAACGGCATCGGCGCCGCTTCAGATGCAGCAGACAAAAATGGGGTGAACGGCGCCGACCTGTAAGACGCCGGAACACCCAAATCATAGGCCAAAGGGCCAGACGGACCTGCATGACTTCCACCCGGCGTCATGGAAGCAAAGATGTTATACATAGCGTTCAAAAACGCGGCAGTATCTGATCCCGGAGTCGGGAAAGCCGGGTACTGTTGCTGCTGCACCGGCGCCGGCAAAGCTGCCGAAGAGGGTCCAGGTAACTCCTGGCCAGGAGAACCCTCAGGCCTCTGGGGAGGCTGGACCTCAAAGACCGACCCAGGTGACGTCGGGGTCGCCGGAGGTGGAGGGGTGTTGGTCGGGCTTATCTCCCACGTCGGCTGACGCCGAGCCGACGGAGAAGCCTATCTAGATCTGGACCGTCCCTTGCTTGATCGGCGCCGAGATCCATGACGGCGCCGAGAGCCACTATGATGATGATGAGACCTCGAAGATCTCGATGAAGAATCCCTCCTATGACGCCTCTCCTTCTTCTTCTTGGACCGGGCCAAGAATAACTTTGCCTCCCTCTTGACACGAACCGCATGCCTCGACCTCATGGTCGGAACTAAGGCACCAGAGGCAGTTCTCGTGGGGGTCGGTAACCGACATCCGACCCCCGCACTGGCTACAAGGTTTAAAGCCGGATTTTCTAGGCTGCGACATCGTAACCGTCCGTTGGAAACAGTAGCTCCCTGTGAGACTCGAAGAATTAACCGTTATTCGGGCACAGAAAAAAGGGAACTGACGTCTGCACGTCGACGAGGGCTTCTTATTGCCTAGATGACGTCATGTGGCGTCGCGTGGAGTCGGGCGTTTGTGACGTCATCGTCGACGTGCAGAGCTAGAAGAAATTTCAGTCGAGGGCTAGCGCGAGGGGAGAATTCTTTTGGTGAGGAATCCACAGGTAGGTGTATCCATCAGAAAGATATTGTGTTCCCCTGAGCTAGTGTCTTAAACATCTCCCGTAATATAAGCGCCGATAATTTTGTTTGTAGATGTACCTCAAATTAAGTTGTGATTTCTTCTCTGAGATAATTAGAGGACTCATTGCCTAGCAGGCACCAAGTGTTTAGGTGCCAAGTAGCATAAGGGCACTTACGGGGGCAGCTAAGAGTCATCTTAACCAGAAAGTGATTAGATAGTGCACTCGGTCGCCAGAATGAAAATAAATCAATGGGTCAGTGTGATCAAGGTGAAGCTGGGTACTAAGAAAAAATTCCATTCTCCCATGTGTCCCAAACGCCACAAGTCCCTTAACCCCAAGGAGGTGATCCATTTAGGAAGAGAGATGGAGTCGCTCTATGGGATGTACCCTGATACTTAACTTCAAATAGTTCACATGAAGAGGGTGTCTTGTATCAGGACTATGTTGGGGGTGTACCATTTGGCATATCTGAAGACGGTCCCTCTTTTGCTTTTCATCTTTAATTTTACTGCACCTTAATTGTGAATTCCTGCAAGGTGAACAGATACATTGTTAGTCTCAAAGGCAAAGCAATTTGTCACCGATTCCTCCTCTGAAAATGAGGTAATAATTGATACTTTCAGGGCCAATCCATTATCTGTTGGTGGTGGCTCCCTAGGCAGTTACACAGTATTGCCCTAAAATAACACCTGCACTAGTTTTTAGCATCCCTAAAACTCCAGTCATTGAGCCTTGAGTTTGGCCTGTGCAAAACAGAGGTTAAGTCAACTGTACTTAAACCAATGAGACTATTCAACCTCCCTCCTTCTGTGAACAGCTGCTAAAGTGATGGAGAAGCCGGGACAGTGCCTGTTTGTTAAGGAGATAGCAGGATGAGAGGGAGAAGTGGAGTGCCAGAAAACTATTACAGTGAGAGATGGGGCATGTAGAGGGATGGTCCAGATAGAAAGAGAAAAAGAGACCAAGAGACTGCTAAAGACAGGGGGAGAGAGACAAAACAAGAAGGGGCATAGGGAAAGTGTGCACAGCATGAGTTGTTTTCAGAGGAGAGAGGATGCACAAAAATGGGGGTGATGAAAAGTGGTGCAGAGATCACATGCAGACATAAATTGTACACCGACATTTGGTGGCTCATGGAGAGATAACATGCATTGAGGGGGTGTGACGCATTGGGAGGCAAGACAAAGGTTGGTGAGGGCTAGAGACAAGTGCAGCCCAAAGAGAGCTGAGGTCTCTAACGAGGAGCGGTACTCAAAGAGTTTGTGTGCACGGTAAAGGCAGTGAGAACAATGGAATCAGAGAGATGAGGAAGAAAGTAATATGGAGCAATCAGGAAAATGGGTCTAATTAAGAGAAGAGGTACGCAGGAATGTCAAGGTAGGTGGGAAAGGTAGGGAGATGGGGTACGGTTCTACAGGCGCACCAAGAACAATGGAGCCCTGAGTAAAGGTCAGAATAGTGCGAAAAATATGTGAGCACTGAGATTATGAGGTACTCAGGGAGAAATTAGGCACATCTTGAAGACAGATGGTGAATACTCAGTGTGTAGATTCATACTCAGAAAAGGTCATGCAGAGAGCAATGGGGCATGCAGGGAGAGATGGAGTTTATCACAATATATAGAGAGAAAGGGGGCACACCAATATCTTTCTGAAGCTCTGATCACACTCATCCAAAATGCATTACGTGCAATGACATACAAGGAGCCCTCGACACATGCAGTGATGCAAGCCCTGAAAGCCCTGGGGTCTGGAAAAAAGGCAGAGCTACTGGCTTAATAAAGCTATTCTGACACATACAGGAATATCAATAATCAACCTCAAGGAAACATAAAACTAAATTAGGTTTCGATACTCTCACAAAGTCTCCTGAAATGCTAAATGTCAATGTACCCTGTTCAATCTACTAAAAAAAAATTTTCCACTCCCTATAAACTTAGTAAGTTTTCACCAGGAACTAGTTTGGAATGATCCATACGTTGAGAGGTACAGGCAGATTTTAAACATATGATCTGGAATTGTCTCCCACTCTGCTAAAAGCAATTCAGTAGTACACCAACAGGCTCTGTAGGGCAGAAACCTACTGGGAATCTACAAAGTTTTTACCTGGGGCTATTTAAGCATTCCAAATTCTGCAAATCTGCAGCCATATTTCTTAATCTAGCCCTACTAATATCTAAAACTAGGAGATGAGGCTTCAATACCTCCCCTGCTTGCGATATGGCACCATTCAGATAAAATGGTTAATGAATAATTATACGACAACATCTATTAAAGATAATACGTTGCTCCAGTGGGCTTCTTGGGCTCAACTTTAGGAAAAAGGCACTAGAAACATCATGTACAGCAAAACTAAACAACATAGGATCAATAACCATTGCCTTGCTACACACCATAGTGCACACCACACCCCTTTCACTAACACACAATAAATATCCAATTCATCCAAAAATAATCTAACTTACTGGTCATGTCTATTTAAGAAGACTTCATATTAGTTCATACTCCCCAGAAATTACACTACCACATAACTGACCACCCCGTGATGATTTTCTGTGCATATCGTTAAGAATTGTTTTGTTATGAATAGTTTGATGTTGCATCATCTTTTCACAGAAAGTCACATGATCCAATGAAAATTGTGAGAGTAAGGTAACCCATCTAAAGTACAAAGTACCACATCTAAGGAACTTTAATTAACTATGCATAACTTGTACATAATGTATAAAAGTTGACCAAAATTAATTGTATGCACCTGAAAAAATAAATAAAAATGGCAGCACCTACTCATCTTCACTGATCACATACCTTAATCACAACAAGTGCATGGCTACTCAACACACACAACCTACACAGATATCCATAAAATCTCCCTGGGCATTGGATACGCTAATAGGAGTCTCAACTGCTAACAGAATCTAGACCCACTACTAGACCCATTAGGATGCAGCACCAGTGGTGTAACCTTAAATGGCAGTGGCTCCCTCCAAAATGTGGTTATGTCCCCTGAGACTCCCATACTTCACAGAAATGCATAGACACTATATTGAAAGTGGGGCAGTCGTGAAGGAAAACAGCACCAAATTAGTGGAAGAGTTCTATGTGTCTTTGTTCTTGAACGTCTGTACTAGTGCACTGACAGACACAGAGCCCACCACCTACTGAATTAGACTGTTGGCTACCAAGACGTACATCCAAAGGAAGAGAACTTAGGGCCATATTTATAAACACATTTTCCCATAGACACAAAATGGGTAAATCCCTTTGATACATCTGGCCCTTAGAACCTGACACACAGGGCTCCTTAGAGATGCCACCTCGGCCTCACATGGGCTGCAGGACCTGTGTTACATGCTTGGGCAGCTCTTGGCCCTTAATAAAACTTCTTGAGAAAGGACTTAAACGAATCCAGATAGTCAAAAAAATGTTGTCGAGTTTTCTTTAGGAACTTTGCCTTATAGTAGTTGCATTATAATCCTACTACTAATTAGCTGTTCAGACATTAGTCTGTGGGTTGGTAGGGATAAAGTGATTTATGAATGATTGCTTTGAATTATGCTGTATCTGCCTTGCACTTCAAACAAAAGCTGAGACTTCCGGCTTTAGAGAAGCGCATGTCTACCCGAAGTTGTGTAACAGCCTAATCATACCAAAGGATGTTAAGAATGTATTTCAAAGGAGCAAACTATTCAACTTTCCACATGAAGGTAACTCAACATGCTGGGATACCCATTATTGAGGAAAAACACAAATAACAAGATTTAAATCAGAATCTGAACATTCAGAGAGCACGCATACTTAATTATAAAGCAAAATGCGAGGGACAAACAGATGTATAAGTATATAAAGCGCGCCTAACCTCTCCTTAAGTCAAAAATGTCTTGCGAATGAAAGTGCTTTTAGTTAATAGTACAATACAGTCAAACAGTACAGAGCTGGACTATAGGCTGACACTATATAAATGAAGTAATATAAACAAATATTTTCAGTGCTTGTAGAGTGTATGGCAAGACCATCCTAATTCGTAGCTGCTATGATGAACCTTGGCAACTGCAACTTAAAAATATATGTGTGATAATATTCATTAATATTCAATAGAGGTCTTCTTGCACATTTTGTCATTCCCTCAACGAAATGGTACTGGTTCTACCAGTCTCATCAGTACAGAACCACCAATAGGATGATTACACCAGTGAAGTGTGCTTCCTATATGCAAAATACCTGAAAAATAATTAGAAGCCAGACCCAAGAGAGCAACCTGGCACTAACTTTTCACTGGAATAATCTGCAGGATCTCATCATATACTTGATAGACATCACTCTTGCTCCATATGCCACTACGTAGCACCACATTTTACATATTGTGTTGATACCTAGTGGCCTATTCCCACATCGATTGCAATTAGCTTTAAATCAGAGACAGCAACTTGTAAGTAGCAAAGTGACCTTGCATACCACAAATGTACCAAGAGCCACTAAACAAGCTGGGAACCTTTGGATTCGTTTTCTCTGTAACATGCTCTCACAAATGGATTTCTTCCTCCCTCTCTCTTCAACAAATCCACACACAAGTGCCTATGTCCCACATTCTTAGTAATGGGAATCATGTCATAAAGAGCAGGCTCATCTTTTCGCCATAGTTCTTCTTAGATATTGTCTGATGTACAACATAAACAAATTGGTCTCTAATCTTTTAATAAGACAAAGCTCCAAATATACATGTTGCAACTAGATTCCTGAGTGCCGCAATAAATTCCTCCAAAGATTTCTCTGGTTGATTAATTCTCTTCTCAAAAGGATAGAGTACAAAGATGGTACTTACCCTAGAAAGGCAATGTAAATTTAATGTTTGAGTACCATTTCATATTCTTTCACATCCCTCCCTTTCTCTTTGTCCAAGTCAGTCAAGTTTCCAAGGATGTCTTTGCCCACCACTCTTACACAATGTGTGAGGAAGGTGCCGTTTCTTTCAGAAGTAGGGTGGCTCCCCAGGGTGAGATTAAAAAAAGGAGGGGGTTGATACTAATCACGTTTTCCTCCAGGGTAGTACAGCAATCAAAAGTCCTTCTTTCACT
Organism: Pleurodeles waltl; assembly: GCF_031143425.1. Lineage (NCBI taxonomy): Eukaryota > Metazoa > Chordata > Amphibia > Caudata > Salamandridae > Pleurodeles > Pleurodeles waltl. The sequence goes on from NC_090448.1 coordinate 518,009,614, forward strand.
TCACCTCAAGAGGGATACCAACATCTTTCAGTAATGTTTGGATGAGCCCAACCAATTCCCAACACCATAAAAACGCCCTCTTCACACCATGGACATGCATAGTCTGAAAGAGATTGTGAACGATTCTTGCCAACAATGATAAACATTAACAAAAAAAGCTGTCACTCCCATTGTGGACTATGTCAAAATCTGTCTACAATACCCCAAATCAGCAAGACTTATTTAGTTACTGCTCTTTAATTCTGCTAGTACGCCTTACTCCTCAAGTAGAACAATATTAGTAGTTCTGTCTCATCCAGGGAAAAAGTGTCAAAGTGAATGTGAATGTTTATGCACTACGATTCCTGAGATGTCATGGAGATCTGCATGTGCCTGTGTACTTGAGGGGGGTTTAAAATTAAATAATATTAACAGATTAGTAAGCTGTATGCAACTACAATCGCAAACTATAATATTAAAATTATAAAACGTTCTGTAAAAGTGAAGGAATTTGAAACTGGAGGCAAAAAATTAAGTTGGTATCTTCATATTGATTAGTGGAAGCAGGCGAGGTGCATCAAACAAAATATAGCAGTGGCCTCAATTGAATTTTTACATTTGTATGTAAATTCAATACTTCATCATGGTTTTGTGTTTGGTGAATGATTGTTTCGGTATTTTTGTGTATTGTTTTGCAGTTCAAATTATTGAAATTTTTTAATCCAAGGTCCCCAAATTCCAATAATGACTCAGTGAAGGTCCCTGAATTCCAATAATTATTAAGTGGGGGTCCCTAGATTCCAGTAATGATTAAGTGGGGTCCACAGAAATCAAAAGTTTAAGAACTACTGCTCTAAGTACTTTATTTGGTGGACAATTGATGTCAGTGTGCATGTTTGGAACATGGTAGTTGATGCTGACTCAGTTTTCAGTTGCATGTTCAGTTTCTTCAATTAGTCACTGAGCAGAATTTACCTTTCTCTCAGTGCAAACTGCAGTTAACGTTTTCCAGCTTGGCTTCGAATACCATCGTCCACTGCTTCATGCAAACTAGTTTCACGTGCATTTTTCTTATGCAGCTTATTATGGATCCACTCCCATTTCACCAGGCTGGACAGATTTTCTTCCTCCTTTACTTCTCAGCTGATAAAAGTCGAGGAGAGACGGTGAATAATTTGCTCTGCAGATGCAGCGCCCAGGGTCTCAATGGGTCTTGCTCATGGTGCGGAGGTCAACTCTCATACTTATATGAGAGCAGGGCAAGATCCTCAAGGTGACAGAGGATAGCTCATCTCTCCTAGAGTCGCTCATTCAGCTGCCCCACCTCAGAGTCACCTCCGTCACGTCCACATTGCCTTCCCAGGCCAAGACATTTTTGGTGGGAGGGAGGTAATGATATCCCTCCTCCATGTCGTGTCAGTGTCGGATTCTTTCTGACCCTCAAATGCACAGTTTGTTGCATCCAGACTGAATGCAGGGCAACGGTGTCCACTTCAGTCCTCCAGCTTAGCTTCTACCTTGAGGCTTTGCATTCTCTATAAGGTTCAGGCTACCGTTTTGAAGAAGAATGAACCACCACCATCCTATCTTTGGCACTTCAGAGAGAGTTGTAGTTCTTGGTGATTGGCACTTTGTGTCTCCGCAATGACACTAGTCTCAGAGGTTTCTGAGCTCCGTCTCCAGGCAGAGGGGAGGCTGTGAAGAAGGAACCACTCAGGAATTCAGGGTGTACCGCTATTCCAGAGTTCATGTAGCTACGCCCCTTGGGTGTTACCATGGCTCCCAGGGGCTACTTCTCTTTCACCTTAGTGCTCATCTGATGTCACAAATGTCACCCCATTGCAGTAGTATTCCTCTTCCATTCAAGTGTCCCTGGGGGGCCAACAGTACCGCTCTCTAGTACCAAGTACTTCAGTCCTGCCATTCTGATGATTAGCCTGAAATGTGTACACTTGGTATGGTGTGACCCTTTGGAAGGCCATGGCAATTCATTGTCCGCAAGCAGAGCTCAGAGAGCGCTACACCCCTTAGCTCTACTTACAGCGGCTAATGTTAACAAGCAGGAAGATGTGTGTGCCCACACAGCAAGTTACAGAACGAGGTGAGCCACAATATAGTGCAAGTCTGTGCTGAGGTACTTCTACAATGGCAGTTTCATCATCATTTTAAGTGCAGTTTGTGTTAAAGCTTGACATATTGGTGTTGTCAGTGCGTGTTTGTATTACATCCTTAATTTAAACAAGAAGGAGGATTTAGACCTGCAGCAAAAAAGTCCTATGGACAGGGATTAATTGCACAATAAAACTGTACCAAAACTGCTGGCACAGCTTAAGCATTAAAAAAATCTCTGAAATAAGAAAGTGATTCGGCCTATGCACTGGAGTCAGCAAAGAAGAACTAATGCATCTGTTTAAGAACTGTTAACGCCCCCCTCCAGCCACCTCAAATAACACACCACACAATGAACTAATTAGTTGAAGAAAATGAAAGGTTTATCTGAAATAATGCAGGCCTAAAAAGGAAATTATTAATTTCAAAGCAACTGAACTAATATCATTCCAAAAATATAAAGAGCACCTTGTGCCTCAGCCCTAACTTTTTCCTGAATCTGATACCCTGCTGCACTTACTTTACATCTCACCAATCTCCCGGAACAGGCTCCGTCTTCTTAAATAAGCACATAAAATCCCTCACTACTGGAAACAGTTTGCTTATCTAAATCCTTCTGCAGATGCTTTTCTTGGCTTTGCTAGTTCTTCATACTCTCTCCTCGCCTATGTGGTAAAATGATGAATATATATATATGTATATATATATATATATATATATATATATATATATATATATATATATATATATATCTATCTATATCTCATAGTGGCTGTCGCCACTAGGTAGTTATAGTTACCATGTTTCCATAGGTGAAGCGTTTAGTGACTTGGCTATATCTTTGGCACAGTTTGACGAATCTTCACAAACGTTTTCCAAATAAGTATTGTGGCGATTCTTGTTGTGCATAGAAAGCTTCTGGGTGATCCGTTAGACGGGGCTGAGAAAAAGGGGGCTCAAAAAAGGTTGTGTTTCCCATGTTAATTTTCATATGATTCTTTAGACATGACTACAGGCCGAACCACTGGCCAGAATTGCACCACATTTGGCAGAAAGCTAGGTGTAGGTACACAGATTACACTTTTGCTTATGTTTATTTGGTGTGAATCTGTTCAGTAGTTTTTGTGATATTGAAGGGAAAATAAATTTGTATATCTCTGGCCACGAATAATTCACGAAATTCATGAATTTTTCACAAATATGCCTGCGAAAAGGAGCATTGCAATTGGCTGACCACAACCTGACTACAAAGGAGCGGGCGCCATTTTATTTCATGGGACATGGTCCCCGAGGGTGAAAATACAAACTGAAAGTGGCATAAGGGGTCAGGGTGAGGGTACCCTGATCCCAGGGGTGTGATATAGTCTGTTTTAGGGGGACATTTTGGGTTTATTATAATTTTGCATCGCCATGCGAGATATTCACGAGAATCCGCTAATTATTTGAGAATATGAAAAAATATGAAAGAAAAACAACAGACTCATTCATACACCAATTCATTCACTTATACATGGACTCAGAGACTCATGCGTCCACTCACACACCCACTCAGACACTCATGCACCCCCCTCAGACCCACACACCCACTTTCAGACCCTCTCAAGCACCCACTTACAGATCCACTGACCGAGACAGGCCCTGTGGCCAACTGCGCTGCCGATAGCCAAAGGACGTGCGTGGTTGGGTGGCTATAAGGGCTTTTCTGCAAGGCCTGGCTGCAGGCCAGGCCTTCTGACCAACCCCTTCGGCAGGGTGCAGCGGGGGTTGGAATAACGTATAGTAATTAAAATTGCTTTACGTTAAAAAACCTTTGAAATTTACTGAAAAAAACAAAGGTTACAGGGATGTTATAGTTAGGTTCTGAATTTACTCGTACAAAAACCACAGAAATTCAGCAGTTAGATTTTTTTTTAAGTAACTATAACTCCCACCCAAAGGTAAATATAACTCGCGCCTTCGCCATGTACAGCTCATTATTCCACATATTATATCATTGATGAGATCTTGTATGGAATCTTTGATATTATCACTGCAACATTTCCAATGCAATTATTGATAAGAAAACTGTGCATGGCAAGGGCGCAAGTTATAGTTACCTTAGGGTGCAAGCTATAGTTACTTAAAAGAACTAACTATATCTTCTGAATTTCTATGTATTTGTACAAGTAAATTCAGAACCGAACTATAACGTCCCTGTAACCTTTGGTTTTTTTCAGTAAATATATAAATATATATATATATATATATATATATATATAGGCTAGCATATCTTTTGTCAATCTGTCATATTCAACAAAGATAAACGAGTTACAGTGTGTTTTACCAGCTAACCTTCACTGCCACTCCAAAAATAGAAAATAGACTGTCAGGGGTACACAACAACGTGATGGCAATTATACTCCGAGGATCACTGCCATCAAAACTATCATACACACATCCTTATTTAAAGATGTGTGATGTCTGAACTTGATACTTGCATCCGTGCAGTACAAGGGATTTTCCTGACACTTCTGTAAGCGAAGGTGAGAAAGGGAGACTGGAGGGATATTTATCACCTCTACGAGATTCCGGATGCCTGGCATTTTAAAAGCCATTTTAAAAATGATGGCAACATGAAACATGAGCGAGAATGGACGCTGGCATAATATGATTTCTGTGCACACTTAACAATAAGATTTTATAAGTACACTTTGCACAGGGATAAAAAGTGATTATTGGATTGAACTGCGGTGATTTAAATTGTTAATGCAGTAACAGTTGAACAATGAGAAATGGAAAATATTATAAAGCACTTTGAAAAACATTGATAATCCAGGTGCATTCTGGTACTTGTATTCTGTATGATTGTCACGTAACATGATGGATTTAAGCACTTATCTTGTTCACCTGTGAACAAGGCAAAGGACGAAACACGTCATGAGAGACTACGAACCTGCTGCCAATATCTACTGCTTCAGCGTTTCTCCTTTTAGCTGTGTGTATCTATTTATCTATATATATATATATGAATTCTGTGCTTAGTTTTTAATCTCAATTGTAATAAAGTGCGACGACTTACAATGTGTTTTATCAGCTCACCTTCACTGCCAATCCAAAAAAAAAGTCTGTTAGGGGTACACATCAACGTGATGGCAATTATACTCAGAAGATCACTGCCATCAAAACTATCATACACACATCCTTATTTAAAGTTGACTGGTATCTGAACTTGATGTAACAAAGCTGGTATACATTTTTTGACATAGCTGCAACTTTTGAGATTTGCAATAACACCACACTGAATTGTGCAAAGTCAGTAAGTTACCACCAGGAAAGACTGGCCTGAAAGCAGAGCAAAAAAAGTAGTTTGTGCAGAATATCGCACTGCACCCCTTAAGTCCTAAAGGAATACTTTGTGGTAATCACATTACTCCCTTATTCTGTCCGGCTCTATCTGAGGATCCATAACCAAGCCACTGAGGTAGCCTTGCATCTCACCACTTAAGAGTCCAAACACCACAACACTATTCCCTACCTAAAAAGAAGTAAAACCCTACTAGTTAGTAATAAAAATCACTAGACGTATGCCCATTAGATAGAAAGACAAAAGAAGGATCATTTAGCTGGGTATCAGCAGCAAAGAAAGAAGCTGGGTATGATTTGAATCAAACGTTATTATAGGACTGGATTGTTAGATACCACATAATGGCAGAGTTCCTGTGCTTTACCCATGGCTTTTGAAATGTGTTTGTTCACAGCCTTGGTATATAGCTTCTAACAGTTGTAAAGAAGTTGAGAATGCATATTGCTCGCCTCGTGTGCTGCTAGAATACATTCTGGGTATGCTTTAAGTTCACTAACTCTTGTGCGTATGTGTGATTCACCCGAACATCTAATGGCAAAAAATATACAACTCTGAATGGGTAAACTTAACATTATTTCTTTGAGTATAAAATAAATACAGTCAATCATTTATTTGTATACAGATCTCACATTATACATCAGCTGCTTCTAAATCCTATAAATAAGAGGAGTTACTGTTAGCCAGTTTATGTCCATAACCAAAGCGTTTTAAAGAAAACATCAAAGACTATCACTTATTCACTCACAGAAGGTTCATTTCTCCAGAAATGAGCGCGGTTTAATGTAACAATACTACAGTCAAAGAGCACATGGTCACCCTCATACAGATGCAAAGCCCCAATCAAGCCCCCTGAAGGTGAGAGTGAATCTTCGATGTTGAACCCCCTGTCCTTTTGATGACTCCCTCATGAAGAATCGAAGAGGAGAGATTAACAGGACATCCAGAGGCATAACCTCACTCCTGAGCTATTCAACCACCTTAACTCTGGCTACACTAAAAACAACAAAACAGACATCATGGATACATGTGAGCGAACTACCCATCCACCATTAATGTCTCAGATTCATTCTTTCCCAGGTCATAATTTGAAGAAAAACTCTTACTGCACTTAGTGCCATAAGAGCCCTCATTCTAAGATTATCAGAATCCCAGATATGACCAGTAACATGATTTCCCGGCCCCATCGAGATTCACAGTAAATATGGGACCTGGAAATATTTCCCTGCCAAAAGCAGCCAAAATCTCTGGGGAAAACTACAAAGGAAAATTATGAATTACCAGGGGAACTGGACAAGGAATTTCTGATTCCCACAGTAATTCCTCAACTCTAAGTAGAATCACAGAGTCCAACTTGATTTACGCTGGTAACTTTTACCAGTAGGGGTAGAGTTACGGGGACGATTACAGGGCCACTTACAACAGCAGACATACTGTTCTTCTGGATCTTTATTAACCTGTGGGTAAAATACTGATAATGAACTCCACCTGCCTTGGTATACCACCAAAGACAGGCACAAAATATGTTGAATCCACCACAAGATTGCTTGCGTACTGTTGCAAAACCTTCAAACACATTCATTACTTGAAATAATTAATGAATGAGGTGGAGCTCATCAAAAAGTAGCTCACTGATCTGTCTCAAGCGCCACACCACATTTATTGTCAGAGTCCACATCTCTATTTTTTTAAATATATTTTTATTGACAATCTTGCACACTTACATTACAGGACTATGGAGTGATACACAGTGAAGCCAAGTAGACAACTGTATAATGATAATGTATATGAAGAAAACACTGGCAAATTTTCCAGTCTGTCATATGATTCAGTATAATAGTCAGCTTCCATGACAGTTTCCGATATTGTCTTTTAATATAAAGAGCAAGAAAGAAAATAAATTGCATTGATTGTAACTATTCCCACCTCCCACCCCTCAGACACTCCCTATCACATGGAAAACAATGTCTTCTTATTTTTGTCATGGGGGCAGGTAGTAGGTATTAGGAAGAATGGTTTTCGGCTTCCCGGAGCAAAGAGACAGAAGGGGATGGCTGTCATTTGTTATGTCAGAGCAGATAGTTAGGTTTGAGTGTTGATACGGGCAAGGGAGTGTCTAAGGTGCCCTTGTTCCACATCTCTATTCAATTAACATTTTTGAGTTCTGCTGTCAAGGTCCTGGTCTCAATCATGAACACATGCCCCCACACCTCTCATCAGCCTTACTGGGCTCTGATGCTAGGGCATCTGCAACCTCACACACTTTTCAGCAGCCTTTCCCTATTCATGTTTTAACACTTAACTGCAAATACATGCCTTCTGCATTCAATTAAAGGAGAAAATAGTCAATAGATGATTGACCCTGGATGGGTGGTTCCTGTGCAAGGACTCCCTATGCAGGTACCACCTGCTAGAGACAGCCTGCAAAACATCTGAACTTGTACTAAAATTGTAAAGTACCTCAGTAAGTGCCTGTAGTATTGCTAGAATATGGGCCTAAATTAGATTTCGTCAAATAAAGTGAAGGCAGTCACAATGGAGGTGGACTTTATGTCTGCCAACCTCCTTTCTACTTCACCCACCAAATTTAGAGTTCAGTGCCGGCTTAGCGGTGAACTCTATGGGTCTGTATAAATCGCTGTCAGAGCGGTTCATACAAAGTCATTTAGAAGTTTGTCTGTCCACGATTGGTGACTGATGCTTACACCAAACCTTTACAACTTGTTTTCTTTTCCAAAGGCAAGCTCCCAAAGCAGGAGCTTGTTTTTTGAAAAGACACGACTAATGGCCTCAACATCATAGGGGTTTTCTCCCATGGTGTGGGGGTAATTTTTTTTAGTGGTACTGTCCCTTACCACTATGATATTCCTGTGGGTAACACCAGTAAAAAAAAAAAAAAATCCATCCACCCACCTTCTGGAAAGAGGGTGGAGACGGTCAGATGGCTTATCTCTGGGTGACCCATACTCCTTGGAGAAAGGTTTCTGTTGACTGAGTAAATTTTACTCCTTCGACAAAAACCTGGGGGGCTACAGAACTCAAATAGGGCCGGCGGACCAAGAGCCGTGCAGCGGAGCACCCGGTCTGTCAAACCTTAAATTAGGCCCTAACTTACTAGCAACCACTGCCGCTTCTCCACCTTGACCTCAGCGATTTCTTCTTGATTTCTTAAACGGCTACATGCTTTCTCTTTGGCTAGAACTTCAGGCAGAGAAAGAAAATCTTGTAATTTCAGGCAGCACACTCCTCAACAAATGACCACTTGTCCTTTAATTGGCACACCTCCTTCCCTCACTAAGTATTCTGGGACTTGTACAGTTCAATATTCTCAGTCTAACACTGAGCCCATCATAATTTAATTGTCTTTTTACCATCAAATAAAAATGTACTTCCAAAATTGTTGCAACATTAACAAAAAGAAAACGTGTCTTACCATTTTGATGCCGGTAGAAAACGTTACTGGTTTGATTGTTCTGGGCTTCTCCAGCTTTATTTCCAACTGCGTGGATCTGTCTTTGTGCTGAGCTAAGAGCAGCGCAGCAGGCAGATGAGAACTCTCCTAGACAAGGAAGAGAAACCAAGGAATTAGAGAGCCAATTAATATGACTCTACTTTTTTGTGGCTAAATAAAAAGACCGTTTTACAGCACTATTCATGTTTGTAAAACATTGCTAATTTGTTGGTATAAAAAGTTTTTTTAAATTGAAACTAGCGGTATGCTAAATCTGTGTAATTTTCTTTTGCACAATTACATTACATTTTGGGAAAAATTACGCACAATTACGTGAAATCCAAATCCTGCATGTAGCGCTATAATTTAGCAGAAAAAGATGTTAAAGAAATAGCTCCAAAAACACAACTGCCTCGAACAATAGTTGTCCATGTTCTGGTTGTCCTGCTCTCCCAAACTATGATATTGCTTGAAGTGCAGTTTGATTACGCAGCGTGACGTAATGGTGTAACTTCTGGAATTTTATTTAACAGTAGCACCACATTTCCAAAAATAAGCCAGTGTAATCTGAATTTGAACAAAGCACAGTGATGCAACCCAATCCCAGGGATTCGCTTGTGGATCACTCTTTGGGACTGATGTTGGGCCATGTGTCTGCACTGCTGTGAGGACGTGGCTGCCTAGAGATTGACTTGTTCATGCAACACTGAGGGAAGCCAATGGAAGACAACAATGCTGACAGTAGAGTTGGCACAACAAAGACAACATCAACAGTTTTAGAGTCAAGATCCTACCAAGCACTCTTTCTGCCACCTAAGTTATTTTTTCTCCAGCTGCCCAGGGAAATGGAATTAGTGCTTTGGAGTCAAAACAGGTAAGCCCATCATGAGTAGGAGGACGAGGGAGAGCTTGAGAGGTGCTAGTTCTCATTTCTGAAACCGAAGCTCCCTAATCCCTTTGTGGTGGGGAAAAGAGGGAAGCGGTGAATAAGCAGGAAGTGAAATAAATGGAATTATGATGGCAAAGTTATTGACACACTGGGATAGGGCCTTGATACAAAAGTAGGTAGGGTTATACAAAATAAAGGCAAAGGAAGAGACTGGTAGAAAGAAAACAAATAAATGGAGTCCCAGCAAGCGTAACCCACTTACAGTCTCCCCATCAAAGTCTATTTAAATCCAAGCCAGACCAATAAATAGAGCATGCTAGGTGAGGACAAATGTGGTGTGGTGTGCTGGGTACAGAGAGAGTCTAAACAAAGAGTAAAGATGAATTTGATACAAACCCTTAGAGTTTAAATGATGCATGAACATAGCGGAATCCCTTATGCTGGAGTAAGAGATTAGTGGGGTAGTAGAACAGAAGGTTGCTGCAATAAATGAAAACTTCAAGGCAACTTATATAGTATTACATAATTAGAAAGCCACTGTACCGCAACCATCACAGCCTTCGTCCACTGTTCTCCACCTGAAAACGTTGCAGTTTAAGATGTCTGGAAAACAAGCAAGACCACCTGCAGCAGTCGCTCAACATCTGGCAACATGACCCATTCTTCCACTGGGAACAATTCTGATAAAACATTGCCAATTTGAGCAACTTACCAGCTGAGTGTGTTAGGCTAGGCCTATCATTTCAATAGCTGCACAAAACAGAAGTGTGGTTCCCCGTGCATCACTTTCCACTCAGTCACAACTACATTTCATGGTGCCATGTGAAGTCTTCCCGTTCTCAATCCATATTCTCCTGACTTACACTGGCTAGGTTGTTTGTCTTGGAAGGTAGGTGCTTGTCTAGAAAGACTGAAAAGTCTATGTGTGGCAAAGCTGATAATTGTCATAGGGAGAAAATAGGAATAGGGGCGTCCCTCAAATAGGCCTTAACTATGGCCTTCCTCATGAAAACCAAAGAGTTGATTTTGAAAATGACCGTCTCAAAGACTGACAGTGTTTTTGATATGTGCTGGAACCTGGCAGCTCTGGGGGGGTAGGTAAAGAAACTTTAAAGGGCAAGGTGTGATGGTGTCTGGAGTAAAGGTAAATGAAGTTTGAAGGTTGAAGGTTGGTTCAGGTTTTACGGGGTTAAGCTTAAGTGAGCACAGGGCCATTTAGAGTGTGATGCAAGTAACACTTTCCAATATTCTCGGCTGAAGGAAGGCGCTATCTGGCTGCCGTCTCCATTCAGATGATATGTTAAATAATGAAGGATATCATGTTGCCAACTGAGGTGGGGCAAAGGGAAAGGTAGAGAGTTGCTAGCAATGACGTTTGGTGCATGTAGACTGGTATAGAAATCGGTGGTGAATCAACGAAGGCCAGGAGCTACAAGACGAGTCACTGGAGAGAACACATTAAACATTCACCTGTAAGGCATAGGGCAATGAGATCTGCAAACATGTTTGGCTGCTCTACTGTACTGATCACCAGAGGCAAAGCTTCAAGGGTGGTGGGGTGTTACGCCGCCCTAATAAATGTAGTTTGTGATGATCAGTTGGGTACAGATGCTTTCAGATGGGTATGACGAGGTGTCTGTTGGATTTAACCAGGACTTTTTACACTCACAGACAAAAACACACACACTATCTTTCCATCTTAATGTTTAGAAAGACTTAAAAAGTGTTGGTTATTTCACAAAATAACGTGCTTTATTTCACTTAGTGCCCTAACCAATCCGCATTCCTCTACCTTTCTACTGTCAATGAAGCCCCTCTCGTGTGCCTTGCTTGTCGTACGATGTTGAACATTATATGCCAGCCTCATTGTTGGGTTCCACCCCCCAGGCTTACTGACCAAGCTACGCCCCTGCTGATCACAGAAAATACGTTGAGGATAATAAGATAGGAAGACAACTGCAGAGAGATGAGAGCCTTGTTGGTTTCTGTAGTAAGGGCAGAACCACTGGAAGCATTCAGATTACGAGGCAAGAGAAAGAGAAAGCTAAAAGGCAGGAAAGGCCGGTGATGCCCCTTTTAACCGAACTGAGGTTTGGCTAATTTGGGGCAGGAAGGGTAGTAAAGGCTGAACGGCATATTAGCTGGTCAGAGTATGGAGAACAGTTCTGTCTGGTAGACGATCTGATGAAAACAATCTGAAGGGGCAGGATGATGAGGGGGAAAAATGCGCATGGACGAGGCAGTGAAAACAATGACAAGGGTGTTCCTCAATTAGAGGCAGGGGGTGCAAAGTTTCTGTCAGTGAGATTTGAAGAGGTTGTGGGGGGCAGACAGGAAAAGGATGGAGATTAATTGTGACCAACAGTTTCTGAGGGCAAGATTTGAGAGCGGGGGTGAAATTTGTACAATACGTGGCTTTAACCAAATCAAAAGCTGTGTTCTATGAGAGCTTGTTGTTGGTGTCAGAGTAGAGTCGGTTCACTTCACTAATCAATTCTCCCTTTTCTGTTAAGCAACATTTTACCACCCTCTCCATTTGATCCCATCTCAAAATTTTCAATGGTAACACGGCTCAGCTGTAGCAAACCCCAGCTAGTTGAAATGTGCTTCAACACATTTTTGAGAACATGAAAGCTGTATGTAGAGGGGGTGCATATAAACTGTACACCATCCAATCATGACATTACACCTCTGATACCTCTTTCCTCTAACTAGAACTATCTTGTCACGATCTCAAATAGCTTTTTGCGCTTGGAAAAGACATATGAAATAACAGCTAGAGACAAGTTTGAGAACAAAATCTCTTGACCTAGTAGAAGGCAAAAATGGCACAGTATTACATTAACCCCTTTGCTGCTAGCCCCCCCTCGCACACCCCTCCTCTTCCTGAGCCAAGCCCTTTTTTGGCTATTTGGGTTAGTTTGCGGTTAGGCCTCCATAACGTGTTGTGCACATAAGCTATCCACACAAATTAAAGTCCTTTTTTTCCCAACATCTTGGGGATTCTAAAGGTGCCCAGGGCTTGTGGATTCCCTGGGAGGAGACTTGGAAAATAAAGAAAATATATCAAATTTTTGAGTAAAGTAGGGAAAAAGTGTCTCAGATAAAAGTTTTTTTCCCTGAAATGGCACCCACTAACGATTTACTGTACTAAAGTCACCATCTTCCCAGCTTTCAGGAACAAGCACATCTGAACCAAAAAAAAAAAATTTTACTATTGTTTTAGCATTTTTCTAAGAGGTAGCCTTCTTTCCATATTTTGTGTGCTCTCAACCTTCTTCTAAGTTTGTGGTGGAAACTAGTGTGAAACCCATCGGTGATCCGGAAAAGCTATACATTTCTGAAAAGTAGACAAAATTTAGAATTCAGCAAGTGTAGATCACTCAAGGTTTTCCCAAGGAAAACAACTGTTATTGAAAAGTAGGAACAAACGATCATTTGTGACATTTCCATATGTAACTTTTTGTCACAATAGCAGATATACCATTACATCTGCTAGACCCTTCTGGTTGCAGGGATATATAGGGTTTGTCGGTTCTCCAAGAACCCAAGGTTCTCAGATCAACTAAACAAGATGCACAGTGGTGGGGGGGTTAGAAAGACTGTGCCCATTTGTGTTTGGTGGGTGGGGGCACTGGCATTCCCATTTTGGGCAACCCCTCCCCTAGGTATGAAAAAAATAATCCCTGGTGCCTAGTGGGCTTTCTGCCCACCCTTGGGGAGGGGGCAGGGGGAGAGCAAAACATTTGCCCCTTTTTATTTTGGGTGGGGGCATGGCCTTGCCCATTGTGAGCAGCCATCAGCCCTCTTATTAAAAACAAATCCCTGGTGTCTAGTGGCTTTCTGCCCTCCAGAGGACAGACTGGGGATAGTAACCCCGCTCTGCTCACCAGGGGGAGCAGAAAGACTGTTTATTTGTGTTTGGGGTGGGTGGGGGACGTTGGCATTCCCATTTTGAGCAGCCCTCCTCCTCTAGGTATGAAAAAAAGCACTGAAGCCAAGTGCGATTTCTGCTTGGAGATCGCCCTCTTGTAGCAATCCCCAAGCAGGGATCCACTAGGGACGGGTACCATTGTAAAGGGGAGATTCTCCACTTTCCAACGATACCTCTCCCGTTTGCTTAGGTGCTCGGAGGTCTGAGATAGCCCCTTGAGCACCAGGCAGTGAGTGCAGTGCGTCATTTCACTGAAAACCACACACAGCCTCCGCTGTTTTAGCAAAAAGGAAACCCCTCTGCTGTTAACAGCAGAGGGGTGACCTGGGCATGTTCAGAAAACTGAATGGTTCCGTCCTCAGCACAGGGCCACCATGCCCGAGGACAGAATCGTTCCGTTCTCAGGACGGAACTTGTTAAGCACATTTGCAAACATTTTGCACATTTCACTAAATGCAAGACCTGGTAATTATGCAAACTTAATCTCACTTAAAGAAAAATTCATAGAGGCCTAATGTCTATTGCAAAACATCTCAGTAATGCAGCATCCAACAAGGTGCATGCACACTCTTGAGAATAAATCTTTTTTTTTTTAAAGGAGCAACTCCAGTTTGAAATCTTTCGCCATTAGATTTCGTGACCAGGAACCGTTCAGAAATCACTGCAGGCATGAGGTGAATGAAGATGGCAATCTGTTCAAAACTTTAACAATTGTTTATTTGTAACTACCAGTTATTTTCAAAAGGCCCTGCCAAAAAAATAAAACGGTCGCTAAGTAGTTCAAATCATAATGGCCGCCTCACAAAATTTGAATAATTAGTACTCTAAAATATATATTTTATTAATTTCTTGCCAACTCTATATCACATAAAAACACATACAATAATAAAATCTGAATCACATTAACACAGTCATTGTCCGCCTGAAATAGATGCAAATGGCCCTAAAACATCTATGTCATGGATTCGCTGTCATTTAAACAAGTTTCCAATATTTGCAAAATGACTGACAGTCTTAAAATAGGCAATTTGCAATCTTAAAATAGCTGGAAGGATAAATTGTTTAAGTGGACATGATTATTTCCTCCTGCTCTGGAATTCTCCTTTCTAAAATAGCAATTTCCCCCTGGCTGACAAGACACATGCCATATAGGGATCATTTCCAGATTGCTTTTCCATAAGACACTAATACTTAGTTTTAGAAGAAAAACACATTGTCAAAGCCTAGTTTCTAAGATGCATAATCTATCAAAATAAGCATAAGGAAAAAAGTGTTTCAATGTTATGTATTATTTTCATTTTGCAAGAAAAATCTGTAATATTTAACTACCATAAGTCAATAGTGGCTAAATTAAGAGGAACGTCAAGGTTTACAATTTTATATTTCAGTTTAATTTTACCTTCCACTTGTTGTAACATTAGGCATAGTCTTGAAAAAAATAAAAAATAAAAAAATCAACGATTTATAGAAGCGGTTTATGCCCAAAATTTTAAACATATTTCTTGCAGGGCAACTTTTACACGTACGTTTCCTTATTTATTTCAGTAATGTAAAATTAAACAGTGTATCTTCTGTCCGTATATGCTAACCAATTAAAAGAATCATTGACAAAAACAAATAGATTTGACACTCTCATTCGAGTGCCAAAAAAAGCAACATAGAAGCTTGCTGATGTGCCAAAAAATGTAATTAAAAAATGCTTTGTTTGTACTTAATGCAAAAATGACAAAAATAAATGAGAGATGAAAGAGTGTCAGATGTAACACAGTCTTAAGCCAAGATTGATCTAAGATGTGACAATGTCTCAAGCCATTGACTGAATGTTCCCAAGCTAAATCTGGCTATGGCTGAAGGAGGCTCAACTAAGGACCCTAGGAGGACTTATGCAATAAATGATGTTTATAACGAAAAGTGCCTGCCCCATTATATTGTAAAAAAACGAAAACCTGCTTCATATACCAACTTAAACACAGTTGTTGTGAGCATGCAACTCACTTATTGCAATAACACTGACTTGGCTAGGTCTTAAAAGCGAACATTGCCCTACCACTGTACTGCAGGTTTAAATTGGTTAGGTGTCACAAGAGAGAGTATGGTATGTCCTGTGAAGTACCTAGGTGCTTACCACGAAAATCCACAGAGAACCAGAAAGACCAACATGCACTAAACATGAAACATTCAGAAAAAATGAGGTCCCAAGGATCTTACAAAATTGCATACCAGTTGAAATCCAAACAAGGTGAATTTGTAGTTTGCTCTGGAGGGAAGGACCTAACACAGTGAAGACGTATCCACCCTTTACTTGCATACTAAATTTGGGAATGATCAGTTTCTCCTGATGGGCAGACTGAAGAATGCACATAGGTAAATAGGGATGGATCTTATGCTTGAGGAATGGAAGAGAGCAGCCAAAAAGGGAACATTAACCAAGGGTGAGTGTCTTCAGCCTGGCACGGTAGTTTACCCGGAGTCAATGAAGGGAGTGCATAGAGGATAAGTGGGGCTGTTAACCAGCATCGGATTTGCTAGCAACCCCACCCCTTAAGCAGATTAACCACACATTCCCAAAACACTAGAGGATTCACAGGTACACGGAGTTACAGTAAACCAACATGCAGCCCACAAGGGCACTAACTGCTAAGACGCAACCTTCTGGATAGATGGAGGGAAGGATCTCCAGAACCTCAGTTGGAAAAACCAAACTTGACTCGTAGATTTCAGATGTTAGCAGATGGAGGGTGAGTCCCAACTCCTGTGGTCAGATACAAAACCCCCTACTGGTCCTCACCACTACCTATAATTGTCATGTTAGTCTTATCTCCCGTACGTTTTAGTTAGAACTGCCCATCCAATGCCATACATACTTCATGTAGTGCTGTGTCTACAGCGCATAGCGAAGTAGATGTAGTGGGAATGGGTTAGGCAAGCAAGGAACTAAGCCAGGCGTCTCCAATGAGTAGCTCTGGCTTCCTGTGAGTAGCTCTCCTGTGTGCAACTCCGCCTATTACTACAGGAGATTTTGCTTGGTTGAATTATTATAAGCATGCCAAAATTAAAAAGTATATATTTGAAATTAAAACGTGTATTTTCAATACTCACAAGATGTTGTTTGTAGAAAAATGGTTGCATTTTCAAATTGTACTTAGATCCATTAGAGAGATTTATTATTCACATTAATACCTTGGTGCCAGGGTGTTTCAGCTACTGGTGTTTTGTATTACCTATTTACAGGCATTCAGTCCTTCCTAATGCACTGATGTGTTCACTGCTGACAATCTTGGATGGGGTGGTCACTACTTCATCACTAATATTAGGAGCTCAGGATGATTTTCATTGAACAGAAGTAGCTTTTGTTACAGGAAAGGTTGGAGAACCCGGAGCTAAACAAAAACACTTAACTGAATATGTGGCAGTGAAAAGATACCCTAAGTGTGACGGGTTTGCCCAGACATGGGTCCAGTGCTCACCGTGCTGTGGGGTTGCTTGTGTTCTAATCTAGAGAGGACCGGGCATGGCAGTGCAGATTGGTCCGTCCCTACTGCAGCCAGAACTAAGACTGGATTGCATATGACAGGTCTCTATCTAGAGTGGCGCACTGGGAGAAAAATTATGGACTGGAATGTGGCCCACGCAATCACAAGGAGCTGAGATTCATTCAAACATTCCTTCCATCACCTTGTTATCTGATGCAGTATACACTCTAAGGACCATGATATACCCAGACGTGTCCCGTGCTCATAGTGTTATAGGTTTCAAGCAATACTTCACTAACTGATTAGGCTGACATTGGTCTGGAGTTGCTTGTTTTCCTGTCTGGAAGGACCTGGCTTTGCACTTCGGGCTGCTTTGTTCCAACTGGAGCAGGAACAAGAACGACTTTCATGTGGCAGTTCTCTATCTAGAGTGTCTTAGGAGACAAAATGCAATGCACTGGAATACGTCCAAGCAATCGCCAATGACTGAGACAAATTCAACCATTTGTTCCATAACCTTCTGGAATTGTTATAATGAAAAGCTACTGAAAAAAACACCAACAGAGGCCATCAAGTTCAAGCGGACTGCGATGGAGAGCGGGCCAGCTACATGGACCAACCTTTTCCCACTTTAAAGGTATATTGTATGAAGGATTGTGTCGATGTCAAGGATCCGAGGAGCAGGATGGTGATGCATTGGTTCGGATCTGCGCAGTTGAGGATGCATCATCGGCAAATCCTTGGCAAGGAATAGGATGTGTTATTGTCAAGCTGTGCTCCCGGCGATGTGAAGGTGATGAGTCGGGGCTAAAGGCGATGTGGCATCAGCATCGAGGAGAGCTCTAGCAGTTCCAATCAGTGCAGTAATGGCGATGCCTGGGTTTTTTGTGAGAAAAGCTGCAAAACCCACTTCCAAGAACCCCGTACTGGTTTGGCACTACTTGGCAGGGCAGGACTTACAGGGGCTGTAGCAAGGGAAAGTGATATCTTTGATGTCCCTGAGACTTAAGAACAGGAGGAAAGCCAGCAAGCCCTTGGTGTCACTATGGTTTGAAGTGAGATGTGTCCAGTTCTTCCTCAGCAGGGAAGAAGACAGCAGGGCAGAAAAGCAGTCCTTCCAGAGCAGCAGTCTAGAGTGGCAGTCCTTGTAGTAGCACAGCAGTCCTTCTTCCTGGCAGAGTTCTTCACATGTCCAGAAGTGTACTGATTTGGGAGGGTCAGATGTCCAGTACTTATACCCAGTTATGCCTCTGGAGTGGGGAGACATCAAAGAAAGGTTTTTTGAACTGCACAGGTCCCTTCTTCCTGCCCTGGCTCCAGGCTCACTACAAGGGGTCAAGCATTCCCTTGTCCACTGCCTATTCAGGTGTGTCAGCTCCTCCCTCCCATCCTGTCCAGGATGAACCATCAACATGTAGATGTCCACTCAGTCAGACTTACCCTTCCTTTGTGTCAGTCTGTCCAGAGGAAATGCAGGAAACTACTATCACCCCACCCCAGATGGGTTGGGTATTGGAGACAGGCTGCAGGCACACAGGGCTAAGAGCAGGAAAATGCCAACTCGCTAAAGGTGCATTTTCAAAATTGTAATAGTAAATCCGACTTTACCATTAAAGAGATTTGTCATTACAATTCCATAGGTACTAAGCATGAGACAGCTTCTCCTTCTCAATTAGGAATTTCAGCTAATTAAATGTAATAAGGGATCCCCAAAGTGAACCTATAAGAAGGGTAGGCCTCACAGTAGTGAAAAACTAATTTGAGAGTTTGCCACTACCAGGACATGTAAAACTTAAAAGTACATGCCCTACTTTTAGTTACATGGCACCCTACCCTATGGGCTTCCTAAGGCCTACCTTAAGGGTGACATACGTAATGAAAGGGGAGTTTAAGGCTTGTCAGAATATTTTAATTGCCAAGTTGCTATGGCAGAGTAAACTCCACACACAGGATATGCAGTGGCAGGCCTGAGACATGTTTAAGGGCAACTTGAGAGGGTGGTACAATAAGTGCAGTAGTCCCACTAGTAGCATTTAATGTACAGGTCCTAGGCACATATAATGCATTTTCCATTAACTAATAAGTAAATTAAGTAAATTAAATTTGCTGATTGTGGATACATGAATTAGATCTTGTTTTTAGGGGAGACACACATGCACGTTAGCACTGGCCATCAGTGGTAAAGTGCTCAGAGTCCTAAGGTCAACAAAAAGAATCAGCAGAAATATGAGTAGGCAAAATGTTTGGGGGAAGGCCACCCTAGTGCTGACAAATCTAACATCCCCCGCCCCCTCAGCTGAAAGTGAGGAGAGCTACCCAACCTCTTGGGAGTTCTCATCACTAAGGTGGAAAAACCTGAACAGACCATCAGCACTGTGCGTGGTCTACCCCGTGTTCCACCCTAAAGTCCATACCCTATGGGGAAACAGGCCACCTCAACAATTTTGGATTCTCACCCCTCATGAAAAACATGACTGCAGCTAAAACATTCTGAGATGGAGTCTGTGCCTTGGTGCTTTAGGGGTTTAAGTGGCGGTACCCCCAAGTCACCTCAAAACCAAAAGCACATGTTCGAAAAAGAAAGAAAGTATTATTTTGAACCCAACACTGGGTGGCAGGAGTGTGCATAGTATGTTACCTACAGCAGCACGTGCTACAAACGCTATGTATACTACTTCTGGTCTGTTAGGGAACTTTAACTGGACCAAATTTGTTAAAAGCAAAAATAGTATGTTTTAATTAAAGGCACGGTTACTTTGTCCATTAAGGAAACGCAATAGGGACCACCAAAGAAGCAGAACTAGAGGAAGAAAGGAACAGACCCTCTATTGTTTTATTTCATGACTGCACAGAGTCTTTTTTACACGGTACATTGGAGCCCACTTAAATGAAAAATTGTCCACGTAATACAACTGTTACAACAATAAATTGTCTCAGCGTAAAAAATAACATGCATGACTTACTAGTTAATACAACATGATCCCCATAATAGTCAAGGTATTAAAAATAGAGAGGCTTAAGTGGGTTAACTTACATACACAAAAAATAACTTATTAAATACAGTGAATAAAATATAAATTTAATAATTATTATTTGATTAATGTTCTAACTATTTTGTAATTATTTGAACACCGACAAACACAAGTAAGCAAGTGTCAGTTTTCATTACCATTCGTCATACTTAACCCAGTAACACATCACTTACACACCAGCATTATGAGGTGATATTTGATTTTATATGCTACCATGTCATTCATACTTTTTTGCAGAAATGAACACAAAATGTGAACCGTAAGAACGAACAAAGTGATAATTTTGGAAAGCAGCTGTTGCATGACTTTGAGCTGTTTGCTTGCAGGTCCGTTATTTAATAATTTGCTGAAACAGTTACCTTACTCACTTTAATATTATTTGCGCTTTATGTTTCTTATTAAGTAAAAGTTACTTTGCAGTTAAAGTGTGTATATATAGTTGTTGAAATATGAACACTGAATCAACAAGATATTCAGTAGCACATCAGAGGCAAACAAATTGTACAGGAAATTTCAGGAAAGCGCTAGGACCACAGAAGAGAGCATTCACAGTTCAGTTTACCAGGTCCCAAGCCCTCAGTGGGAAATAAGACATCCTTTGGAAAACAGAGTTCTCATAAAAAAGGTTTAACTCGTTTTTTACAAGCTCCTCGTATGTATCAGGTGTTATGATATGTAAACATTAGGAGATTTATTAATGTAAAGAGCAAACAGAAATGATAGCATGGTGGTGGGGGGGGGGTGGAGTTTGGGGGATGGGGGGAGAGATTTGTGGGGTACCTTGGTGGTGGTAAATTGGTTTTCATTGCGGCCTATATGAACTCAGCATCTCTGGATAGAGGCAGTGCTTTTCTGGAATGTCTTCATTAATCCACCTAGCTTCAGTGAAAGTCATTCTGCCCTTAACGTTTTATTTAATTAGTTACATGAGCCCAGAAATCAACAAGACAATTTCCACAGACCAAACTCCACTTGGTTCCGTTTGAAGCTTGCATTACATTCCAATTATGCTGTTAAGCCTTCAAAGCAATAACATTATTCCATCCTACTTATCTTATTCGTAGAAATCAGATCCCTAACCCAAGTCAGGAAAAATATATTAATATATTTTACTTCTGAATGCGTGTAAGTAGACAAAATGCATCGGGAATTTTGTTCTCAAAGATGAGAATTTGTCAAAAATTGTGACAGCACTCAGAAGTCTGCTCAACAAAAAGGAAGAACCCTGTCTTGCACTTTGCCTTAACACCCAAATTAATGGAGCCACTGTAGGCAAAATTGATGGTCAAGGGTGCCAAATTGGCAGGCAATCAAGCAAAACCTGAGCTGCTATGCTGCACCCATCAGCTGCCCTGCACAGCTCACCCAGAGCAGACAAGACAGTGACTTTTGTGCTTTCCCCAGGATGTAAGCCTGTGTGGCAGGGTTCAGGTTATTATTAGCATGTACAAAATTCTAAATCTGGTGGAAACCTGCACCTCTTGCACCAAATTCCCTGCCAACGTATGGATCTGCATTAGACTTCATAAATGGCAGGAGGTACAATGGCACATTTTCCCTCACACGGATCACAGAGTGTTCGCACCTTTTGGAAGAAAAGTGATAGAAGTAAAAAAAAGTAAGCTACTCAACATGGGTCGCACTACCCAGTCCTTGCTTCTTTGACTAATGTCTTACTCCCTGGGGCAGGAGAGAGCTTCCTTTGTCCTAGTAGGATAGAGAAGAACTATCCCTGGAATACACTGGTGAGAGCAGAGGTGCTCTAGACCCAACAAGAGGAGAGGATCAGAATATAGAGCCTCAACCAGAAAAAGTAAAAGGTTGCCAAGGTCAGAAATGAGTGGGAAGTTTCATTTCCTATATCATTGCTTCAGGTCTAATAACGTTGAGCTATCTAGATGGCCATTAGAAAGAGCTATTTGTATATATGTAACTACAGGTTGATTATCTACCGGTGCCCAGCAAAAGGGCATGTGATGGGCGCACACGCAGCCCCTGTGACAATAACAGGTATTATTTGGTGTTGTAGGATTCCAAAACTAAGAAACATATGGCAATTGATTGGCTGCAAGGTAGATATGTGGTCATAACAGGGAGACTGGATGGCTAAAACATCGCCATAGGTAGTATCTATGGCCCCAACATAGATCAACCGACATCCTTTTTCACTTTATCTAGTGCTTTCGCCCCATACGTTTGGGTTTATTATACTGTGTGAGGCTTATAACTGTGTGGTGGACCAGGTTAAATACCTCTCCCACCCTCCCTTATATGGCTCCCTGGTTTATAGAGCAGTCTGTTTATTCTCTACTTTCAGAGAAAATGGGGCCTGACTGACTCCTGGCACTCTCAACATGGAGAGGAACGAGACTACTCATTCTACTCGCCTTTGCACAACCTCCATGTGCGGCTGGACACCATCCTATGTTCCCTGGATATCCCTGATGCTCTATGCGTACCTAACAAGAATGGGCTCATATTATAATTACCTTTTATTGAAAATGCAATGGAGCAGACTTTGGCCTGTTATCCTGTCCTGGCGATATTGGCCTGAGTCCCTGGAAGACCCGGTGTTTCGCGACACTCTCTGGGCCACCGGAGGTTCTTATTTAGCTGAATATACTGGCACCACATCATCCTCACCGACAGAATGTGAGTAGAGGTCACTGTCTATCTGAGGTCACAGGGTTGAGACGGACGCTAATCTAAGATATCAAGTTAGCGGAGAAAGACTTGAGGGCTCTAGAACAGGGGAGGCCAGACCACCTGGCGATCCATGCTGAGCTTTTGGAGGCCAGGATAAAGGTAGCGGTGGAATTGGACCAACTACGTTGATTCAATTACAAAAATTATATGATTCAGGCACACAATGAACGGGATCCAGCAGGGTCACTATTGGCATAGTTGGCAAACTCGGCCAAACATGGTTCTGTGATAGTTGAAATGACCTCCGCCAATGGGGATAGAATGTACAGACAAAACAATATCAATGAAGCCTTTCGTGCATATCATTCAGCCATATGGTGCCACACTGCCATCAACGGGGTTGACACACTAAATAGATTCTTATTAGGCCTAGATCTCCCAATGCTGCCCTTGCAGGCTGCTGTAGAACTCAGTATGGGCATTACACTCCCAGAGATTATGGCTGCCATAACACGGATGGCCAGGAGATAAACACTGAGCACTGATGGCCTCCCAGGTGAGTTCTACTCCAGTTTTGCAGTGTGTCTAGCCTCTAAATTGCTTGCCCTTTACCAAGCTGCCAAAAATGAGGGTATCCCCCCGCTTTCTACTACGGAAGCTCTTATAGTGCCCCTACTAAAACCGGGAAAAGAAGCCACAGACGTAATATCTTACCACCCCCTAGCAATGTTGAATATCGATTATAAAATACTCAGCAGAATTTTAGCCACCAGGCTGACTCAACATATGACCATCCTAATTCATAGGGACGAGTCTGGGTTCATCCCAGGCCAGAATGTCAGGGGACTGATGACAATACTGGAAGCTGATACCTACGATAAGACTGAGGTGGCGATTTACGCCATTGATTGTGAAACAAAAAAAGGCGTTTAGAGTGGCCATACTTGCAAGAAGTTATGAGGCACTTTGGGCTGGGCCACGATTTAGTGGCCTGGACAAAACTTCTGAATACGAACCTGCATGCGGGTCTATCTTGGAAGAACATGAAGTAGAGCGGGGAACGAGGCAGGGGTGCCCTTTATCACCCCTCCTTTTTGCATTTGCGATGGAATCCCTTTGTTACGCCCAGAGGGTGACTCATATGGCTGAATAGGTGGGAAGCCAAGAGCAATATACCACGTTCTACGCTCATGACTTCCTCCTCTTTCTTCACAATACAGAACAGACTTGGTTCCTCTTGGAGCACTTTGAAGATTTTCCGGTCTATGAGTCAACTACCGAAAAACCTGTATCTTCTCAGCGGCTTCTTCAAGGGACCCAGCACCAAACTTAGGAGTGGCATTGTCCATGCTCCGTAGACCAATAATGGTGGGCGGTATGTCCATCCCAGATTGTGAATCATATTATTTAGTGGACCAGCTACAGTTGTTGACCCAGTGGATAGCAAGGAAGCCATCGCTCGACTGCAAATTACACATCAGAGCCCCGTACATACATAGAATGGCCAGTATCCTCCTCTGGCCGCGATCGCCAGCTCCCGCGGACACTCTGGAAATATTAGTGGCATACCGCTGCTGGGACCGAGAGACTGCCCCTACTCCCCTGACATCCCAATGCAGTTTCTGCTAATATTTCCACATGATGGTGACTGTCGGGCAATCCACGATTGGGTAACTGCATGAGCAACAACAGTAGGGATGATTTATGAAGCAGAAACCCTCTGGCTCTATGCGGATTTCCAAGAACGCTATACCATAGCCTTCCTTTTGTATCGAGCAGTAACAACCAAAATCCTTCTGCGCTGGAAGCAGAGTTTAGTGGAATCACCCAACTCCAAGCTCTGTCAGTACTTGGTCACTGCCTCTGGAACGTTCAAGGCAGTAACCTGCTTGTACTGGCGACAGATGCTTGAATTACTGACCCCTTTGATGACCCTTAAGTCGCGGAGGGAGGAGGACTTGGGTAGCCCTATTGCAGGCAAGGACTGGAAGCAACATCTGGAGTATATACCCAAGGTATCTTGTAATGCCTGATTTAAGTTGATTCATTTTTATATACTGCACAGAGCATATCTTACTTCGGGCAAGCTCAGACGCTACCTTGGTCAGGATGAGGCAAAATTGCCCAGATGCAAGGAGCCCCAAGCTGATTTTTTGCACATGTTTTGGAGCTGTACGTCCTTGTGTGACTACTGTGAAGGTATCACTAGGACACTGCCGGTTATTGAGAGGGAGGTACCATGCACACCAGGGCATTGTCTCCTTAGCTGGTTCCCCGACACCACTAAAACAAAAATCCCAAGCCAATTCCAAGACTTAGAGCTCATTATAGCCAGGAGGGAAATAGCTCCTGGCGATAATGAAGAGCCCTCGAGTATCGACCTTTAAGAGCTGGAAGCATGAAATGCTGAAATGGGCTGGCTTTGAGATTGTGGTCAAATTACAAGACGCTAGGAGGGGGCAGGGATCAATGGATGGGGCCGCAAACTAGGAGACACTGGTGACTGGACTTGACCAAATAGATGAACAGTCATTAGAGGAGGAACATTCCTCTCCTTGAATACTTACCCTTAAATAGAAGGTGGGTAAAACTGCAACAACACATGGCAGCATAGCAGTACACCCAGAAGTTCCCTGGGGTGCTTTCAATGGACAGTTGACCCCTGACAGTGAGTGTTAGAAATAGGGTCTCTAGATGGCAGTCGGTTTGCACCCTGTCGAAGTAGGGACCCTCACTCTAGTCAGGATAAAGGAGATACCTGCTCAGATAACCCCTGCTCACACCCATGGTAGATTGGCACGAGCAGTCAGGCTTATCTCAGAAGAAATGTGTAAAGCATTTACACATAAGACACAGTAATAAGTGAAAACACTACAAAAGGACACCACACCAGTTTTACAAAAATAGCCAAAATTTACTTGTGTGAAACAATACCAAAACGATAAAAATCCAACATTCAGTGTTAAAGAGATGTATTTTGCAAGATTTATTCAAAAATACAGTTCCTTGAAGTTGATAGCTCCAACACGGCGTCGTGATCAACAAAACCAACAGTTCAGGCCAGGGGCGGCATTGCGGGCCCGCTACGGTGTCAGGAAGACCCGCAAAACAGTACCTTTGCAATTGCACGGTGTCGTGATCCTCGCAGTGAGCTCCGGAGAGCAGTGTCACCGATGTCGCGTTGTCAGTTCCGGAGTCTGCATGTGGGTCGTCAGGCCCTTGAAGTCACAGATCGAACTCTGGGCTGATGAAGTCAGGAGAGGTGGCGGTGCGAAGAGGGACGATGCGACGTGCGGTGCCCACAGGTCACGGTGCAGGCAGCGGCGTCAGTGAGACCAGGGCTGCAGTGTGAAGCGGGGCGGTGCGATGTGCGGTGTTATCAGGTCACTGTGCAGGCAGCGTTGTTGTCATTGCTGAAACGCTGTCGTTGGTTGGCCCAAGCCGGCAGTGCGGGATGGGATGGTCCTTCATGAGCAGTGTCCACAGGCCACTGTGCAGGCAGGGATGCCTGGTGATGACAGTGGAGTCGATGGTGCTGGCGTCAGTGGAATGGGGCTGCGGTGTAGGACAGGCCGGTGCTTCCTGTACCTCACGAGTGGTGTCCACAGGCCACGGTGCAGGCAGCGGTGCCGCGTCAGCAGGAGCATCATCGTCGGTGATGCCCAGGCTGCAGTGTGAGCAGGCGATGCCGGAGTGCGGGGCCCACAGGTTGCGGGTGAGCGGCGGCTCGGTGAAGTCGTTCAATGACTGTTGGCGAGACCAGGGTCGCATTGCGAAGCGGCTCTGTGCGGCATCAGCAGGTCATGGTGCAGGCCATCGGCTTGGTTGGTGGCGAAGCAGTCGTTTCTTCTCTTGAACAGCACAAAACACATAGTTCCCAGTGCTGCAGGTCAAGGAAATTGAAGTCTTTGGTGTCCCCGAGACTTCCAACAGGAGGCAAGCTCTACTCCAAGCCCTTGGAGAACTTTCTCAAGCAGGACACACAGCAAAGTTCAACCTTTGCACTCTTTTCAGGGAGAAGCCGCAACTGCAGGCCAGTCCAACAGAGCAATCCAGCAAAAGGACAGTACTCCTCCTCCAGCTCTTTAGCTCTTCTCCTGGGCAGAGGTTCCGCTTGATTCCAGAAATATTCTAAAAGTCTGGGGTTTTGGGTTTTCTTCTATACCCCTTTCTGTCTTTGAAGTTGACAAACTTCAAAGCAAAGTCTCAAGTATTTGCAAGATCCTTCCTTGTCCAAGCCAGGCCCCAGACGCACACCAGGGGGTTGGAGACTGCATTGTGTGAGGGAAGGCACAGTCCTTTCAGGTGCAAGTGACCACTCCTTCCTCCACTCTAGCTCAGATGGCTCATCAAAATATGCAGGCTAAACCCCAGCTCCCTTTGTGTCACTGTCTAGAGGAGAGGTGTGAACAGCCCAACGGTCAAACTGACCAGACGGGGAATCCACAAACAAGCAGAGTTACAGAATTGGTTTAAGCAAGAAAATGCCTACTTTCTAAGAGTGGCATTTTCAAACTCACAATCTAAAAAACAACTTTAGTAAAAGATGTATTTTTAAATTGTGAGTTCAGAGACCCCAAACTCCACATTTCTATCTGCCCTCAAAGGGAATCCATGCTTTAAAGTTATTTAAAGGCAGCCCCCATGTTAACCTACGAGGGAGATAGGCCCTACAACCGTGAAACCTGAATGTGGCAGTATTTCACTGTTAGGACATGTAAAACGCACCAGTACATATCCTACCTTTTAAATACACTGCACCCTGCCCATGGGGCTATGTGGGGCTACGTAGGGCCTACCTTAGGGTGCTTTACATGTACCAAAAGGGAAGGTTTGGGCCTGGCAAGTGGGTATACTTGCCAGGTCGAATTGGCAGTTTAAACCTCCACACACACACACTGCAGAGGCAGGTCTGAGACACGTTTACAGGGCTACTAATATGGGTGGCACAACCAGTGCTGCAGGCCCACCAGTAGCATTTGATTTACAGGCCCTAGGTACCTCTAGTGCACTTTACTGGGGACTTACTAGTAAATCTAATATGTCAATAAGGAATAAACCAATCAACAATACAATTTACACAGAGAGCATATGCACTTTAGCACTGATTAGCAGTGGTGAAGTGCCCAGAGTCCTAAAGCCAACAACAACTGGCCAGAATAACTAGGAGGAATGAGGCAAAAAGATTGGGGATGACCCTGCAAATAGGGCCAGGTGCAACACAACACCCCCACCAGCCTAAAGACGAGGTAGACCAATCAATACCTTGATGGACTTCCCTGATTGGGGCGAAAGAACAGGGACCCTAGCCCACAACAGCAGGGGCATGTTTCAGTTCCATGCCTTCCTGACTCCAGTTAGATCCCTCTGTCCATTTTCTCAGGGCCCACTAAGCTAACCCATGGGGAACCCTTCTCCTGCGGATACCATCTGTGCAGCACCTAACCTTACTTTGCTCACAGATGTATCCCAGGGGCAAATAGTACTACCATGGCCAACACAGTGGTGTGGCCTACTCTACCCCTGAGGTGTGACTCCTGTCCCCCTGACCAGGGGCAACTCTGTCCACCAGGACAGCAAGCCACAGTGGCCACGGACAGCTGTCAGGGATGAAAGGTAGGGCGCAGGCCTTTCAAGGCTCTCCCACCACTGTGACTGTGGAGAGTGGGGGACAGTAGCCCCAGGTGTCTGGCACCCTTTGACCACTCTCCTCCAGGTCAGGGATTACAGCCTGACACGGTTTCTCTCCTCTGGGGCTCTGTATCCCTCCCTCTAGAGGCGGCGCCCCCAGAGTTTAGAATTGTCAGGCGGCTTGTGGAAACAGTCCTGTATAATCCTCCCACCAGTGCAGGGATGTTAACCTGCAACTGGTCTTCCAACCTGGGGTCTGTACCTTCAGGTTGGACCACGGCCTGGGAAAAGGCATCCCTCCCCCGCCCTTCCTTCTGGGGTGCTGCACCTCCCACCCCACTAGGTGTGCCCCCCCCAAAATCAACACGGTTGGGGCACTGTTAGCAGTAGCCCCTCTCTCCAGGTCAGGGAGACAACCTGAACCTGCCCATCAATCCAGGGTCTGTACCCTCAGATTGAACTGGAGTCAGTGGTGAGTCTCTCCCTCCCATGCCCCACTTCCAGGGTCCTGCACACCCCCACCCTGGAAGGTACCCCTAGTCACACCGGTGGAGAGAGGGGTGATTGGGCCAACCGCTGCCCCCATCAGGTCAGAGTTCACCCTCTGCACCTGATCCTCCACTCTAGGATCTGTACCTGGGACTGGATCTCGGGCACCCTGGGCTTCAGCCCACTCCCATTCCATCTCCTCTGAGACTTGACATGGGATCCCTCACACATCCCACTACACTGGGACCTACCAGGAACACTGCAACCCTTTCCCACCTCACCTTGATGGGAAACGCCAAGACCACTCTCCTCAGGAGAACCCCCCAAATGCCTCTTCAAACTCTCTGGTACTCAGCCAGAGGTCTGCCTCCAGTGTAAGCTCCCTGGGGTCAGAGAACTCACACTCCACTGGGTGTTGGCGTAGCTCTGGAATACAAGGACTGACATATGCTCTCCAGCAATTACGTCACGCAGCCCCTCACATGAATTAACCAAACTAACCTTCATCCAAACATCCAATGACTCAGCCTTGAAAAAGTACCCCACATCACCCTCCTGAGACTAGTGAGATAGTACCTTACTATCCCCAACACTCAACCCACACTCTTCTGGGATGTCGCCACCCTTCAAAACCAGGACCTCTACCTGGGGGGAAACCCCTCTCCCTGTCACTCTCACCTAGAGCCAGAAGAGTGTCCCTCTCACCACTAGGAATATGACTTCCTATGCCAGTTCCCCAATCCACCTCAATGACCCTGCGCATCACTGGAGCTACCTGATACTCCTGAATCTTCTGGGATGTCTTAACCCTCTCCTTCAAGTTGGGCACCAAGACTCGGGTTATGTGCACTTCTTCATTAGCACTGGATATAACACTTTTGCTGCCACCATTTGAACTGGACTCCAGATTCAGTTCTTCAAAGCACAGTTCCTGAGCTACACACAATTCTTTTTCCTTGGCTAAGGCTCTCTTAGCCTCAGCTCTCTCGAGCTGTTCGTCCAGCTCTCTCATCCACTGCTCCTGAGCTAGGAGCCATCCATATCTCTATATATATATATATCTTGTTCCCTTTCAGGGCTACTACCCTCCTCATCAGAGTAGTCCTCCTCCTCAGAACGATCTGGTATTGCAGCTTCCCAGCGTTTCATCTCATACTGAAACAGGGCTGTATCAAAGACCCACCTCTGGGACCTTCTCTTCACAGCCAGACCCCTTTCCTTGCAGGAAACCTTTAGCTCCCTCAACGTGTAGTACTCCAGGTGCCAGAAGTTGATTTCCATTCCCCAAAGGCTGGACAACCAAAAACCACAGTCCAAAACTATCACAATATATCAAAGGGGGCCACCAGAGAACAAAAAGGAAAAAACAGTATGTGGTATGTAGTGGTCAGCGATATGGTAGTAGTGTACACCAATCACTGTTGGTCAAGTGCAAATGCAACTCCTATCCCACCGCTGCCACCAATGTCAGAAATGGGGTCTCTAGTTGGCAGTTGGTTTGCACTCTGTCCAAGTAGGGACCCTCACTCTAGTCAGGATAAGGGAGATACCCGCTCAGATAACCCAGTCTCACCCCCTGGTAGTTTGGCACGACAGTCAGGCGTATCTCAGAAGCAATGTGTATAGTATTTGCACATAAAACCCACTAATAAGTGAAAACCGTACAAAAGGGCGCTACACCAGTTTTAGAAAAATAGCCAATATTTATCTGTATAAAACTTGACCATATATGATAAAAAAATCCACCATACAGTAATAAATATATGAGTTCTGCAAGTTGTAGTCAAAAATACAGTTCCTTGAAGTCGATAGCTCCACCTGGGGCTATCACGGCGTTGTGATCAACAAAACCAACAGTTCAGGCTAGCCGCGGCATTGCGGGCCAGCTACAGTGTCGGGAAGACCCTCAAAACAGCACCTTTGGAATTGTAGGGAGCCGTGATCCTTGTGGTGAGCTTCAGAGAGTGGTGTCACTGATGTGACATTGTCGGTTCCGGAGTCAGTGTGTGGGTCGTCGGGCCCTTAAAGTCAGTCAAACGCGTTGCAGATCGAACTATGGGCTGATGAAGTCAGGAGCGCTGGCATGGATGGCGTCGGGGCTGCGTTGCGAAGCGTGAGGATGCGACGTGCGGCTCGGTGACGGCATCCAGCGACGTCGGTGAGACAAGGGCTGCATTGTGAAGTGGGGTGGTGCAACGTGCGGTGTCACGAGGTCACTGGGCAGGCAGCGGTGTTGTCGTTGCTGAAGCACTGTCGTTGGTAGGCCCAAGCCAGCAGTGCGGGATGGGACGGTACTTCATGACCCTCACAAGCGGTTTCCACAGGCCACTGTGCAGGCAGGGATGCCTGGTGACGACACTGGAGTCGATGGTGCTGGCGTCGATGGATCGGGGCTGCATTGCGGTACAGGACGGTGCTTCGTGTACCTCACAAGGGTTGTCTGCGGGCCACTGTACAGGCAGCGGTGCCGGTATCAGCAGGAGCGTCATTGTCGGGGATGCCCAGGCTGCGGTGTAAGCAGGCAATGCCGGAGTGCGGGTCCACAGCTCACGGTGGGAGCAACTGCTCGGTGAAGACGTCCAATGACGGTGTCGGAGAGACCAGGGTCGCGGTGTGAAGTGGGGCAGTGCAGCTCCATGCGATGTCGGCAGGTCACGGTGAAGGCCAGCGGCTTTGTTGGCGGCAGCACTTGGTTTCTCCTCTTGAACAGCACAAAACACACAGTTCTCAGTGCTGCAGGTCGAGGAAACTGATGTCTTTAGTGTCTCTGAGACTTCCAGCAGGAGGTAAGCTCTACTCCAAGCCCTTGGAGAACTTTCTAAAGCAGGACACACAGCAAAGTTCACCCTTTGCACTCTTTTCAGGCAGAAGCCACAACTGCAGGCCAGTCCAAAAGAGCAATCCAGAAAAGGGACAGTACTCCTCTTCAGCTCTTCTCCTTGGCAGAGGTTCCTCTTGATTCCAGAAAGATTCTAAAAGTCTGGGGTTTTGGTTTTTACTTATACCCCTTTCTGTCTTCGACATTGACAAACTTCAAAGCAAAGTCTCAAGTGTTTGCAAGATCCTTCCTTGTCCAGGCCAGGCCCCAGACGCACACCAGGGGGTTGGAGACTGCAGTGTGTGAGGGCAGGCACAGTCCTTTCAGGTGCAAGCGATCACTCCTCCCTCCACTCTAGCTCAGATGGCTCACAAAGATATGAAGGCTACACCCCAGCTCCCTTTGTGTCACTGTCTAGAGGAGCGGTGTGAACAGCCCAACTGTCAAACTGACTCAGACGGGGAATCCACAAACAGGCAGAGTCACAGCATGATTTAAGCAAGATAATGACTACTTTCTAAAAGTGGAATTTTCAAACTCACAATCTAAAAACCACCTTCACTAAAAGATGTATTTTTAAATTTTGAGTTTAGAGACCCCAAACTCCACATTTCTATCTGCAATCAAAGGGAATCTGCGCTTTAAAGTTATATAAGAGCAGCTCCCATGATAACCTATGAGAGAGATAGGACTTGCAACAGTGAAAACCGAATTTGGCAGTTTTCACTGTTAGGACATATAAAACACACCAGTACATGTCCTACCTTTTAAATACACTGCACCCTGCCCATGGGGCTACCTAGGACCTACATAAGGGATGCCTTACATGTACCAAAAGGGAAGGTTTGGGCCTGGCAAGTGGGTACACTTGCCAGGTCGAATTGGCAGTTTAAAACTCCACAGACACTGCAGTGGCAGGTCTGAGCCATGTTTACAGGGCTACTAATGTGGGTGGCACAACCAGTGCAGAAGGCCCACTAGTAGCATTTGATTTACAGGCCCTAGGCACCTTTAGTGCACTTTACTAGGGTCTTACTAGTAAATCAAATATGCCAATAAGGAATAAATCAATCAACAATACAATTTACACACAGAGCATATGCACTTTAGCACTGATTGGCAGTGGTGAAGTACCCAGAGTCCTAAAGCCAACAAAAACTGGTCAGAAAAATTAGGAGGTAGGGGACAAAAAGATTGGGGATGACCCTGCAAAAATGGCCAGGTGCAACAGGGACACACTCTCTTCTATAACTTGGTGGCCATTAATTACAACATTAGGGTGACATCAGACACGGTGAGGGGGGAGAGCAGGGGTAGACATGGCTATTATCATGTTAGAAACTGATGCATGTCTATAGACAGAATTAAGTGAGATAGTTTGCATGAAGGTACAAGGATTTATTTCCCTGCACTAATATGTACAGAAGGTATTTCTATGTAGGTCAGACCTCTTCATTGTTGCATATATGGAGATGCTACTACATCTGCCTTCTTATTTACCGAAAAATTACCACAGTAAGTCCTTGTGTACAAACTGAATGTGTTGTAATGTATTACAAATTCAATACAATTTGTTTAAAAAACACATCATCGAAAAAAAATCATATGGCGGCACCTCTAAGTAGTAATACACAATATGTCAACATATATTAATAGTTGGGCTCTGATAAATCTTAAAAGACACCTTCACAGGCTATCGCCGAGTCAATGAGCTTAAGTAGGTCAGCTGCAATACTGATTTACACACATACGCTCCAAACATGTACTTGATGCATTATATGCAGGTGATAAGGGGCTTCACAGACAACAGATCATCCTTTAGTTCACGGTGAAAAGAACCTTTGTTTTTATTTTCATCTTCTGATCTCTGAGGATAGACAGACCACCTCACACAATATTGAGGTAAAGGGAGAGTACAGTGGTCACCAAAGGAACTACGGCTGTAGAGATGAAAATAATGAAAAGGCACCAGGATTTTTCTAGACTCAACCAGATATCAACCTCCGAAATGCAAGCCAGATACTGTTTGCGTTTACCTGTTGTCCATAAAGGGAAAAACAAATAGTCATGTCAATTGCCTTCACTCTTATGGACGACTGGGGATGAAAGTGCGCTAGTTAGGCTTTTGGTCTTTAACCTGAATTTGAGCATGACACCTTATGTAGACACTCCGAGGCAGGAGCAAGTCATTATATTGTTGTAAATGTACTACAGGTTAACTCAAAAAGGGAGCTCACAAGTACTTTGCGAGGCACGCCCTACAAATCCATGGACTCCTTCTCTCAGTCATGGAATACTCTTAAGTTGCATCCAAAAGTGCATTTGAGTACCTGAGCCGTAGAGTCAACATCCTCAACATAACACTTTCTATCCCTCCCTACTTCCTCCGAGTTCCACTGTACCCCCACATCACACATTCAATCCTCACTTGCCTGGTAAGTGTTGCCATTCACCACAGCACTCAAAGCTGATATTTCGAATTATGGTTAAGCAAAGTGAGTGTATATGGGTCAGTTTTACCTTCTAAATAATTATTCATGGAAGCAGACACTTGCGCAGTCTCAGCTCACAGGCATGTAACCCAAGCAACAGGATTTGCTACAGTGTCTTATTGCTACGCACTGACATTGGTAGCTTTTCTTCAAAGACGTTTTATCTTTTCACACAGCACATTTCTCGAAGGGGGGTTTGGATCTGATAGGCAGCCACATTAAATCTTCGACATAAATGATACTGCTAAAAAGTAAGGGATGGTTGAACCCAGGTACGAATATATTGTTTTTGGAGAGCAATGTCACTTAGAAAGAAATTGTTTTTTGTTGCAAAAAAATTTGTAAGATCCAGTTTTAGAAAAGACCAAACGGATCAGAAGAAACGATTAATACATAAACTTAACATACATTTCATCCTTGCCTGACCTTTAAAATGGCACAAATGTCACCATGAGAAAAATCACAAATGAAGGGGTGCTGCTTAAAATAAATGTATATTTTAAATTAAACATCCCTTTTACGAGCTAATTAAAATATGTTAACAAACAGCTACCTACCAGCTCATCGAGAAGAGCTTGTTTATTCTTCTTTTTCAGCATTTGTTGCATCTTTTCCTCTTTTTGGATCAGTACTCTTCTTTGCACATTAGCATTTCGTTCCTCTTCCAAGGCTTCTTCCAACACTTCTTGTTCTCGCGTCTAATAAAAAAGATGGAAAACTGCAATATCCTTTGGATAACTTTATTTAAATTTACAATGGAACAAAAGTGAGCTACTATCAAAGTGCAAGTATCAATACTAAGCACTGACAAAACTAATAAGTCAGTGTGAGAAATTGGGTTGTTGGCTGAGGGGGTGTGAGCCCTTCTCAAGCAACAGCCACAATCCTGGTCAAGGTGAATCACAAAAAGTCACTAAATTAACCTGTGCTTTAGCCTCTGGTGGCTTGTCACAAAAGCAGTCAGGCTTAACTTAGAGGCAATATGTAAAATATTTATGCAGCACTTAAACAGTATTAAAGTAAAAACACAAAACAAGAAAAATCCCACATCCATTTAGAAACACAGAGTACATTTAAAGTAATTATTTGACACCAAAAGGAAGAAAAAAACAATTCATTGAACCGGAGTTATGAGTTTTTAAATTTGAAAGTGAAAAATAGGGTGTAAAAGATCAAAACGTCAACAGCTGACATCTAGTCATGTGAAACATGGGCAAAGTAGAACGCAATAGCCAAAGGTTATGAAGCACGGTTCAGATAATAAAAGTGGATTGGGGCAGTCTCTCTGATTAACTTTGGTCTTGGAACAATTTTTGAGGAAAAAAGTCTGGTACA
This sequence comes from Pleurodeles waltl, assembly GCF_031143425.1. Lineage (NCBI taxonomy): Eukaryota > Metazoa > Chordata > Amphibia > Caudata > Salamandridae > Pleurodeles > Pleurodeles waltl. The sequence continues at coordinate 518,045,232 of NC_090448.1, forward strand.
ATTAGCAGGGCAGGACAGCTGGCAGTGTCGCAGGAGGAGGTGTCATCATGGAGTCACTGAAAGAAGTTGCAGTGAATATTTTTATGTTCTGACTTAGTTTCTTTTTAAGAAGTCGAAACTCTCCAGCAGGATGAAGGTGCAGGGCTCCATGAGGCCGAATACTCCTTCTGCAAGGAGCTGCGGAACAGGGTTTGCTGCTGTGGAAAAGAAGGTAGCAGGAGCTACAGAGAAGTCAGGCCAACCGGCCATGCACCTTGGGCAGATTGGCAAGCAGGTAGGTACCTATCTCCTCTTAGTTCTCAGTGATTTTTTTTTTAAAGTCCCAAGACACCTTTAGCACCTCTTCTAAGGGTCCGAGGGTCAGGACTCACTCAGCCTTGGTCCTGGTGCACATTCAAGATGGTTGGAGCTTTTTCCTCTACGTGAGGTTCTGATCAAGAGGCCAGCAAACTATCACTTGGAGTCACTCTGGAAGTCTAGGGAGCAAGCAGAAAAGCAGTTCTCAAGCACCGGGGCAGTCCTCTGAGAGTACAGGGCAAGCTTCCGGCAGCAGGGCAGTCCTCTTGAAATAGCAGAGCAGTCCTTTGAAGTACACAGCAGGCCACAGGCTGCAAGAAAATCCTCCGAGTGTCCCCCATAGGTCTAGAAGTCAATTGAAGAGTGAGTCTGAGGGTGTTAATTATATATCTGGTGTCATCTTTAAAATGGAAGAAACATCTAGAATTTTAGCCCCACAGATAGCGGTGGAATTTCCTTCGTCCCTGTCCTGGTCCCATGATGACCGGGGGAGGAGGGAGGAGGCGGGAAGGGGGAGAGGGATGAGGGGGGGGTAAAGAGCCTTGTGTGAAGTTCCTTGTGTGTGGGCTGAGATGTCTTTTTTGAAGTGCATGTGGGACTGTGCACAGCTTTGCCACCATCCTGCCAGGATGGCCAATCCTGCCAACACTCAGTCCCCCTATTGTGTGGGAGGAATACACAAAGGCCAACTGCCAACTACCATCTAATCATGTGACCTAGGAAATACGATGCAGGCGCCAAATGGTTAGGAAAATAAAATGTCAACTTTCTAAAAGCAGCACTGTCTGATCTGTGACTTAAAATCCAACTTCACTATTGGAAAATGTTTTAAATTACAATACCTTAGACACCTAACATGATATTTCTACCTGCTTCCAAACATGTTATCACTTATTAAATGTGATGAGGTAGCCAAATGTTATCCTATGAGACAGGTAGGCCTTACAGTAGTGAAAAACAAATTTATGTGCTTTTCACTACCAGGACATGTAAAACTGAAAAGTACATGTCCATTCTGTAAATACAATGCATCCTACCCCATGAGCTGTTTAGGTTCTACCTTTGGGGTAACATATGTATTAAAAAGGGCGTTTTAGGGTTGGCAAAAGGTAGATTTTGCTAAGTCAAACTGGCAGTTTAAAACTATACATAAGCTGCAATGGCAGCCCTGGGACATGTTTTAAAAGGCTGCTTCAGTAAGTGTCAAAATAAGTGCTGCAAGCCCACTGGTAGAATTTAATTTACAGGCCCTGGGTACATGTAGTACTACTTTACTAGGGACTTATAAGTAAATTAAATGTGCCAACTGGCTGTAAGCCAATCTTGCCATGTTTAATGGTTAGCAGTGGTAAAGTCCTTAAGCCAACATAAATGAAATTCAGAAAACAGGAGGGTTGTAGGCCAAACGTTTGAGGGTGACCATGCAGAGAGTGCCAAGTGCAACAGTCGGGCATTGGCTTTGTCAATGCTTGCTTTTTGTCATGGTTTTTGTGGAACTTTATTTTTGAGGGGGTGCTGACCCTTCGCTGTTATATTGGCTGAAAGCAAAAATATTTTTTGACCTCACAAAACACACATTGCCATAGTAGTCCCTGGTCCTGAGGGGATTATTTATTGTGTTGATGGGCTCCTTTTGAAAGGTCAGAATGAAGTCACTCACAATTAAATTAGCCAGTGGCTTAGGAGGGCTGTCCCAGTGCCACGTTCTGCATGGTGTAGTGGGCAGAAGAGAAGTGTAATTGACACAACAGACCAGTAGTGAAGGCTGCCAGAAAGTATAACACCTCCACTGTATGTAGAAATGATCAGCATCAAATCTTTGCACACTGCATTCATTTTCTTACATTTCTATGGAAAAATATGAAGCAGGCCTTGAGGGCCTGCATATCCATTGTCCATTATAGACAGAAAGTGGCATCCTTTGTCTCCTTCAGCCTCCTTTAATGTTGTTCCCCATTTTTATGGTGCAGTAAATATTCTATGAATTCTGTGGTTGCTGTGCCTGACTCAAATGTACTCTACATTATCGCCATTTAAAGCAGTCATTAAAGCGGTAATATACTCACTGCTTGAATGTGAATATTCAGCCATATTTTGATGAACAAAACAAATGTATGAGACTATGCTTCTACTGATTCTGCATCTACCTCATTGGGATTTACGTTCAATCAAACATTTGAAAAGGAGGAAGAGTCAAACAAGGTATCATGCTGAATATGTCTTCTGATGAATGTATTGATGGACAGGATTTTTGTGAAACCGTTAGTCAACTGATGCATTTGCATCCTCAATTCAAACGTTTTTTCTCTGCCCTAAAATTTTCAATAGGAAAATTAGTCACTGGGGAAAAGAGGTTATTCTGCGAACGTGTCTGTGGAGATCACACACAAAGAAGAGAAGTTCCAACTCTTATGGTCTTAAATAAGCATGGATGGGTGTATTTCCTCTACAGAAATGCTATTAAAGAGGAATGTCCTTGTTCGTGTTTCATGCTGTGCCAGTCAGCAAGATGAGCTGATTTGTTTTAATGCTCAGATCCCTGAAGCAGATTTACTGTGGGTGAGGTCATATGTTACAGCCACTTACTGAGATCTTCAATTTTTGTTCAATTGGAGAATATTTCTTAGGATAAATGTACACAGGTGGGTTGAATATTCCTGGGTAAAGCATGACTTATGTCCCTGCAATAAATGCTCTTAATACAGAACCAAGTCTTGCAAAAATGTCCACAGCTTATAGTAAGACCGTAAGGCTGATTATATCTGCATGTTCAAACATATGTGAAGCACTCTGTGATGAGAGATATTAATCCTCAAAAAACATTATCCTACTATCAAATGTTTCTGTATCTGGGATGGATGATCTATAATCTAAATCAATGTCATTATGCTCCACAAGTGCATCTTATTGATTGCCAAATTATTTGTATTCAAAGGCACTGAATTTTCTTTGTCATTTTGTCCTAGCAGCTCGCCTACACCCAGGCGTCTACACATGATGTTTAGTGTTTGTTTCTGAGGGTACCTGCTCTAAATTCACTTAGATGTCAGCAAAGACAGTTTATGCAGAAACTTTCAGATTTTTCTGATTTTAATCTTAGCTACATGTTGATGCATGTTTCAGATCCATTCTAATCAAATTGCAGTCTACCTGACACCTTCTCTATGGAATCCACACAATTCCCCTTTTTCTGTTGAAATGCTTCCTCCCTTCAAGAGAGACTGATCTTCCCAGTTGCTCATAAATGTCATGCCTGTTATCATCTTCTTGGATGTTTTGTGTACTTATTTCACTATTGCAGCATTGCAATGTCTTTCCTCTTATAACACTCCTTGTTGACTTATTTTGCAAGTCCTACACTTGTGAACACCACACCCAACTGAGGGTTTTTCCCCTCGTAGCCAGTGTTTACTAGCATTTTGGTGATTTTTAAACAAATTTCGCTCAGACAATCCATGACAAAGGAAATATTCTGCTTTGCTTCCCAGTGAAAATAATGTATTCTTTGGCATTTCAGTTTGAAATGCCTCCAAATCATCACTCTGCATATCCTACATATTCTACTCGCCCTCGAGGTGTATACTATTTGTAGCTGTTCTCTGAGATGGTGGTTCTGCTTGCTATATTGTATTGTATTGTAATCATATTTATATAGCGCTTACTACCCCTGACAAGGCGTCGAAGCACTTTTCGGCGAGTAGCACGCTACTCCGGAACCCAAAAGGATTTAGTCGTGGATTAGTATAGGGAACTATATCTTGTTTATCGTATAGGTCGACTGATTGTTAATTTCATTACATCATATTTGTACCTTTCATCTGACAAATGATCCTTTCCAGCAAAGTTTTCTGTGCTTAGCATTGCCTCCAAAAACACAACACATTTTATTTCTAAAGATTTCCTTATTTTATTTTTTCATCTCCTATTCTCCCTGTATTCTGAAACGGTAAGCACCCAGTTGAGCCAAGTTCCATTTTAAAAGCCCAAGCTTTTCGCTTGGATCAGTTCTCAGTCTTCTGTTATTTTAGAATTGCAACTGTCTTTTTGGTGAAACACTCCTGGCAATCATTTGGCAAAATGTCTTGGCAATCTTTGTGGCAATCTATCATTTATAGTATTTGGTCCAATCTGTCCACTTTCCAATAATGTATTCAAGTCCTCCCCAACTAGCTTATCTTCATAATCTAATGAACCTTATTGTTGGGTTAGGACAGTGTTTCTCCCCATCTTTGCTTCTGAAACATGGAACTGCTTTTTACAGACTAAAACGTCTTTTTTTTTAAAATTCTTTTTATTGAACAATCTTGCAAAGGCATAACAACAACCACAGTTGGCAAGAGTGGCAGCTTGTGGGAGGGAGAAGGGCGGGGCAGTGGGGCGTGTGGTGGGGGAAGAAATAAAATGTAAAATATTGTGTTAAAAAAATCTTACCTTAATTCCGTGCCGCGCCGTGCTGCGCTGCTCCGCACCTTAGTCCTTGAGTTCACTGCAGGCACAGGCTCCTAGCCTGCCTTGGGGCCATTCCTCACGCTGCTCAGAGCAGCGTTAGGATTGTCTGGGAGCACCCAGCCAGGGCACTCCCAGGCAGACTAAAAGCCTGTGCATGCTCTCTCTCCAGCCTGGCAACACAGTGCCGGCCTGGAGAGAGCACATTGTGCATGTGTGTTAGGCCGGCCTGCAACGGCCGGCCAAACACATATGCACTCTGAGGAGAGTGCACTCTCCTCAGTGCTCATCAGTCTGTGGCCCGCCTCTTTTACTACAAAACGATAATAAACATAGTTTATTATTGTTTTGTATTAAAGGGTTTGCAGCTGCTGCTGGGAGGGGGGCGACACGCCTCCACTGTAGCGGAGGAGCCGCCCATCTTTGGCAATCTCTAGGCACAGTACAAAATCATACATTACAATCAGGGATCTGCCAGCTCCATACAATTCAAGTAAAGCAAAAGCCTCTCACCCATATAGGTCTGGATGGGCCCCAGGTCAGCAGTCCCAGACATCTACTTAGGCCCACTCCGACCAGCAGCCGCCTGGACTACAATCCAGAGTCTCTATGTTTGCTCCACTAATACCACACTTTAAAGAATATTTGGGAACTTCCACTAGCTTGGTATATCGCCTGCATGCACCAGTCCATATTTTGCACCCATCGGGTCACTCCGGCAGCCGTCCCACTACCCTACATCTGTACAACGTCTCTCATGGCCACCATCAGAACAAAATTGTAAAAGAGTAGAGTATATCTGGGGTGGATCTGATCACTCCAAATCCCCAGGACTACCAACTGAGGGGTTAGATTCAAGAGATCTCCCATGACATGGGACAGTATGTATTATTTTAGACCAGAACGCCTGTATCAAAAGACACTCCCATATGGTGTGGATCAGAGTTCATTTTTACCACTGAGGCATCTGTCATTATTACGCATCCCAATCCTAAATAAACGTGTTCTGGTGAAATATGCCCTATGGAGAATCTTCAGCTAGAAGAGACGGGAAGCCTGATTTGATCACGGCAACTACCTCCCTGTCTCTCTCCTGCCCTACCTAGCTAAAATATTTGAAATGCCGGTGGTACATAACCTCTGCTCCTTTTGAGAGGAAACCCATTTTTTGGACACCTGTCAGGCTGGCTTTCTTCCAGCTCATTCGACTAAGGCAGTCATTCTCTCAGTATTGGATAATATGCAAGGAGAAAGCGACCATGGCAACACTCATGCCTTGGTGCTACATGACCTATCAGCGGCCTTTGACACGGTGGACCACAACCTTTTGGTGGACCGTGTCAGGGCCACTGGATTAAGGGGTTTAGCACTTGATTGGATTGCCTCATTCTTAGGAAACCAAACTCAGGCGGTCCGCCTAACCACGTTCATGTCCTCTCAGGTTCAACCAGACTGCAGAGTACCTCAGGGATCTTCCTTATCCCACCACCTCTGCAACATTTACATTCGTCTCTCATTCATGCACATAAAAAAAAAAGAACTGTAAAATTTACAACTACATGGAGAATACACAACTACTTTTCTAATTGAAAAAATTCCCACGAGTCTAAGGAGCATTATCAAACAACCATGCTGTTCATCCGGGAGTGGATGAATAGCAATCAGCTAAAAGTAAATACGGATAAAACTAAGATCATCATAACCAAAAATAGGCATGAATACTAGACCGAGTCACTCTGGCCTGCCCAACTAGGAGGGACTCCCCCCACTCCAAAAAAATGGTAAAAAGTCTCGGGAACACCAATGACTCGGACCTATCGCCGAAACCTCAAACTGAATCAGTTAAATCCTCTTCTTTCATAATTCTCAGGAGAATAAAGAATATTGCCTAATTTCTCACCTTTCACGCTCTTGTAGAGCCTGTCATCGCCCTAATGTTGTCAAAGTTGGACTATGCCAATTCCTTATATGCTGGCCTTCCGAAAGGACTCATTGAAAGACTGCAAATAGTTCAGGATCAAGCTGTTTGCCTGATCCACAAACAACCTAAACCCTGTCATATCACCTCCCTGATAATGAATCTTCATTGGCTAGGCATTGAACAAAGAATAACCTCCAAGGTTGGTTGCATAATTCTTAAATCTCTTCACTGCAATAGTCCTTTCTTCATTCGCTCTCGAATTCAGAAGTATAGTCCACACCATCCCTAACGCTCTGGTCAACAGAGCTTGCTGCCAGTACCCAACTTCAAGCAAAAGCGTTTGGGTGGGGTTGATTTTCAGGAGTTGCTTCCGAACTATGGAACGCATTTCCGTACAATAAGATCTGCCAACAGTTATCCATCTTTCAGGAAAGCATTACAAACGTGGCTTTTCAGGCAAGCCTACAATAATTAACACTTGCCACTCAGTGTCTCTTTTCTAGTTTCCCTTCAGCGCTGTGAAACTGTTTGGTGTACGAGCCCTATATAAAACACAGTAACATAACATCTCTTTGGTATCTACAGGCCTCCTCCCAATCTCCAGCATCCAACAGCCCTAGGTCAAACTTACATTTAGATTTCAGGGCCACAAGTAAGCCATGACTATGGAAATGTGTGTCTGGTAAATCTGGGAGATGGCATGTTTTCAGGGTGGCACCGCCAGGAGTCGAAACTCCAGCGGGAAATTCGTCCTCCAGAGAATCCACGAGGGGGCAAGTTCATGCGTACCGTCAGTTCATGCTTAAGTTGCACATAACAGTAACACTGGGTATCGGCCAGCTCAAACTGGTGTTGTATTTCATCAAAAGAGAGCGGACCAGCAAGGTCCCATATTTCCCGAAGATCTGAAATGCCATTTTCAGAAACTTTGCAGTTTAGTCAAGTCTGGGAACAAGGCAGAGTCCCATAGTGGTGTCTCCAACATGAGCCGCCGCTGCCAGCCCAATGTCCACGTGGCTTCTTGCCAGATTCTCATGACCAGGGCCATCAGTATCAGTCTCCAACCACCTACCCCACAGTACTGCTTTCTAGGGTATTCCCTCACAGTCACAGTCGTCCTATCAGCCTGTGTCTCCAGCTACCACAGATCTGCAAACACCCAGTCATTGATTGTGAGAAGTTGTGATGCCCAATAGTAAATCTTTAGTTTGGGGAAGGTTGTGCCGCCGCCGTAAATGGGTCTCGTCAATGTTTGTAGGGTGATCCTAGGGGCACCCAACCCCAAAAGGTCTGAAGGGTCATGCGATCGACTTGCTTAAAAAAGGATGGAGAAATGTCATAGGGTGTTTTCTGCAGTATGTAGAGGAATTTTGGCAGCAATATCATTTTATAAAGAGCCACCAGTGCCATTAAGGACAGTGGCAACCTTGTCCAATGGGCTATATCTGCCTTACAGTCTTCAAGAATTGTCTCTAGGTTGTACCGCATAAACACTTAGCAGTCCGTAGTGACGTAAACCCGCAAGTACTTAAAGCCCGCTGCCTACCATGGCTAGCGACTACCCCACAGTGCCAAGGGGTTCCACAGTGTAAGCGGGAATGCCATGGACATGTGCCAATTTATGCAGACTCCTGTATAGTCGCCAAGTATAGTAAACATTTCTAACAATCTAGGAAGTGAGCTATCCTGCTCTGTTACATAAAAAAGGAGATCATCTGCCTATAAGGAGGTAATGTTCTCCCAGTACGATTCCCATTTGATCCCTCGGAACTGGGCAACACACCTCATCCAGTTGGCCAGTGGTTTCCCCACCATGGCACACACCAAGGGGAGAGTGGGCAGCCCTGTCAGGTTGCAAGTCCAGGAGCAAATTCCTTGGATACTGCACCATTTATTCTGACTGTCGCTCTGAGGTCCATGTATAGTATTTGAACCCATGCGCGGAATTCCAAACAGATTCATACCTTACCTAGAACCACCCGGATGAAAGGCCATTTCAGATGCTTGGAGATCTGTGATGAGAACCTTATTCTGTTGAACAAGTGTTGGATACAATTTCATGAATTTTGGTGGGATTCCATCCTGATAGCTCAAACTATTGCACTCTTTGGGAGCCCTAATAATCTTCTGAGGCAATAACCTTCAGTCTTGTCCCAATCCAAGGACATGTTACCTAAGACAATGACTACAAGGTGTAGGAGTCATATGTCCTTTATCCTGCCAGGCATTATATATGCTAAGAGTGCCTGGTCCCGAGAAAAGAAGGGGCAGTTTAACTACGTTTTTATGAAGCACACTAACCAAATGTATTATGCTGCATTGCATTAAAAATTGAGAGCACCACTGTCTCATATGTAAACATATATGTTGCTCTCTCCTCTAGTGCTGCTGTCCCTTGGGATGCCTTGCTCCAATGTACCAACCCTTGCATCGTAGTGCAACTGTAGCTGAGTGATGCCGAGCTTAGATTTTATACTACGAAGGGTACACATGTATTACAAAATTCTATGCTTTGACATAGTGTAACACTTTACCACTTTGTATGTGTGCTGAATGGTGCAAAGTTGGAAAGATTTGTAGAAAATAATTATTTTCTCCAACTCTACACTTGCCTCGAGCAGGCGTACATGTTTTGTCTACCAACACTTGTATATAGGGGTTAGGGTCAGAATCCATGGCTGAGGGCATTGGAACATCCACATACCACCCATGGTATGCCTACTTGACATAACATAGCACATAGTGCTACTTTGCGTTACTTGAGGGCAACATAAATCCAGATTCGTACTGGAAAGTAAGCCCCAAAGCAATGCTTTGCACTGGGTTTGTATTACTTTTGTGACGCAAACCAGGCACACATTGTTAGTAAATAAGCCCCATAAACGTAACACAATGATTGGGGTGGAAAACTATTAAAATTGTATTGCTACCGAAAAGAACCATTTTTAGCAACCTTGAAATAACAAAAGATGGAATCGAAAAAACAACAAGGTTTTAAACCCATGCTTTTCCATTTGCATGCAGCACTTTGATGCCTGTTCGTAGCCCAATGTGCTATATTAGAAGGTTTGTTACTTATGAAATCCAAGTAACAAAGAATGTGTGACAAAAGCAATAAGTGACTAAGCCATCTACATAAAATACTAATTTCTGATCTGCATGTCACACTATTGCTTTGCAGCAGGACCATTAACCCCCATGATACTATACCAAAATTAAAAATTGTGACTATACAAATCCGAGATCTATCCCTCAAGCGCAGAAACCACCAGAGTTAGCAAACCTTTGTAATTAGCCACACACACAAAGAACTTGACAGGCTGTTCTTATCTTGGTTCAGCCTGTCATGCAGAAGGTGCCTCCTTGACCTTGCCACCAGGTGTGACGGTACTAGTAGCACTGCCCTAAATCGGGCACTGGCCACAGTCTAACATTAGCTGGACTGTATCACAACGGTTAAACGTTTTTAAGGCAATGAACCTTAATTCTGGTTATGTGCAGCTGTCAATGAAGTGCCCTTTTTACATGCACTTTAGGGAAAGAGTTGTGTAGTACTGTCTCTCTTTCCTAGCACCGCCCGTTTGATACACGTGGCACTAAAACCAATCTTCTGTGATCTCAGAGACATCCTTCCATTGGTTCAATCTAAAAGGTCACTATTTAAAATTTACAACATACCTGCCATTTTTACTGTTAAGAAGCAGAGAGGTTTGGCTACTCTTGGTTTTGTCACTAACAAGAGAAAATACAGGATTGATTACTGGAGAAAAACTGCTCATTGTCCTCTAATTATTCAGGCGCGATTTTTAACACTGAGAAAGGCAAATTAGACAAAGCTCTCACATCTCTTTTGTGTTCCAGGTGTATGTATTAACGATACAGACATTCTTACATCATGAATGTACAGAACACTTTCTTTGTATTTGGTGAGCAGGGTCAGGTTCCATGTGGTGCCGTATGGGCTTAAGGGGTATGTTCCTCTGTGCTTTCCTTCCTTGTTCACTGGCTCTATAGGTCAAATAGATGATACAAGTGGCAGTCTCGATGTCCAGGTGACAGGCTTGCAGATCTTAGTAGCTACTAATGCATACATGCTTTGAGGGAAAAAAGATTTCTCTGGAAAATAGGTTAAACAATAGCACTATATTTCAAAGACCCTGCACGGGTTGTACTAAAACATGACTTGAGGAATTTGACTCGAACACATTTTGAGCTCAAGACTGTCAGGAAAATTTAACTGGAATCTTTTGGTAAGCTTTAATCAATGCATAATAATAGCTGTGTTAGAATTAGTCTCCAAAAGACATACACATTCAAAATACATACAGTGGCGGCTGCTGAGGTTTGTGACTGGTGGGGCTGGGATTAGCGCGAGGGGGATGGGCGTGCGCATTTTTTCAGGAGGTTAGTAGCAATTTCCCTTTCTTCTGCAAATCCTATTTAACAAAATTGAGATACATTTTTTAAAATAAAAAGAACCAAAATAGCTTTCATTCACCTGGCTTTGTAGGCAAGCCTGACTTCCTTCTTTAGCAATGTGTACAGCATCAAGACGTTTTAGGGTTGATATCTCACTCATCTCCAAACCTAGCAATCCACTATTCCATCCTTTCACCTATCCATTCCTCGATCCACCTATCCTTTTACTCAGCCATCCACCCTTTCAGGCATCCATTCAGCCTTTCCCTCATCCATTTATTCAGCTTTTCACTCATCATCCATCCATCTAACTTTTCACTCACCCATCTTCCCTTTCACACATTCATCCATTCTTTCACTCATCTATTTTTACATCATATTTTCATTTATCCATCCTACCTTCCACTCATCCATCCACACTTTTAGTCAGCTATCCATCCTTTCATTCATCCATCCACCCTTCCATTTACACTTTCACTCACCCATCTTTTTACTCACTCATCCATTCATCTTTTCACTCATCCACTAACTATTCATCCACCCTTTCACTCATCCACCCACCATTTCAGACAGTCAGACATACACCCATCCATCCTCCCTTTTGCTCATAGACCCAATCTTCCACCCATACATTTACACTTTCACTAAACCATTCATCTATGGTTTAAAACTGGAAAGTCTGAGGCCCTCATTATAAATGGCGCAATTCTCCTCGAAGCAATAACGGCAGGTGAAATAAATGTTGCTATTCTGAGTAGCCTGGTGTCTCTGGGACAAGGAATACTGGGTCTGCATACTCCATTCCCGATATTTCTGGGTCCAGTTTCAATGGGTGCAGTTGTTCAAACTGTAAAACGCGGCGGGGTAGAGAGCAGCAGCACAATTCAGCCACTGCCTGATCCCGACAACAGCATGTATGGAGCATGCGGAGCTCACACAAAGCAGGCCTCGCGCCAGCCCCTTCCAGTTACCCCTCCAGTTTAAGGCTAGTCCCACGTCAGTAAAAGGGCTCAGAGCTGTGTTCACCTCCAATTTTTCCCTCCACAGGCCGCACACAGCAGAGCTTGGGAGAGGCAGACAACACTTCCTCTGCAGTTATACCCATATACCCTGACCGCGACCGCGTCCACGTCAGCCTCTACCCGACCCAAACACACACCCACCTTTACTTTGCACCTGCAGCTAAGAAGCATACAAATGTCATCCGTTTCCCCCCAGCCCCCAGGATTAGAAAAGGGAACCTCTGTCTTCCCATGTCCTGGTTTTCATCCTGAATTCGTGGAAGAAAAGTCATAATAGCCAGAATCATGAATTTCACTCCTCCAGCATCAGCGCAAACAAATTCCGCCTCCCTCTTAATGAGGTCCTGAAAGCTAAGAGTCACAGCTGACTTCTGATGTCAAGAGCGCAAATCTTCGCAAGGCAAACTCAGCAGGTTTCTTTTTACAGTCAATAAATTACACCCTACCATTACACTTGTTATTAATTTTAAAAAGTTGCTATTTATAGTGCCTAAAAACTGCAGAAGTGTGGCATGAACCGCTATAAAGAAAGGCAAATTACCATATTTTTCAGTGTGACAGCGAACATGTACAATACCTTACTTTTAGCCTGAGTCACGGTCGCGGAAGGCCGGGGGGCAGGCAGGTGCCATCCTCATCGTCCTCTGGGGGCAAGACAGAGCAGAAAGGCGAGGGTGGCAGCGGTGCCGGCCCGGAGCACGGCCACGAGGCACCACCTGGAAGCCGTGCTGCTGCTGGTGCGGGCTGCTCAGGAGCAGGAGGCCCGGGAAGCAAACACCTCGTGTTTGCCAGTGCATTAGCTGCGCAGTGCGCAGACTCGATTTTCTGCCTTCCTGAAGCCCCGCCCACCATTTCCCAACTTGTCACAGGGCTACACCCATACTCCGTGACAAATTGGGAAAGGGTGGGGTGACGATCCTCTACTGCCCTGACTGACGTGAAGCCCCTAGCGCTACAGGGCTTTAACCTGAAGCGCCCGGGGCTAAGTTTATTTCCACGTCATTAGGGGGTGGAGACTGGTCCTCTGAGCTATGTCTGTGCCGAGCTGATGACCTCACAGGCCTCAGGCTGTGAGCTTATCCGCCCGGCAAGCATAGACTCAGTCAGGGAGGGAGGGCCTGGCCTGATCCTGCCAGTCTAAAATGACGTGGCCCAGCCCCAAGCAAGAAAGAGGTGTGTACATTTCTTTTTAGGGAGGGACTGGGAGTTAGGGGAGTTTTTGTTTTTTTTTGGTTATGTTTACGAGGGCGGAGCCCCGACGCCCTCGTGTAGAAACCGCCACTGAATACATATATTCCCGTAATCAAATAAACCTTTCAAAGCCAAGACAAGTAATAATTAGAATCCCATCTGCCCTCAGTATCCAGATATTCTACAAAATAAAAGAAAATCCCTCAGTATACAGATAAACAATGCTGTGTGTAACCAGCTTTCACTAAACTAGCAACTGTCACCGTTTCCAATAGGATGGTGAGACTGGCTGATGTGATCGCCTGCTAACACACATTTGTCCAATCACTCTACTCAGAACAAAAATGGTGAAGGCTTCATGCATAAGTCCTTGACCATATCAAACAAGATCAGCTAGCTCCCCTGAGGAAAACCCGTGAACAGTTAACTCCTGAAAGCAGAAAAACGTAGATGGCCTCAAGGTCTATGAAGAGTTAAAGATATGTATTGCTGCAGGGCATAAATGTGCCAAACCTCATTAATTTTTTTTTACTGTACTGAAAGCTGAAGGTTGTGTAGGGAGGCGACTATGTACAATCGAAGAAAAGCAATTTCACTGTCCATCTAATTAGGGGATCACGGACATCCAATCAGATTGAAGGATGGTGGACTGGGTAAAAGAGTAGGCAATGTATTTACAATATTTAAGCTGTTTGTTAGGGGATGAGGAGCTTGCCTCGAAGGGCAGCAGAGCTCTGCAAGAGGATTCAAACCATGGGACGGTATTAAATGGTCTCAACACCTTAAGGAGGGAAATGGTAAACAAACAAATATTTAAGTCTGGAGACCATCATAGTACTGCACATACAACAAATTATCAAGTTGTCCCCTGTGCATCCAAACTTCACAAACATTGCGCCTCATCAGATCTCTCCCTCATACCCTGAAGACACCCCAATTAGAAAATGAAAAGCACATACTGGTAACTTACCAACTTTATCTTATTTTTATGGATGACTTCTTTGTTCTCCTTTTGGTACATTTCCATTTTCTTTTTTGTATTTTCAAGATCCACATTGTTGGTCAAGTTAAAGACTACAACGCATGAAGGAAGGGAAAAAAGCAAGAGATGAAACTACATAATGGTGTGCTACATCTGACAATAAGCTCTAACCTAACAAGTCTCCCCTGAGAATACCAAAGTTCCTTCAAAAAGAACTTAAGATGCTACAGATATGATGTGGGAAAATCTGAAGCTGTCCCAGTATCTCTGGGATTAGCAAAGCACTACTCACTACTTAATAATTATTTTCATAAATGTTCACATATTTCAAAGACATTTTACCTTGCGTGATATTAGAAACTAATATGCATTGTTTATTTAATAAAACCTTTACAATAAAACAAGTACAATTAAAATACAAAATAAAGAGAATATATTTCAAAGCCTAAAAATACATTTGCTGCAAAGATATTTGAGCGTAAGCATATGAACAGTTGTGTACACAGATCTTAAAATAATTTCAGTATTGTTTCAATACTATCTACAAACTCGACAGTTCTAGCATCAAGTGGAACATTGTCACCTCCCTTAACAGTAACACCAGCACCTTTACTATTCTAAATGGATAAAGCTTTAAATACTGGGTGCCACCAGAATCTTTCCTTCTATAAGAAGCCCGGGAAGATACAACATGCGCCTGACAAAAACCCGAGCTTATTGTCAGAAAATATACAGGCCTTTAGCCTCTTATTTGAGGATTGTTACACATGACCTCCAAATTCCAGAAGTGATTTACACATAAAGGGAATAATAAAGAATTTGTACCAGATATATTTGTGTAAAACGGTCAATAAAGAAAGCTGCAATGTTAATTAATTTAATGAGTTCACTTTATATTTATTTCTCTTCAGTTTTTCAAAAGCCGGTCAGTCCTCCAAAAGAGACATATCTCAGATGTCAAGTGAGATTTAAAGACTTCATATACTATCTCAAGTGATCTTAATTTTGGCAAACCAAATTTTTGCAATAAACAAACTGTGAGCATGCCATAAGCTGTAGTCTGACATGGTTTCATTCCAGATCAAGCCCGTCAAGTTTGTGTCTGCAGTCTGATACAATTTAAAAACATACTTCAAGTACTCTACGTCCAACGAGAACTTCATTCTCATCACACTTAATTCCATCTCAGCTGGTCTTTGGGGACTGGATTTAGATAAACTTAAAAGCATGAATAGTACTGCCTAAAGAAGATGCTACCTCAGAACGCTGTAGCTCAATAAAGGAATGAGGTAATGATTTTTGCTTTAGTTTCTCCAAGTACTGGCTCTATGGTTAGTCCTAGTAACTCTCAGTAACGGTGAAGGATTGTATAGTTCAGTGATGACAATTTGCCTTTTAATCTCTTGGCCACTCCTCGTTTCCATGGTAATTCCTCAAAATTCACATGATGAAACTATTTCTAGTTTATTGACTCCAAGTAGAACATAATATATTATCATATGTACATAAAAATATAGATTACTGGAACATTTAAGGAGTATTGCACCCCTACGGTAGTTGAATGTATGATGACTGCAGAGCAGTGTAAATTTTGGCTTCACCCATACACATCATAAATACTCTATTTATATGTGCACTTAGCACCACATACTTTGTGTGTTCTGACTTCATAATGTAGTTCTTAGTTACATTTATTTTTGAGTACTCATGGTTGTATTGCATTTACCTAAACCGTAACATGAATTTAATTTTAATTGATGTCCTGACATTTTCATAAATTTTTTAGTTACATGCGCACAAATGACACGGATTGAATGTGCACTGTTACATTATACGTTTAACATGACATGAGTAGGCCGTAATTTCTTTCAGCATGAAATAGTGTTTTTCCATTCCTGCTTGCATGTTTTTCTTTGCAGGTACGTTCAAACAGACTGTAAGCTTGAGTTAGATGCAACACTGTATTAGTCATAGAGAGTCAGAGAAAAGGACCTTGATGGAGGAACATGGAGAGACAACGTTAACTGACAGTCCCTATTCAATAATGTATCAGGTATCAAAGGTCGATATCCTTCTCAGGACAGCTCTGGGAGAATCTGCAAATGTTGCTGCGTGAGAATGGAAAGGACAATGGAACCCCTGATGATACTTAGTTTAGAAGATCTGTGCGGCATTAACTGGAGTTCTCACAGGTTGTTTGAGCAGATACCCTTTGGACTTTGAGACCGCTATGCTTTTTCCCCATTTTTGCCCTTAAGGCTAACACTTAATTATTACTCTTGACCGTGCTTCTACAACGCTTCACCTTCCCTTTTATATGCATGTGGATATATTTTTATCCTTTTTCAGAATTTCTCCAACTTTTTGTGATCCTTTTTAGAGAAAATTACTTTTGACCAAATTTGTCCTATAAGCTAGATGAGCTTAGATATTACTCATGTTTAGGAGAGAAGACTGGAGACTTCTCTGTGCACTAGAATTTATTGCTAATACTCTGTATTGCTGTAACTGAACTCCTGGTTTACCTTATGCTGATGCGCAAAAACTTCTTCAGGAGATTTGGTTATCTTGTAATCTTGTATATTTAAAGCATGTTTTGAGACTGATTTATATTAACCCGACTGTTGACTTCCAATAAAACTCCTTAACTCTATTCTCGATTCCTAGTCCTTATTGTGTAGCCAAATGTGTTACAATGGTATCTGGAAATTGTTTGTACAATGCTAACTCTCTTTACCTCTCAAGTTGATGAAAAAAGGTCCATCAGGTAACCAATTTGAGGAGACTGACCCAGTGATCCAGCACTGCATTGTTTGTATACTGCAGATGGAAAAGAACTTTGCACACAAAGTTTAGAGGAACTCTACTCTTACTTTAATAAATTCCTAGGAGTAAACAAGTACACACGCAAACAGGGCCCTTTGTCAGACATTTATAGCAGATTGAGCCATCATAGAGAAAGCCTGCACTTTATTCATGGAGTCACACCCCACCTAAATTCAGTCTGCTCCAATGGGAGGATACCATTGTCACTGACTCATTTCTGCAACTCCTATTTCTATTTTAATTTACAAAACACACAAGGTTACCCAAAGGTATCCTGGTGCTGAAGTGAAAACCCATGCAAAGGGAACAGAGTCAGTCAGCTATAGTAAAACTGGGGTGGGGCTACGATTATTGAAACAAAACGTGTTTTAAAGACTAGGTTTAGCATGAATCGCGGATGGAAGTTTGTTCCAAGCTTGTGCCATAATAACTCAGAAGGCATCTCTGAATGGACAGGATGAGACAGCAGTCTGGCAGGATTGTGTTGTGTACACATTAAGATGATGTAGTTGGGGCAATGAGTAGGGAACATTGCCTTGTGGCAAAAGCAGAAGACATTGAAGAGGCTACATTTCTGAGCAGGGAGCCAGTGTAAGGTTTTGAGATGGACTGAAGTATTGTCATGTTTACGTACACCTACTATAAGTCTTGTAGTGCATTCTCAATTAACTGCAATATGAGCATTAAGTAGTCTGTAAGGCCTACGTATACTGCATTACAGTAGTCTAACCTATGGACAATCAATAATTGCTCTAGCAGTTGTCTAGATGTTAACAGTATAAGTGGAAAGATTTTCTTTAAAACCCTCATGATGAAAAAGCTGGTTGCTGTGAGTTTCCGGATGTGTGGTTCCAAGGACATCTTGGGGTGGAAAAAGACTCCCAAATTAAGAACATTTGTTGCCAGGTGGGAATGGTGCCCAGGGATTCAGGCCACCAAAAAATGGGCCGGTAGGAGCAGCTCCGGAACACCAGGGCCATATTTTTGTCAGAATTAAGAAGGAAGGAGGTGGATTGCTACCAGCTGGCCACCTCAACTAGACATTATTTAAATTGATCCTGTAAAAAGTTGGGGTTTCCATCCATGAACACAATGCTCTGATGTAGTCTGCATATTCCTAAAACTGATACCAAATCAGGCACACAAGTTCGCCAGTGGAGCATAGTTTATGTTCATTAGCGTGGGGCTTATGACCGAGCCCTGGGGGACGCCACATTTCAAGTCAAGTCTCTGAACTTGGAACGTTAAAGTGGGAGTTGGACAACTTGCTTTCTAGAATTCAGGAAGGATTCAAACCATACCCGTACTTTCCCTCAAATAGCTAACAGACAAAGCCTGTTTAGAACAATGGTTTGTGAAACCGTGTCAAACACTGTTGACAAGTCAAGAAGGATAAGGGCCACAGAACCCACCAGAATCTGGAATCATATGGAGGTCACTAGTAGTACAATGGAGCACAGTCTCTTTACTTAAGGTGGGTCTAAAAACAGATTGAAATGGTTTGAGTGCCTTGTTAAAGAGCTCACCAAACCTCAATTGGAAACAGCAAACATCCCTCCATCTTAGGACCTCTGCGACAGACTAGCCACCTTCTTCCATCGAAAAAAATCAATGACATTTACCATAGCTTTAGACCCCAAGACCCTTCAAGCCCACCAACAACCCTCCACCTCGGATCCTCCGAACCTTCACAAATCCTGCACTACTGGACCACACTCACCATGGATGAGACGCACTCAATCATGAGCAGCATCCACTCCAGAGCCCCTACTGATCCCTGTCCTCACTACATTTTCAACAAAATCAACACCTCCATCGCACCCAAGCTCCGCCACACTCTTAACTGCTCCATGGAGATGGCTACCTTCTCTGCGGAATGGAAGTACGCCAAGATCCGCCCGCTCCGAGATCCGCCTGCTCCTCAAGAAACCCACGACGGACCTCAAGAATTACCACCGCATCTCTCTGCTTCCTTTCCCAGCATGGTCATCGAAAGGGCCATCAACGCACAGCTCCGCAAATACATTGAAGATAACAACATCCTGGACATCTCCCAATCAGGCTTCAGGAGCAACCACAGCATTGAGACCCCCCACCTTGCCGCTACAGATGACTTCAGCTCGCTCCTCAATCGCGGCCAAACAGCAGCCCTCACCCTACTGGACCTATCGGCCGCCTTCGACACAGTCTCCCATCACACCCTCTGCTCCAGACTCCAAGCAACTGGCATCTGCGGAAAGGCCCTACAGTGAATGTGCTCCTTCCTGACCGGCAGAACACAGAGTCAGATTCCCGCCATACCTGTCAGAACCTAGGAAGATCAGCTGCGGAGTACCCCAGGGCTCCTCCCTGAGCCCCACACTCTTCAATATATACATGGCCCCACTCGCGTACTTCGTCAAAAACCACGGATTGAACATGGTCTCCTATGCTGACGACACACAGCTGATCATCTCACTGACTGAAAACCAACTGTCAAGAAGAATTTCCACAACGGGATGGAGGCCGTCGCCACCTGGATAAAGGACAGCTGCCTCAAGCTCAAGTCTGACAAGACCGAGATCCTCATCCTGGCATCCTCCACATCAGCCTGGGACAACTCCTGGCGGATTGCTACACCCAGCAACCTTCCCACCCCAAAAAAACACGCACGCAACCTTTGCTTCATCCTGGATTGATCGCTCACCATGACACGCCAAGTCAACTCTGTCGCATACTTCTGTTACCACACACTCCGACTTCCCCAGAAGATCTTCAAATGGATGCCAAACGACTGCAGCAAGACAGTAACCCACACCCTGGTCATCAGCACACTCGACTATGGCAACACCCTCTATGCCGGCACCACCCAGAAGAAGCTGAAGAGACTACAAAACATCCAAAACTCCTGTGCCAGACTCATCCTCTCCCACCACAAACACATCATCAGACACCTAAGAGACCTCCACCGGCTTCTCGTCAAGAAAAGGATCAACTTCAAACTCTTTGTCCATGCATACAAGGCTCTCCATGACCTAGGACCCACCCACCTCAAACACCACATCATCACCTACTCCCCCACCAGACCCCTCTGCTCTGCTCAACAGGCACTAGCCACTGTACCCCGCTTACAGAAGACCTCGGCTGGAGGAATATCCTTCACCTACCTCGAGGCAAGGAGCTGGAACACCTTGCCTCTTCACCTCAGGTAGTCACCACTGTTACTTTAATTCAGGAAGGACCTTAAGACCTGGCTTTTCGACTAAAGTACAGAGGACCGACCCTCCCAAAGTACCGTGAGACCCTTACGGGTGAGTAGAGTGCTCTACAAATTCTGACTGACTGATTGATTGTTCCCTTTTATATATTGGGATAGGTGGGAATTAACCCTGCTTTCTAGAATCCTGGTGATGAAAGGGAAAAGGGAGATGGGCCAAAGGTTTGCTACAATACTAGAGTCCAAGGAAGCTTCCTTTAGCAGAAGGGGGGCTACATAAGTAGCTTTTAATACAATATTAGGCCCAGGCTCATGCCTGGAGGCTTATGTGAAATGGTTGTGATAGCGGGGGTAACAGAGAAGCAATTAGTTTGAATGTTTTTGCTGCCAAGGATTCAACAAAGGATCCAGAGTTGATAGTTTTCATTGTAACTAACGTAATGTCCTCTGAGATAAATGAAACTGGCTCAAAACAATAAAACATTGGTAGTTGGCTCTATGAAGGCATCTGCCAGGGGAATCAAGCTGAATGAGGATAGCAGATTTGAAATTTTATTATGATGAAAATAAGCAAGGTTTGAACATAATTTCTGTGTGGGGATGGGAACTCCTGTAGCAACAACCTGGCATAATTTTTCCCACTGCAGCTAATAATGCTATCATGCAGTAGCTCAATGGGTCAAGTTCTGTCTCCTTTTTTATATAGTGGTGGAATAACTAAACCGTTCCAGGAATCTGAAATGTTAGAAGAGTTGAAATCAGATACAAATAGCAGTAGGAGTCCTAAAAAGTGGTGTCAAATTTGAATGTGTCTACTAGTGGGCCATTGAAGCCTGTAATCTCGGACTGTCTGCTTGAATTTATCAGATTAGCAATTTAGGTATAATTTGTGTAGGATCAACTGAGTTGGCAGTACAGGCATCCTCAACATCCATGCAGATTGGACTATAATGAAACTACTCAAGGTAGTGTTACTCAATGGGTCATGGTTTCTAGTGGCCAACATACTAGTTTTACAATATCAATAATGGTTGAGATATATTTTAAACTTTTAAAGCATCTGTCCTAAAATGAATGGGCAAGGGATTCTTTGGGACAATAAAAGCCTCTTAAATTGCTTCGAAACTAGTAGACAAGCAGTTTTTTTTATTACATGCACCTGTTTTTTTCTTGCAGTTCCATCTTTTATAGATTCACATGGTTTGCTAAATACAGAAAATAATTTGCAGCCCTTAGTTCCTCTTGAAATGGACAAACATTTGCTAACTTGTGTATTCCAAAATGGCTCAGTAATAAAGTAAAACTTTTGTTCTTTTAGGTCAACCAAGCAACTAAAAAATACATCCTAGGGCAAGACACAAAAAGGTGCCTTTTCTGAGGCATTCTTGCAAACACTCTATTCAGGGGGTTCAGCAAAGCAGTTACATAAAAGTGAAATCACAATCTCTGCAGATATTGTAGCTGGGAGTGTACATCAGAGAGGAATCTGATGTGGGCCAGATAGTTTTGCAAAAACTGCTGTACAAGACACATCAAAAGGCTCCCCAGATATTGAAAAAAATTGAGCCCTATTGAAAAATGTCATGCAAATCTATGCAACAGGAAATGGGGCATGAAATGTGTGTTACAATAACTAACTGTAGTTTTCCACAAATATTATGTTTCTAGCGTACTGCACACTTCAGTAAAACACACACACACTACGCTACATATGGAACAATACTCTGGTACCTCTTCATATGAAGAAGCAAAACTAGGGTAGGAACTGAAGATAGTAGAGCACTGCAAGTAAAGTGGTAAAGCGCTACACTCATGTAAACTGGATGGAGATATGAGCGAATATTAGGAAATGTTGTGTCTCTTTCTCAAACTGAATATCCCACAGTTACTACACTGTACTTATTACCAAAAGTGCACAACTATATGCTAAGTGCCCAGGAAGTCTGATAGTTTCCTCAATAGGATGTTTGTTTGAAAAGGACCTCAATACATTTTTATAGATTACTTTCTTTCTATGGCTAAGCCCACCAAATATGCAACATTTGCTAAATACTTTTTGGGGGCAATCAGTAACCTTCCTTGGGAATGCATTTAGCCCTTTGCTTACCATTGGCTTTGTGGTTTGTAATTCACATTTGCTTTCTTTCTATTAGCAGGCTTTATTTTCTTTAGGCTTTCGAGGTTGAGTTTGTCCCTTCCGTTTCCCAAACCATATTTACTCTATCCTTTTACCAGTACATGATTTCTGAAAACAAACCTTTAAATCTTGTTCTTTTCTTCTCACATTTGTTGAGCATTCAAAGACAGAGGTAGAATGTCGGGCTCTGTCTTCCAGGGTGATGGTGTTTACTTTTCTTTCTCTGACTATAAAGTGAGAGGATTTATGTGACAACCATGCTGGCTAGTGGGGGTGTGCTTGAGTAAAGCTGTACAATGTTATTTGTTTTAGCACACATCAAAATTTAAAAGACTGTAAATGAACTGAGCTGATATTTCAGAATACATCATGATTAGATAAGCACAAATTAAGCACGTTTTTGGTAATTCTGAAGTGTGATGAAAACAAATATTTTAATACAATCAAAACAAATCAATACACTAAGTGATGATATTTCCACAGATTCTTGTTTGTGTGCTGTATACCTTTATCAGTAAAACTGTAACGCTTGCAAATGAAATGGTCATTTAAACCGAAGATGTGTTGTCTGGAATTGCAGGGTGCTACTACACCATTCATGCTCCACCTTAGCCAACTCCATTCGATTCTGCACCGCTCCACACTACATCACTCCACTCCACTACAACGCTCCACTCAATGCCTCTCTACAGTATACCACTCTACTGAACGCCAATGCACTGCAGCCCAAACTACTCTACTATGCACCACTGCACTCGTTGCCACTGCACTCTACATCCCTCCAATCTATGCCACTCTACAACACACTGCACTGTATTCAACTGCACTTTACGCCAATGCACTCTACCCTGTACCCTCCACTATAAGCCAGTGTGTTCTATGCCAATTCACTCTATGCCACTCTAATCTGTTCAGTACTCTACGCCACTGTACTCTACCACGCACCACTCTACAACAATCTACTCTGTGCCACTCCACTTTACGCTGCTCCACTCTACACCACTTTATTCAAAACCAATGCACTCTACACCACTGCACTCTGCCAGTCTAGTCTGCACCACTGCACTCTATGCCACTATACTCTACAACACTTGACCCACTGCACTCTACGCCATTGTACTCTACGCCACTCTATCCTACTCTGCACCCTGTACTCTACTCCTCTCCACTCCAATGAACTCTACTATACACCACTCCACACAATAAGTCTACTTTGTAAAATGACATTCTCTGCCACTGCACTCCTTGCCACTGCATCGACTCTGCACCACTCCACTCTGCATCACTCTATGCCGATGCCCTCTATCCTGCACCATTCCAATGTATTCTGCACCACTCCACCCACTTCACGCAAAGCCACTCTCCAACATTGACCTCTACGCCACTGTTCTCTGCACCACTGCATTCTACTCTACACCACTATCTGCAAATGCACTGTACGCCACTCTACATTGCTCCACTTTATGCCACTGCACTCTACGCCACTCTATTCTACTCTGCACCATTCCTCTCTACATCACTCCATGCCACTCCAATCTACCCTGCGCCACTCCACGCCACTCTGTTCTATGACACTGCACTCACACCAACACACTCTCCACCACTTTACTCAAACCAATACACTCAATGTCACTGTGCTCTACACCAATCGACTATGCACCGCTCCACTGTACACCACTGTACTCTACTCTGCAACACTCTATGCCTCTGCACTCTACTCTACATTACTGCACTCTACATCACTTTACTGTACACTACTCTATTCTACACCAGTGCACTCTACGCCACTGCAATCTACAATGCACCACTCCATGCCACTCTTTTGTACGTCACTGCAATCTACCATACACAGTACCACACCACTCTAAGCTACGCCGCTGCACTCTAAGCCACGGCATTCAACTCCAAAGCACTCTACATCAATTTACTCATAACCACTGCACTGTCTGCCACTGAACTCTACACCACTCTACTTTGCACCACTCTACTCTGCACCATTTTACTGTACGCCACTTTAAGCAAGTGCACTCTAAGCCACTACACTCTACTGTGAACCACTGTACTCCAACATTACACTCTACCCCACTTCATTCTATGCTGCTCTACTCTACTCTGCAACACTCTACTCTATGCACTCCACCGAACTCTAATATGCACCACTGCACTCTACACCACTCCAACCTAAGGCACTCCACAACACTGCACTCTATGTCACTGCAATCTACGCCAGTACTCTATGCCACTGCACCACTCTACCTTGGCACCACTCCACTCCATGCCATAGCCCAGCACCACGCCACTCAACTCTACGCTAATGCACTCTACGTCATTACGCTATGCATCACTCCACGCCACTCCAATCTATTCTGCACCACTGCATTCTACACCATTCTACACTGTGCCACTCTACACCTCTGCACCACTACACTGCACTCTACTCTGAAACAATTTATTCTGTGCCGCTGCACCCTACGCCATTGCACTCTACTCTGCACCACTCTATGCCACAGCACTCTACGCCAATGCACTCTCCACCAGTTTCCTTTAAACCAATGCACTCTACGTCAATCTACTCTGCACAACTATACTTTACACCCCTTCACTCTATGCCACTCTAGTCCAGGCCACTCTATGACACTACACTCTACGATACTCTTCTCTGATGCTCTACTCCATTACACTCTACTCCACGCCACTCCACAACACTCTTATTCACACCACTTTACAACACTACTCCACTCAAAGATGCTCTATGCAATTTCCTCTATACCACTCCATGCCACTTTACTCCACTCTATTTAAAGACACACTACTCAAATCTACAGATTTCAACTCTATGCCTCTCCACTTTATGCTTCTCCACTCGACACTGTACTCCAGTACTATATGCTACTCCACTCTACTCTGACATACTAGGCCACTCAACTCTATTCCACTCTACTCTCTCCACTCTACGATACTCCATTCCACTCTCATTTTAGCCATGTTGAACACCAGCCATGCTGATGTACAACATGGCTAAAATATATTGGCAAAGCCAATAGCTCTCACATAGGCAAGACCTTTTGGCTTTGCCAATGCTTGTTCCACTGATTGAGACCTTAACTAGTTATCTGAGGAACAGTACAGATTTTACATTGAAAAAAACAAAGACAATCGGTATGTAGAACTTGAGATCTTATTGGTCACCATGTATATGAGCAGTGTACAGACATGCATTATCCATTAACAGGGTATGAGGGCATGCAACGAGTTCCTCAAAGCCAGACCGCTTAATATGTATGAACATACACACAGGGTGTTACTGATGATAGAGACATGTCTTACGAAGAATGTTTTTCTGTTTGATAAATAGACACACAGAAAGATCATGTGACAGCTTATGCACACCGGCTTTGGCCCCAGCTATGCAGATTTATTCATGTGCTGGAGGGAGAAGCAGGTGTCCAGCAATGACACAATGCTTGGCCATTTGCAGAAGTTGGCCCTATGGCTCCACTATATCAATGGCTTTATTTATGTTATGAACAGGGAGCCAGCATGAGGTAAGGGAATTTCTGGGGTAACTCAATGACAATAACTTCAATAGTGTCAAGATAAGCATGTAAATAAGTTAAACAAGCATAGGTTGTTTAGATTTTAAAGTAGAAATAGTGGGGAAATCACATAAATACCACCTTTGCATAGGACATCAACCACTGGTAATAGTGTATTGCACACAGCCAGCTGCCACCCAGCACTTTTGAAGTGGAACATACCTTATGGGGAATTAGTCAGGATAAAGAGGAATAGTAGTATGGAGGAAAGATACGAGATTGCCAAGAATGAACTAATGGGAAGAATGGCAGCTAGGAGCTACCTGCCCAAAGTTCTTAAACTCACTGAAAACAAAGCAAAGAATTTGCAGAGGGAAGATCTTATTTTTAAATCTAATCCTGAGGTGCAAGAAGGTGTAGCAATAGAACACACAACCAGACGAATCAGATTCATCACTAACTTTTCTTGTTAATCGAATGTAAAAAGGGCAAAAATGCTACCACATAGGGACAGTTTGCTCAATGACACTATCATACACCCCTTTGTGAGGCTGAGTCCTCAGCTAACATATTATAAGGCTAGATCTATTAAGGATACGAAAGTATAGTTACTTCAGTTTTACAGTGGATGAGAGAGAAGGGAGTAATATAGGGGGTTTCTTCCCATGGCAGGGATGTAAAACGTGCAACTATAGGTCAAAAGTTGCAGATAAGGATAGCCCGCACAGGAGAGGCAGATACAAAGTTAACCAACATTTAACATGTAAATCAGACTTTTCAGCAATTTATGTTATATCATGTCCTTGTGCTAAAATGGCACTTAGGAAATACTACATTTCCAATGAAAAGGCGTATCTTAGAGAATTTTAGGGCCATAACAAACAATGATCAGAAATATCCAGTTGCAAAAATATTTTGGAGGCCCTACATTATTCAAACTAGACAACCGCAAAATTTTTTGGTTATAATGGGAATCATGTTACATAATCAATCTATAAACTGGTAAGCCAAATAGACTGAATGTTGTTCAGACTCACTGCTCCAGACTCCTCAAGCTTCTCAGTAGGTATACTTTTTTGGAAACGAGCATCATACCAGGTGACATAACTCATTGTTAGACGAGTTCCAAGTTAGGGGCAGAGTAAATAAAAGATGACTCATGATGTGAAAAAAATAGGGCTGCTTCTGTTAAGGACTATATGAAAATATACCAGAACTTTAGATAGCAACCTGATTCCCAAAAAGGCTGAGCTCCCAAATAGATGCAAAAATATCATTTGTAATGGAATAATGCCTAATCAAGAAGAAAAATAATTGTCTCAGTCATAGCATCTGCTGGAATACTGACACCAAACTACAGTGACTCGCTTTTCCCACATCCAAAAAGTAATGTGAAGCAAATGTATATGAAGTGGCCCGAGTGGCTGCTTTACAAATGTGTGCAATATAAGTGTCACAAGCCTCTGTCTATGATACAGCAATTGCATGTGTAGATCTGCCTTGTACTATCCTTGGTAAGAGTAGGTCCTGAGAAGCATAGGCAATAGAAATCAAATACATGATCCACCTACTCAAAAGCAACTTGAAGCTTTTTGCCGATGTTAAAAGATAGGTAAATTGGCAAACAAATTTTTGCGCTATCTGTAATCTTGTGTCCTTGACAGATTTTTATTTCCCTTAAAACATCAAATGTATTCGAGGATTTATTCTCAGCTGCAAATGACACTGGAAAAAAAGAAAAAGAAGAAAGTTATTTCCTGTACCTGAAGGATGGAAAACATCACCGTAGAATGGAACCCTTCTCCTACATTGAGGAACAAAAACTATCCAGAAAAATTCTTAAATAGAGGGGCTTGCTGTAAGGAGAACCTAATTCACCCAATTGATGTGCTAAAGTTATTGCCACCAAAAAGAATCTTCAGCGTGAGATGTCTCAAATCCACATCAGTAATAGGCTCTAAGGGATAGCACCGCAAAGCTTTCAGCACCAAATAAATATACTAGCTAAGGGTTGTTGACTTAACCACTGTCTTACTCAATGAAACCCCTTTTAAAAGCCTTCTTCCTAAGGAATTTGTTTCAGGAATAACGTATGGGGCTCTGTTTTCTCTTAATGCTGCTCAAACTGCCAATCCTTTATTGAATCCATCATGAAGAACCTGAAGCACCCATTTAGATTCGCAGTTTGAAGAACAAGAAAATGCTGACAAATAATGGTCAAAGGACTTCCTCATAGCTAGCTGTCTAGATGTTTGGATTGATAAAGCAACAGGAGAGGAAAGACACAACAATTTCAAATGCCCATTTCCACAACCATGCCGTCAATCGTATCCTTTGACATACTACCTACAAAAATTGTACAAAGATGGAAAAACCTTGCTTATTCAGGCTTCTAAATATTATCCTTCTTTCGATTGTTGGTTGCTGGCAGGAAGATTAGACTAGATGATTCTCAGC
Organism: Pleurodeles waltl; assembly: GCF_031143425.1. Lineage (NCBI taxonomy): Eukaryota > Metazoa > Chordata > Amphibia > Caudata > Salamandridae > Pleurodeles > Pleurodeles waltl. The sequence continues at coordinate 518,073,662 of NC_090448.1, forward strand.
CCAAAGGATTATCTGGTAAATCAGGAGAACTAAAGATTGAGAACCTGAGAGATTCAGAACTTTTCCCTGAGTGCTTGGTGAGGTAGGACTTTGTTACTGCTTTGTTTGTCATTGCTAACACTACACCATATTGCAGGAGATTAGGGAAATCGAGAAGTGCATGAAATACTAATCTCATTTCCTTATAGTTCAAAGAATCTGATCTTTCTGCTTTAAGCCATTTCCTCTGGAATATCTGATGTCCTCAAGTGGCACCTCATCCCGCTTTACTCACGTCTGTAGTTAGGACCACCAGCAGGGGGTACAGCTAAGGGAATTTGTTTGGGGAATTCATCCACCATTGGAACTTCTCCAAAACCTTGCTTGTGACTGGGACCATATTCTCCAGGTCTTGCTGAACTGGACTATAATGTTCTACTAGCTGGCAAACAGAAAGTCCCTGGTGGAGACAAGCCTAAGGCACCACAAACGTTCATTATGCCTGCAAGGCAGCGGCGGATCCTCCGCTAAGGTGGAGTGCGCCCCACTGCTCTGAGCAGTGCAAAAAACGGAAAATAATGATAAAAACACAATGTTATTTTATTTTTTAGTGCAGAGCTAGGTTATGGTGGGGCTGGGCTGTGTCACAGGGAGAGGGGTATGTGCAATATAAGTGCCCATGACTGTTTGGCCGGCCGTGTTAGACAGGCCAAACAGACATGAGCACTTAGCATTTCTCCACTCAGCTGTATTGCACAGCAGAGTGAAGAACATGCACAGGCTCCCACTCCCTGTCTGAGCGCCAAACCAGGCTGCGCTGACCAATCATGACGCTGCTGTCAAGCTGGTGACAGCATTGTTGTGATTGGCTTAGAGGAGTCTGGGAGCCTTTGTGGTGCCTGGAGTCAGGCAGAGGAGAGACTGAAGCCGTACGGAGGAGAGACAGAACCTGACGAAAAAAGTCATTTTTTTTTTTTTTTTCATCACCCCACCCCCAAAAAAAACCTGCCCCTCCCCACCACCTCTAGTCCATAGCAGACGCCACTGCGGCAAAGGGGGAGAAAATAAGAAGAAAAAAGGACTTAGGCGAACCCCATCAATGATGTTCATTGACCGCATAATAACCAAGATAAACCATGTGCCACTGGACACAGAAAACCCTTGCAGAAGCTAAGGTTATTTTCCCAGAGTTGTGCAGCAGAAGTTTAATCTTGACTGCAGCAGACACACAAATCCTAGCTGCATCTGGAAACAGGTCTCTATGAACGCCAAGCCCTGTGTCAGAGTTAGTTGAATTGTCTTGTGATTGATCAGAAACTCCCAATCCAACAGGGTCTGACAAACCAGTTTTGTAGGCTCCTCAACAATGTTGTTCAACTATGAATGAACTAACCAATCATTGAGTTAAGATGAATCAAAAACTCTTTGCTGTTAAAGAGAGCTTTAATTTGTGCTAATACCTTTGGGTTCACTTTGGAGAGGGACTGAAGCCAGACGTGAGCACTTGGAATTGCCAATGGTGTCCCTCCACACTAAATCTGTGCAATCTTCGATGAGATGGAAAAATTTGAATATGAATATAAGTATCCTTGAGATCCAATGCTGTTTTCCATTCCCCTGGAGTGACAAGTGGAATAATGAGCTTGGAATGTTTCCAACTTGAATCAAATCTTGGATAAGAACTGATTCTGGTTTTTCAAACTGATTATTAGCCTGAAGTCCCTAATGATTTTTACACCAAAAACACATTGGAATAAAAACCTGGTTCTTCATGGGATTTCGGAATAAGACAGATCTTTTTTGTTTTGTTTCCCCATCAGCAGGTCTTAAATCTTCTGAGTCAAAGCCTGATGTTTTATTGGATCCTGAGCACAGGAAAGATGAACCAGACTGGAGTCTGGAGAAACTTCCTCGAACTCCAGAGAGGATTTTTGCTTTATTATTTACAAAATACCTGTGTCTGAAACATTTTCCTGCCTAATCTTATGCAAATTTGTAATAAGACCCCATCCAGAATTTACGGCATAGTCAGAAGATCTGCTTGGGCTTTGGAGGAGGCGGCGGTCTGGTGTTCTCCTGAAGGGAAAAGGCTGATTATATTTATTCCTTCCAGCTTGGAAATGGAACCCACTCTAACCCCTTATTTTTGATGGTCTGCAAGAGGAACAGGCTTGATCTTAGTGTTAACCAACAGGGCATGTTTCTGGTTCTTGAAAGCTCTGCAAAGCAAATCTTTTGTCTGATTCCTAAACAACCAGCCATCAGAGCTTTTCAATCATCAAGCAAAATATGGCAACGAGCTCCAGTATTAGAGACTCTGGAGGATGCCTTTAAAATATCACAAGAGACATCCGAATCTAGCCTGCTTTTCTATGTTAAAAAACGTTCTGAACAATCCATCCTTTTCTGAATAACAACCATGGTGGACTAAAAGTCCTTAACAACGCACTGAGACGCATACACTACATAAACAGTGCTTTTCAAAGCAAGGTTTAGACCTGAAAACTCCTTTTTTAAAGAAGCCTCTGTCTTGCAGTCTATTAAATTCCCCACTGTTACCTCCTCTGTGATAAACATAGAACGTCCAGCCAGGTTAATCAACATTATACCTACCTTTCCCAGTGATGGCTACTCCATGCCCCCTTTAGCCAGAGGTTATAAATGTGTTGAAAATTTAGGAAGATCACGCTTTTCTGGGGTCTTCTAATTCTTCCACTCTCTATGAAGCAAATCCCTAATTTCTTTAGTGACTACGAGAAAACAAGGGAAATGAAAATGTAACTGCTGAAAAAGCCCTGAACGTGTACCAGGTTGTTCATCCTCCATAGGAATCTGTAGATTATTAGCCAAATAGCTGAAAAGAGTGGCAAGTTCTACTTTCTGATTTAATCGGACAACTGAGACTCCTCCGGCAAGAGCTGCGATGACACTGAAGAATGTGACAGGATCATTTTCAGACTTCAGACGAGACACAGACAAAAATGACATTCAATACTGCATCAACTCATCACACAGGCCCAACCCAGGAGGAGGAGAAAGACCTTCTTCTTTGTACTTCTTATAAGGTGAGACAGCACATGTGTTGTCTGAGAAACAAAAAAAGCTTAAATCTTGTTTATAGCCTGACCATTACTTATCATTGATTGGCTTTGACATCTCTCTTGTTTCCTTGCCTCTTATTAGCGAGTGCCTTCTGCTCGCCTCCTTGGGCTTCAGGGTCTGTCCCTACCCTGGAGCATGGACCCAGTACAGCTTCCAGGCTGTGTAGTCCTCCAGGTACTGCCGGCATCACCATGAAACTTTAATCAAGACTGCAAAGAATCCAGAATGCAGCAGCCAGACTCATCTTGGACATCCCCCAACACAGCCACATCTCCTCCCACCTCTGAGACCTACACTGGCTCCCAGTCAACAAGCGCAACACATACAAACTCCTGATCCACACCTACAAGGCACAGCACAACACAGTACCAGCATACCTCAAACACCGTCTTGCCTTCTACGTACCGAACAGACATTTCCATTCCTCACAGCTTGCCCTTGCAGCCGTCCCCAAGATCCAGAAAAGCACAGCATAAGGAAGATCCTTCTCCTACCTAGCAGCCCAGACATGGAACACGCTAACTCTCAAGCTAAGGCAGACCACATCACTGAAGCAGTTCAGGAGGGACCTCAAGACCTGGCTCTTAAACTTAGCAGCATGCCCACAAACAGCGCCTTGAGACCCTATGGTTGATTAGCCGCGCTCAACAAATCCCTGATTGATTAATTGTACTTTTAAATGTTTGCCATGCGCTCAATAAGAGTGCATGTGACTGCAGTCTGTCTACCTCCCCACCACTCCCTCGTGTTGCTTGTCTCCCTTCCCCTCCTCCTGCTGTTCGTCATTATTGCTGCCCCGCCTCCTCTGCACCTCCATCATGTTGCTTGCCCCACCGTACTTTTATAGACATACTGCACAGAAACGCGGGCTGCAGTGCAACATCACTTATAGGGGAAAAATGCTATGATGTGGTCAACGTTGGCAGCGTCAAATCACTTTTTATCCTTTACTTTAAGCCAGGTTGCACAGCAGTCTGTTCTACTGTGCAACATGTCTGAAAAAACATTGACAAAGCCAATAGATTTCACATATGTGAAACCCTCTGGCTTTGCCTGTGAAATGCTCGTTTATCAACATTATCACAGTTAATGCAGCAATGCCTCTTACAGGAGCACTTTCTGTGCTGCAGAAAGATCACAAAGGAAGCACAGTTTGGAATTTCTTTTATACCTTAAAAAAAGGCTGAAAGCTGTCCAAGCTAATGCCGGCACGGGCTCCTTTCTCACTCTTTCCTGTTTTTAATAATAATGCAAAATAAAGAAGCCAATGCATAGAAGATCATGAAATCCAGATTAATTATTCCCTTCCTTAAACATATCTGCTTATTTTAGAATTTTTTTTTAATTAAAAAAAAACAATGAAGAATATTATTTAGAAAAAGGAAAAAGAAGAAAACACTCTTGTAGAGAAGGATCAACCACTTAGCCACCCCTGCCAGAGTTCAGTGACATTACAAATGTGCCAACTATCTGCTACTGATGTGAACCAAACAGATTTTCCCATTTTTAGGTCAAGTGTAAGCATACGACCTCCTGTATACTTATAAGTATACTTCTTCTGTGGGCTTCCAGCTATTTCATTTGTCAGTTTCAGTGTCATTTAACAATCCTTGCCTGCTAGTGGTCAGTCATGCCTCTTTGTCCCACCTCCTCCTTCTGTGTGGGAGCAGGGACCAACTACGGTATAATTACTCTTTGTCCTGTTTATCTGGTCTGTAGGGGATTTTTGTTTTAACTTTGCTTCCTGCTCCTTTCCTAGGAAGCTTCCCTTTTAATTTGCAGAGCATTCTTCTGAGCTTAGCTGTAAACAAAGCTATAAATCAGGTTGTTATCTTGGTCACATTTGGCTTTTGTGTGCTCTCTGCACCCTCTCCCAGCTGTCAGGATCCTGCCCTTCCCTGGCTTGGATTTTCTTTACCAAGTGTGCCTGCCTGTGTGCTGAGAGCAAGGGCAGAGGAGCGCTTGTAATTGCTTATAGCCTAGGCAACTAGCTCTACCAGGGCTATGCAATACTTAGAGGCAGTGCCCACTTCTGCTCCATACTGGAATCCCACTCGCAGCTCCATCAGTGCACCTCAGTTCACACACTCAAAGCCCCTCAGCCGTGCCTGAGCCACAACCCCACACATGCTGTCTGTCAGAACACCTTAGTACTTACAGTCAGTAAACACTTTTGTTCCAGTACTGGGATCTCGGGCGCAGCTCCATCAGTGCAACTCCGTTCACACACTCCAAGCCCCTTAGCCATGTCCATACCAGAACCCCACACGCTGTCTGCCAGAGCACCTCAGTTTTTACAGTCAGTACACACTGATGCTCCAGTACTGGGACCTCGGGCGCAGCTCCACCAGTGCACCTCAGTGCACACACTCCAAGCCCCTTAGCCATGTCCATACCAGAACCCCACACGCTGTCTGCCAGAGCACCTCAGTTTTTACAGTCAGTACACACTGATGTTCCAGTACTGGGACCTCGGGCACAGCTCCACCAGTGCACCTCAGTTCACACACTCTAAGCTCGTCAGCCATGCCCGTGCCACAACCCCACACATGCTGCCTGTCAGAACTCCTTAGTACTTACAGTCAGTAAACACTTCTGTTCCAGTACTGGGATCTCGGGCACAGCTCCATCAGAGCACCTCAGTTCTACCCCGCAAGGTCACTTTCTTTCCTATACTGGGACCCCTCTCACATACAGTTCCATTGCAGCAGCTCAATTCTCATATTCAGTCCCACTGTGTAGGAGGCTGGCCTGGCTTATAGTGGGTACCTTGTGGTACTTACACCTTGTGCCAGGTCCCGTTATCCCTTATTAGTAGAATAGAGGTGTTTTAGCAGCTTAGGCTGATAGAGGTAGCTATAGCAGAGCAGCTTAGGCTGAACTAGGAGACATGCAAAGCTCCTACTATACCACTTATATCATATAGCACTATATCATAAGAAAACACAATACTCAGATTTACTAAAAATAAAGGTACTTTATTTTAGTGACAATATGCCAAAAGTATCTCAGAGGATATAATCCCTTAGGAGGTAAGTAATATACACAAAATATATAGACACAAACCAAAATCAGGTAAGTAACAGTTAGAAAAGTAGTGCACACAATGTAGAACACAATAGAATGCAATAGGGAGAAATAGGCCTGGGGCAACACAAACCATATACTCCAAAAGTGGAAAGCGAACCGCGAATGGACCCCAGGCCTAGTGTAGTGTGTAGAGGGTCGCTGGGAGTGTAAGAAAACACTAAGGGTGTCCAAGATACCCCACCCCAAGACCCTGAAAAGTAGGAGTAAAATTACCCCACTACCCCAGAAAGACAGTTAAGTCAAGATAGGGGATTCTGCAAGGACAGCAATTGACTGCAAAACACTGAAGATGGATTCCTGGACCTGAGGACCTGTATAGGAAGGGGACCAAGTCCAAGAGCCACGCGAGTCTCTTGGGGGAGGGGGGGGGGCAGGAGCCCACTAAACCCCAGATGAAGGTACAAAAGGGCTGCTGGGTGGAAGAAGCTGAAGATTCTGCAACAACGGAAGGTGCCAGGAACTTCTCCTTTGGTCAGAAGATGTCCCACGGCGTGCTGGAGGATGCAGAGTTGTTTCCACGCAGAAAGACTGCAAACAAGCCTTGCTAATTGCAAGAGTCGCGGTTGAGGATTATGGGTGCTGCCAGGGCCCAGGAAGGACCAAGCCCCCTGGAGGAGGAGACAGAGGGGGCGCTCAGCAACACGGAGAGCCCACGCAAAAGCAGGCAGCACCCGCAGACATACCTGAACAGGCACTTAGAAGATCTGAGGACAGTGGTCAACTCAGAGCCACAAAAGAGCGGCCCACGACATTGTGGTCCAACTCAGCGAGTTGGGCAATGCAGGACACAGTGCTGGGGACCTGGGCTAGGTTCTGCACGAAGGAAGTCTTGCAAAAGTGCACAGAAACCCGAGCAGCTGCAGTTCACGCAGTACACAGGATTACTGTCTGGCGTGGGGAGGCAAGGACTTACCTCCACCAAATTTGGACAGAAGGGCCACTGGCCTGCGAAGACACTTGTACCCAGCTCCTGTGTTCCAGGGACCACGCTCGTCAGGATGAGAGGGGACTCAGCGGACCGGTGATGCAGGAGTTTGGTGCCTGCATTGGCAGGGGGAAGATTCCGTCGACCCACAGGAGATTTCTTCTTGGCTTCCAGTGCAGGGTGAAGGCAGACAGCCCTCAGAGCATGCACCACCAGGAAACAGTCGAGAAAGCCAGCAGGATGAGGCGCTACAATGTTGCTGGTAGTCTTCTTGCTACTTTGTTGCGGTTATGCAGGCGTCCTGGAGCAGTGAGCGGTCGATCCTTGGCAGAAGTCGAAGAGGGAAGTGCAGAGGAACTCTGGTGAGCTCTTGCATTCGTTATCTGGTGAGATACCCACAGGAGAGACCCTAAATAGCCCACAGAGGAGGATTGGCTACAGAGAAAGGTAAGCACCTATCAGGAGGGTCACCTGCTGGTACTGGCCACTCAGAGCTGTCCATTGTGCCCTCACACCTCTGCATCCAAGATGGCAGAGGTCTGGGACACACTGGAGGAGCTCTGGGCACCTCCTCTAGGAGGTGCTGGTCAGGGGAGTGGTCACTCCCCTTTCCTTTGTCCAGTTTCGCGCCAGAGCAGGGTTGGGGGGATCCCTGAACCGGTGTAGACTGGCTTATGCAGAGAGGGCACCACCTGTGCCCTTCAAAGCATTTCCAGAGACCAGGAGAGGCTACTCCTTCCAGGCCCTTCACACCTATTTCCAAAGGGAGAGGGTGTAACACCCTCTCTCAGAGGAAATCCTTTGTTCTGCCTTCCTGGGACCAGGCTGCCCAGGATCCAGGGGGGCAGAAACCTGTCTGAGGGGTTGGCATCAGCAGTAGCTGCAGTGGAGACCCTGGAAAGTTAGTTTGGCAGTACCGGGCTCTATGCTGGAGACCCGGGGATGCATGGAATTGTCCCCACAATGCCAGAATGGTATTGGGGTGACAATTCCATGATCCTAGACATGTTACATGGCCATGTTCGGAGTTACCATTGTGACGCTACATATAGGTAGTGACCTATATGTAGTGCACAGGTGTAATGGTGTCCCCGCACTCACAAAGTCCGGGGAATTCGCCCTGAACAATGGCTGGTGCCAGGGTGCCCACACACTAAGTAACTTTGCACCTATAAGTTACTTAAGTGCAGTCTAAAATGGCTGTGAAATAACGTGGACATTATTTCACACAGGCTGCAGGGCAGTCCTGTGTAAGAATTGTCTGAGCTCCCTATGGGTGGCAAAAAAAATGCTGCAGACCATAGGGATCTCATGGAACCCCAACAACCTGGATACCAAGGTACCATATACTAGGGAATTATAAAAGGTGTTCCAGTGTGCCAATCAGAATTGGTCAAATTAGTCACTAGCCTGCAGTGACAATTTTAAAAGCAGAGAGCATAAACACTGAGGTTGTGGTTAGCAGAGCCTCAGTGATACAGTTAGCCACCACACAGGGAACACATATAGGCCACAAACTTATGAGCACTGGGGTCCTGGCTAGCCTAATCCCAGTGACACATATCAAACACACTGATCACATAGGGTCTTCACTATGAGCACTGGGCCATGGCTACCAGGATCCCAGTGAGACAGTAAAAACACCCTGACATACACTCACAAACAGGCCAAAAGTGCGGGTAACAAGGCTAGAAAGAGGCTACCTTCCTACACACTGCCAAGCCAATTCCGGACCCAAAAGAGCAAAAACAGGTCAGCCAGTGCACCTCAAGTTTAACATCCAACGCCGCTGTTAATGGGAACCACCACACCTCTGCCAGAATCCATCAATTCTAACATTCAGTGCACATTTCCTCTCAGTACTAAGGTTCACACACACACGCCCTTCAGGAATCCTTGCTTCTGTGGTTCAGAGGCAATGCCACTCCCATATTGGGGCACACTTGGAGCTTCACCAGGGTACCTCCAGGCTAACATTCGGCAATACTTACACTCCAATACTAGGTTCCACACATAGCTCCATTAACATACCTCACTTCTGACCTTGTGTGCCTGTTACTATTCCAGTACTGCAGCCCACATACAACTCTGTCAGTGCACCTCAACCCTAACCTGCAACACCCCATTATTCCAATACCAGGAATTACACAGGGCTCCTTTTCTCATTCCTCACCTGTTGCCTTTCCGTTATTCCAGCACTGGGCCGGGACACAGCTCTGCCTATACCTCCAATCCTGATCTGAAGCACCCCAATATTGCTGTATTGGGGTTGACATACAACTCTGCTAATGCACCTCCTGCTTATCTGCAGTGCCCCCTGCTGTTCCACACTCTGGCTTCTGTTTGAGGATGTAGCTGAGCCAATTAAATATATACTTCGCTGCCATCTTTATTTGGGAGGGTCTGCTTCACCTATCTCACTCAGTTCTTTCCTTTTTCCTATTTACTCTCAAGGTTTTCCTTCTCCGCCACTTTTCTCTTGCCAGCTCTTAAAATCCACACGTTAACAGTTGTGTTGGTTTTTTCAACTGTTTATTTCTACTCTCACTTTTTTTGTTTCTCTCTTCCTCTTGCTACCTCCTCTTTCAAACTCGCAAAAACTTGGTTATTTCTTTTCTTGTTTCGTTCCTCTCTTTTTTCTTCATCAGGTGCTCATTCTTGCATGATTTTTTCTCTTCCCTTTATTTTTTCTTTGTCTTTTTATTTGCTCTTTTGTTTTACTCGGCATGCATCCTTTCCTTTTGTTTTTAGATCTTTCTTCCTTCCTTTCTTTCTTTGGTGTTTTTCCTATCTATATCTGTCAATTCACGTTTTTCTAAAAATCCCTCTTTTTCTCATCTGTATGTGGAAGTCACGAGTTACTTGTTGAGACCCGAAGTGTCAAAGTGTTTTTCCCATTCTCTGTCTGTAGAGAAATGTGTTAGTACATACATGCCCTGGTACTTTCGCTGCTTGTTTCAATCACCATATCTCTTTTTTCTCCAATGTTCATTTTTCTCTTTCTTTTCACGCTTCTTTAATTATTTTTTCCTCTTTTTCTTTTGTTCACTGGCTTCCTTCCCTTTTTTCTTTGTCCCACACTTTTGCTCCATTTCTTCTGTTAGTTGTGTTTTCATTTTCTTGTTCTTTCTTTCCCTTCTTTCATTTCTTTGTGATCCCTTCTCTTTATTCTGTGTGCCTGTTGTATTACTTTTGCTTCTCTTTTTCTGCCCCATCCGCTTTCTTTCCAGAGGCCTAGTTATAAATGGAGCAACAGGTGTAGTGGCACCAGGGCTCAGAGACCTATGGACCTCACTTTACTCTAATTACTGAAGTATTTTCCTAGCGAAATTGCAGTCAACCATTTTCCTTTCTTACTCCAGGGCCCATGACATCGTTACTACGCCACTTGTCCTCTCCATCTTTACTCCAGACTCCATATTTTCTTTAACCTTCCAATCCGTTCCAAATGATTTTTTTGTATGGTGTTTTGAGCATTACACTCTAATGCCAAAACTTTATTTCTGATAAGGGTTTATATGATAATTGTATACGTTTTAAGCTAGAGAAAGAAGGTAAATGGAAGTGTTTTAGTTAAATGCTGGGCCACTCGAATTATATGGCAGGAAAAGATAAAATTATGAGGCAGGGTTGACCAATTTATATAGAAAAAAAGTCCAGTTATGAATTTACAAAGCCAATAGCTTTAACTCAAGAAAACGCAAGACCTATTGCATTGCAAATGCTCGTTTATTTTTTTTATAACAACACAGCCTGTCTCCATTTCATAGACAGAGGCATGCACGCAATGGCGTATAGACGGGGATTGGTAAGAGACTCCTAGAATCCTAGAGATTTAGATAACACTAAGCATTATGTCCCCACAGGTATAATAACAAAGCTCGGGGGAAGGACTTCCCTTTCTTTTAATCTTAGAAGTGATATGTCCAAAAAATAAATGGATGCAAGCATAAGTAAGAAAGCCTTCTGGGCTACTAGCTTCATTAAATAAAGAATCTAGATAAACAAAACAAGCTGAATGTGTATGGGTTGCTCGAAAAACAAATTACCCTGTAGCCCGCTTCATTCTGACTACAATTTAATACGTAAATTAATAACCACAACCCTGGTGCAAAGGTCCCCTTAGCTATTGCCAGAAAATAACTCCACAGGGATAAAAAAGACTAAAGGACCACTCCTATGGTACAAGAAATGCATTGAGGAGGTAATGGACCATAGTATGGCTGCCTGTCTCCAACCTGGCACATGGTCCAAGAATGCAGGTATGCTGGCTTGCTGCAATATGGATCATTCCTCAATACAGCAATGCATACTCACCAATGAACAGCCAGAAACTGCCTTGCTAGCACCGAATATCCGTGAGGTGGAAGGCCTGGTACGCAGATGTTTGGCTTTGGCTCGCGATGCAATCTAATGTTCTTCCCAAATCCGAACTTTATGACATTGCACAATTAGCAGAGACTTGGACAAGGTTATAAACTAACTGACTTGATGTTAATGTACTATTTCTCTGATAAACTGATTAAGACACATAATCACACATTGAAAAGTTGCTGTTTCAATTACTTTGATTTAATAAAACATAGAGTTAGTGATGGAACAAGTTAGAGTCATTTAAGCTTCACACAATAAAAAGCGCAAAAGAAAATGTTTAATACTGATAGGGTTGGACTGAATTTCCTTCTTGCTTATCAAATGCCTATCGCAAAACAACTAGTGCGTCAACAGCATCCATAAAGGAATTTGCGAAAGGAAACAAAAGCAGCCACATAGAACAGAAAATGGTCGTTGTTATTGGAAATTATTAATGACTCCCACATATGTTTGAGAGCATAAAGAGAAAGTACAAAATGATGCCAGCATAACAGATGGTTAGGCTAAAAAGGGGTGAAAAAAGTAAATGTCATTTTTAGGCCATGAAGTGCTAGCTCCCTTGATGGTGGGATTTCTGCCCTGAAGGCAAAAGAACAGAAGTCAATTTGTATATAACAAGTACTCGAAAGCAGTTTGGCATTTGCTGTTTCAGAGGGTGTACGTCGTTTGACAGCTGGTGAAACAGCACAAAAAGGCATTGTCTTCTAAAAGGTTTACTACTATCGAAGCAAACCTTGGCAGGCTACCAAAATGTGTCTTTGCAAACTAGATGGTCTGATTTTTCAAATGTACGCAAACGGGAGGCAAGTCATTTGGGAAAAGTGGCCATCAACTGAATGACAAAGTAACTTCCAAGTCGCACTATTCCGAAGCCTTGAGGTCAACAGGTCTGCTCCGGAGAGAGAAGCTGCACAGAATGGGATAGGGTTCAGAAGGCGGTGAATAGACATTTTGCAGACCAATCTCGGTAACATTTTAAGAAAGGTTAATTATTTGATTAAAAAAAAAAAACTTAACTTATAAGTTGTTCGCGTTATGTGTACTGAGAAAACAAATGCACCCCAAAAGCACTGGAGCAAAAACGCTTCAAGAGTCTTTGGAGTAAATGCAGTTTATGCAGAGAGACGCGCAGTCAGTTGCAATGTCCATGGCTGGCCTTCAAAATTCTTAAGGGCCATTCATGTTCTGTTATCTTATGTCCGCTTGATTCCATTTGAGTGCACCTCAGCAGCAACCCAAGGCACACAACATCCCATGCAAAAAGATGCATGCCATCGACTACGGCCCTGTGATGTGACGGGGTGACGTGCAACAGTGAAAAGAGTAAAAACGAACCAGTATTCTAATGTGGTGTCAAGTTAACTGTGCTTGCTTAAGATCCCTTAAAAGCAAACGGAAAATATTGTCAAAAAACAAAATTATACACCTACAAAAAGGTATTGTTTGTTTGAGCCCATCTCTCCTCAGAGAGCGCAGAGATCTCTTGCTGAGAGCCTTCAGCACTCTTAATGTGCGTCTTGCAGACAGGCTACTATGGCAGAGATGAACGCGGCCAACACCCAACTGAACATCAGGCCGGTAAAGCTTATATCTACCTTCAATGAAATGGTCATGCATAATGGACATTTGTCTTCAGTCACTTTCATGGTCAAAACTGAATTACACACCAAATTTTAACCACACACTGTTATATAAAAATTTGAAACATGCACTTTATGGCAAATTGTGATTTTAGAGTTTTATTAATTTTAACGGCCCCTGGCTAAATAGCCCCTTATAACTACCACTTTACAGTGCGGTAAGCTGTGATTATACGCTTTCAATGAGAGAACTTTTTATGTAATGCAGGATAAACATGTTCTGCAAGAATTTCGCTTTCCTTGACATACTATGTTTTTACATGTGTAGTAGTCGTACAGAACTTTTTAAATATAATGTTTTTGCAAAGATGTTTATCAATCATGCAAATATTCAATCATTCAATACAAAACAGTGTTGTACTTCCTTTATTAAATAAAGAATCTGTGCATGGAAAGGGAGTGGGTAACTACACACTAGACAGCGCATCACCCTTCCTGGCTATGACAGTGGAAAGGATAGTGGCCACACTGTCCTTCTCAAAATAAGTAGATAATCTCCTGGACTACTATCACATTGGATTCCATCCTAGAGGAAGCAGAGCTACGCTCCATCCCTTGTGTGCTGCTGTTCCCACTGATTACATGCTCTCTTCCTTCCTCCCTTCTCCATCCTCCCATCTTTAATCTCTCTACGTACTCCCAGTTGCTTCCCTAACCTGCTCCTCCATTGCTCCCCCACCCACATGGGCCATAAAAAATTGTTTCTTTTATATGTTTTACATTTACATTTTGTGGAGTGTTTGGCAGCTTCTATTTGCTGTTGGGCTGCTCTGGCACCCACCTCACGCCCTTCACTTTCACCCATTCGTCGGCTTGCCTTTCAAAAATCACTTGGGGCAGTTTGGTTAATGCCTTGGACATCAACCTGTTACAGGGAGAATTGCACGATTGCAATATACTTCAGGGTGGGTGGACTACTTTTTTGTTTTGTCTGCGCTGCGTAGCTGCTGTGGCACTCACAGCGCGAACTAGATCAGTGGTATCGTTTTAACACTAAATGCAATCTGGTCTGCTTAGTACATATTCTTTGCAGCAGGTATAATTGCTCTCTGTGCTACCTTATGATGACTCTCTGTGAATGCAGATCGACGCCCACCAAGCCCTCGGACTCATAGCTAACACACTTCCCTCATGTTGGAATTTACAGTAGCCAGTGGGGTGGTGTAAGTTGGTTCACAAATAGCAATGGTTTCTGGCGCACGTTTGCATTATATCGCAACAATATCATGTCTACAATGTTTGAAAAGAGTTCAGCATGACATCTTCATGCTCTATTTCAATACCAAAGAACCTGTGCAATATTCATCTATCTGTATATCTGCTTGGCTGCCTATCAACTTGTGTGTTTGCGCAGCTCCGTGGTAGTCTGTCTCCCTGTCTTTCTGTCTGCCTGTTTACCTGGCTCTCCACCTGTCTCTGCATCTCTGTCTGGCTTTCCATCCGTCCAAACTATTCATAAATCCATCCAGCCAGCCAGTCGTTAAATCAATACATCCATACGTCCGTCTGTCCACCACGTTGGTTTGTAGTAATTCGCCAGGTTGTTGAGCTTCAATGTTGCACCTTGGGCTGTGATCCTCATTGGTATCTAACTTAATGATCATTCAACGCACTAAAGCACTTTAGGGCTTTGAGTACTGTGAGCCCCTCTGTTTATCATGCATCGTGTGGGTTTCTGGGCTCTGGTGGTCCGGCCTTATTTTTATTGATGGTTTTATATTATTATGTAGGAATGTTTTTTTATTGTGGCATTTGCATTTAAATTATGGAGTGTCTTAGTATGTAATTAACATTCAATTGTAAATGTATTACTGATTGTTGTTCTTTTAATTGTATTGGATTTTATTATCTGTACAATAAATTATTCATTCATAACACACCTTACTCAGTGATGCACAAATGATAAATATTCCCTGAAACACGATTTTCATATCCTGTCACCAGTGCACCCGTAAATCTGTTCGCCTGTGCACATTTTGTGTCCACTTCAATGAAAAAATGCCCTGCCTGGAAAAGACAGTGCACTACCAATCCATGCTGTAGTAGTATATTTGAGACAGTGTGCTCCAAAATGCACCACCAGCAAAGTACCACATCTTTAACACTCTCCTGCTAAATCAGCATGGCTCATTTGTTCTTTGTGTGACACTTGGATTTTTCACAATCCCTATGTCCTGTGCGGCAGCACCTCCAATCTGAAAATTGTTCCAGAGAGTTACTGGCTGGAAGTGATCTGGTCTGATGCATGACTTGTCGGGCGCAACTGTCAGCCTAGGGGCTCTTTAAAATACACGCAGCACATCTAAGAGTAGTGCTGACTATGGGGGGTAAGCTTGCACCACCGCTGCCTCTGCTTTAGTGTGTGTTTCTGCATGTATGTGAAGCTTGCACTGATGCCTGTACAGCACCAGTTCTTTGTGCTGCCACTACTGCCTTTGCTACACCTGCTCTGTGAGCGAATAAAACTTACTGTTACCTATATATGCTGTACGTAGTCTGCCTGTGACGGAATCTGTCCTGCAACTGCAGACATTTACCTTTCTCTGGACGTAGGATGAGCTTGCACAAGAGCTGCATGTCCCATAAGTCCTTTGTGCAGAATAGGAGCAGTGCTCGGTTAATAAAAGAATCAGAACTGTTGCCCAAAGCTCTCCTCAGAAGCCTGAGGCCAGTGATATTAAATGTCAGTGCACCATGTGCTAAGGTTGTGCATAGTCCTGAATCCACCTCATTACTCTTTAATCCTCAACCAGACACTTCCTACCCTTTGTCTCACTTCCTCAGGATCCTGTTTTCGCCCTTTGTGAAGGTTTGACGCCTTTATCTTCCTTCTTTTTTCCTGTTTGTGTGTTTCTCCTGAGGAGGCAAAATAAGTGTGATCTCCAAACATGAGTGCCAGAGGCCCTCACTGGCAACCATTGGCTCAAATTAAGCACTGCTAGGAGGGTACAGTGCAGCTCTTCATCAGTTTTGTTAGTAGGAGAACATTTCTGTTTGTGTGAGGAATGCTTGCACAGGCTGCCTGAGCTGTGTAAAAGAAGTCTGTACTTTCAATACCAGTGCCATACGTGTTCTCTATTCTGGGGAAGGTGGCACTGCTGCTGCCCGATCCACTGCTTTGGTGTCCTGCTCGTGCATGCAACACACCTCTTTTTATATGAAGAACACTTACCTGTTTCTGTGGCCATAGCTCCTTCCATGTAATTATTTTCATTTCTAGCTCAGTCCTCTCCCCTCCTCTCAACTTTTAATAAAATGGACTCTGGGCAGGTCTGTCTTAAGTTGAACATAATCGCCCTATAACATAACAAATGTAATTTAAAAAGGAAGCCAATGATGATGCCTTCAAATCTCCTGAACAGATTTAGGGCCTGATTTAGATCCTGGCAGATGGTATGCTCCATCACATACGTGACGGCTATCCCCTCTGCCGTATTACGATTCCCATACGATATAATGGGACTGTAATGCAGCACACTGGATATCTGTCACATCTGTAACAGAGTATTTCCCTCCGCCAGGATCTAAATCAGGCCCTTAGTCTGACTCTTAATACAGATTCATGTTTACACTCCAGTGTTGTCAGAGCAGCAGTTGTTTCCAAGAAGGTGCTCCGAGAGCCACAATCCTAAATGTGTTCTATCTTTTTAAACTCTGATGTCATGAATCTTAAAATGGAGCATAGTGGGACGTGTATATAATGAACATGTAATTTGTATACTCGTTTGAGAAAGAAACCTGTCCATTAATGTGGATGCTGTTCATTGTCCTTGAATGAATGCATTTAGGTGTTGATGTGAAGTACTCCCATCACTGTTCCAAAGCACTTAATGCTGCACAGCATGAAGTGCTCACACTGGCTCAGTTCTTTTTAAGTGAAGTTAATAAATAGTATAAGGAGCGAATCCTCACGCAGCTCTGTTTGGCTAAAAGCAGTGGCTTGCTAAGCAAGACTTTGTTGTGGAAAAATGAAAATCTCTCAAAAATCTGAATATTGACAGGCATGTTTTGCCTTGTTCATTGTTGTTCAAAGTTATGTAGTGAAGGCAATGTTAAAGTAATGATGTGTGGCAGAGAGGGACTTTTGAGTAATAAAATACATTGACAATTGTATGGTAAGTATATCCCACTAGAATGTGCTGCAGTGAGAATTCATTCATTATGAAAACCTGCAAAGAAAACAGTCCTTTGCAGCGCAAGCACTTTCACCTCTTGTAAGTATTGTGGGCTTTTAATCACGTCCACCTCACTGCCATCACTTTCATTCGTTCGTGGGCTTGCCTTTCAAAAATCACTTGATGTCAATGGTAAATGCTTTATGTTTGCCCTGCCTTAGGGCAGTTTGGTTACCGCCCTGGACACCAGCCCTGTTACAGGGATATTTGCACAATTGCCAGTATACTTGAACGTGGGCAAACTACTTTTTTGTTTTGTCTCCACTCTGTGGCTGGCATGGCACTCGCAGCGCAAACTCGATCGGTGGTATCGTTTTTACGGTATATGCACTCTGATCTGCTTAGTACACGTTCTTTGCAGCAGGCATAATAAACCTCTGTGTTACCTTATGATGACTCCAAGCTTCCACTAGACAATAGTACGTTCTTCTCAGAAAGAACGTGAATCGCCAGGCTTATTTTTACATGATATGCACTTTGTGATTTGCTGAGCACATGTTCTTTGCCGCAGGCACATTAACCTTTTGTGCTACCTTATAATGAGTCCAAGATTCCACTAGACAAAAGAATCTTCTCTCTCCCTAAAGAACATTAACCTTCTGCGCTACCTTATCATGAGCTCAAACGTCCACTTGACAAAAGTACGTTCTCTCTCCAAAAAGAACATTCATCGCCAGAGTTATTTTGACATTTTCACATTATATGTACTCTAATCTGCTTAGTACAAGTTCTCTGCAGCGCACATATTCATTCTGGGACTTGTAGTCTTATTTTTATAATGTGATGCAAGCTGAAAACCAGCCCTTAGAGTAGTATTCGTAGAGTTGGCCAGCTCCCCAGTTCGATGCGCGATTCGCTCATTTAGTTTATGTTTCTGCTTTGCATTCTGGGACTTGTAGTTTTATTTTTATAACATGATACAAGCTGCGAATACAAAGCAGAAACCGGACTAGATGAACTACACACGTTTGAATCTTTGAAACTTGAGATGTGTGCGTGTATTTCTAAAAACAACCTTGAGGAGAGTTTACAGTTGATTATGCTGTACAATGGTCAATATTTTATAACTAATATTTCAGTTTAAGACTGACTGCAGATCATTAATATAATGGGAGGTGGCTGTCCTGAAGCGTGTAAAAAATCATTGGCGTTTTGTTTAACTCCCCAGACAGCAGTAAAGGGACAGTGATCAAGTAAGCACGCATTCTTGTAGTACAATTATTTATTCATTGTCCCACAGGCAATGTCGCCTGTATCAACTGCCAAGTAAATATATTTGCCACCTGGGAGTAGTTAGCGTTTTAAGGGCTTTGTTTAAAAAATATTCCAGTAGGCCTCCTAGCTATTGAGTTATATGCAGGGCCACTGGAATTATTTGGCAGAAAGGACCAAAATATGTGGCAGGGTTGACCAAGTAATGTGGCAAAAATAGTCCAGTTATGCATTTACAGTGACAATAGCTCCAACTCAAGTAAATGCGAGACCTATTACATTGCAAATGCTTGTTAGTCACAGTTCAAAGCTACGTCCACTATTTTGGATTGGTACATAAAAATAAATAAAACGGTGCCTGCATCATACAATAGGCGTGCATCGGTGGTGATGCATGTGTGTATACGTCATCATGAGTGGCCATTTAATGATGGAAGTGCCAGAACCACCATGAAATATACTCATTCATGCACACATCTTTTCTTTTGTTCTTTTTAGCGATGCTGCACAAAATCGACACTTTTTGCAGATGCTGTATTGCATCAGCAAAAATCACTGGTAAAGCCACCATGCCACAAAAGGCAAGACTTTTAGGCTTTGCCAACACTGATTCTTAACATTCACTTTCAATCCCCTTTTGGGCTCTCGGTTTCATCTTACACAGATTATATGCACTCATTAATTCCTCTAGGTTAAAACACCTCCTTTCCATGGGCACTTTTTCTTAGAAATCTATGTAGGTCAAATTTAGGTGTCCTAGCTGACCACAACTAATCTCGGGGCTCCCAAATCAATACAACTGCTTCTTCTAGCTTACATTCTCTAAAACAACCTGAGCAAACTTCTCCTGCTTGTACCAGGGTGACCATGCTAAAAATACATATCATCAGCTGCTACATCCTGAATAGACTACTGTAATAGTCTATGCTTGGGCCTTCCTGATTACTCCTAAGAAAGTCAAAGGATCAAGACTATATCGGTCAAAATGTACACTAAAAACATATGAGCATATCACAGATGAAAGAACGAGTTTATATTGACTCTCCATTGAGCAGCGTATCCTCTTTAAAACTGCATGCCAGATGAATAAGGCCTTCAACAATGTGGATACCTTGTATCGTGCCAGAAGATTCAGCAGTAATTGCATTACCCACAACTGGACTGCGATCTGATCCAGCACTTTTGTTACAAGTCTCGAGAGTCAAAATTATAAGAGCGGCGGCCGGTCCACCAGCCAGCTTGGTCCAACTATCTGGAATAATCTGCTGTTCTGCTTACCTCACATGCAAAATCATTTTCCTATCAGAAAGACGTTGAAAGGCCATTTAGTTTTTTAACTTACTGTGCTGGCTGCGCTGATGTGCTTTAAGCTTTCAAGCGTAGCACCAAGATGAGCATTTTTTTTTGTTGAGGAAATGTGCATTCTAGAAATACTAATCCAATCCAGTACTTGTTGGGTGAGGTGCATGGGGTTTACACTTGGGGTCTAAATAGGATGGTTCACCCCCACTTCACATAACCATGCAGAGGTGAGTCATGTCACCACACAATATTAACAGAAGTGTGTGTGGAAGGAGCTTGGAAGACAGACTCGCAGATTGCATATAATGACCAGTGTTTTTCGGTATTTAGTCAAGTTGGCAATAGTTTTCAGAAAACGACCAGGACTTTATGGTTGATCATTATGATATGATAGTATTCTTGCATGTGCACTCTAAAGTTTGCACATCTGGACTGAGGGGGATCGCTCACCCATTTAGGTTTCTTTTTTCTTAAAATAAGTGTGGGTGATCAAAAGTAGTGCCATTCTGACCTTGAGAGTCCTCCTCTGAGTCGATGTTCTGAGTGTCTGAAGGTTAGTTCAGTTGCATACATCACGATGCAGAGAGCCTGGAAAGAGAATCTTCTAGCTAATGGAAACCAGTCCAACGCATTTAGAGCATGTAAGGTGTGGTTACACTTACAGGGTTTAGCACTTGCAGCATTCTAGATTCACTAAAGTGTATTGATTTGTATCTAAAGAGCCACATATATAGCCCATTGCAGTAGTCAGTGGTTGCCAAACTACAGCTTTAGAAGCCAGGACCCCGGGAGACAGTCCTAGTTGAGTGAAGATTGTGTGTAAGATTATAAGTGCCAAGAACACGTTTATGTGTTTACTTATTTTTAGAGCCCACACAATACCAGAAGGTTTGCTGGAGCTAAAGGAACTAAAAACAGTAGGAGCTTAGGTAAGTCAAGGTCTTAGTAAAGTAGGAAAGTTTTCAATGCAAGTCTGAAGCTTAAGGCTTTGTCTGGGGCCCTAGTAATCAAGTGAATGGAGTTGCACAGCTTAGGGACCAGAAGTGGAAGGAGGAGCTTCCACAGCATGTTATTTTTCCCCACGTAGATCCAGGAACAGTATAACATCTACGGAGTGTAAAGGGTATAATGAAGTATAGAGAAACACAAGCTTATTCAGGTCTGAGTTTCCTAGACAATAAAAAACCTATGGGCAAGGCAGAGGTCTCGTGGTTGACCTCTGGTTTAAGGAGAATGTTGATGTCCTTGATAAATGTTACCAAAGTGAAGAGGTACCTTAGATCCATAGTATTTTGTTTGACCAGCGCTTGGTGGGACTTTATTTCTGTTATGCACTGCAAGTGAGCATTTTAGTTGTGGAGGTACTTTGTTTTAGGTGATTTTGCAGGATCCAAGTGGTCATTGCCCCAGGCACTTGTTAACTTGTGGCATGACCAGCCTTGATGAGTTTTGCTTTTTCCAGCTTCAGCATGAAATGGAACTAGTCAGCACAGCTGTAGCTTGAACGTTAAACTTGAACGTTGCGCATTAAAAACAGATGTGACGTTGTTCAGCCTTGATAATACCATTCCGGTTACATTCCTGTGCTTGTTAAGTATAGTGTTATGGTGTCATCTCACTGGCAAAACACACCAGTCCAGCACCTATGTTCTGCAGTGCTTATTCTTGCCACAGATACTGACAGAGACATCTTTATCAAAAACATCCTGAAATGTGCTCAAATAACAGTAGTTTTTATCCGATACACCGACTGCACCACTCTCTTCATCACAGTGGTATAATTGTGCTAAACCCTGTATGCCAATGTGTCTTTTACTTTGGGATTACCTAAAATGCCTGCTCCTTCCATTTAATAATAATACAGATGAAAAGTTCATGCTGTTTCAAAGGACTCATTTTTATATTCCGTCAATTTTCTTCAAATATGATTATACATGATAGCACACTTCTACAATTACTTTCTCCCCGTGGGTGTAATTTTTAATATGTTGCAAAATCCAAAAGGATAATTTGTACTGACTGCACTTGTAGGCAGAGAAGAGTGATTTTCTTACAGGGGGAAGGATTTTGTGAATGTTGTCATACTTTTAGTAAAGCGCAGACGTTTTAAATATATCAATAAAACCAGTTTACAAATGCATGGTTTGTTAATATTGTTATATGTTATATAGGGTGTAATTCTTTATTGATGTTGCAGTTGAAGAAAACCATCTACCCCAGGCAACAGTTCAGCTTTTACAACAGCTTTAAGAGCGGTGACCCTACTAACTTTCTGTCACAATATTTTACCACCTACCGCTTCACATAGCAGTTTGGTCTCAATTGCTTCTGAAGACTAAAATAGGAAGTATAATAGGAAGCCTTCAACACCGCCAGACTGAATAAAACAAAAGGATAAGAAAGCAGATAAAGAAAATGTAATGCAAAAACACCATTTACTGTGACTTGGGGAGATTCCTCATAGACTCTAACATGAAACTAAAAATACAAGGAGACGTGCATTTGATTGTGAAATCTCTAGTGACACCCAAGTACATAAGAGAAAATAAAATAAATGAATCCGAGTTTAGAGTAAGGAACAAAACCTATATGAAGGCCTCATGCAGTAAGCAGTAGTTTGTGAAGGACTTGTTAGTGGTACTGTCTAATATATGTGCTCAACCTTTTGAAGGATTTAGAAAGTAATCTTAAACTATTAGACAGAGAGAAGGAATGTCATAGTGGAGTAACAACATGACGCAGTTACCCAGGGACAGCACCATAAATAAACTGGATTTAAAGAGGTTTTGTGTAAACAGTTACTATATCCTACAGGTTATTATATAGCACTTTCAACATCCCTTGTAAAACACTTTTTTTGTTGGTAAATTGTTGGGAGAATTAAATCAACTGGTGACACTGGAGGTATTATATTAGCGGCGGCTCATCATCCCCTCGCCAGCAGCAGCAGCTGCAAATTGAACAATAAAACAATAATAAACAATGTTTATTATCATTTTAATTTTCAAGGGGCCATGGGAGGTGACAGGCAGGGAGAGGGAGTGCTGTGCACTCCCCTCAGTGCGCATGTATTTTTGGCTGGCCTTCTCAGACCAAACACACATGTGCACGGAGCTGTCTCCAACCCGAGCTGTGTTGCCGGGTTGGAGACAGCAGGAACAGGCTCCAAGTCTGCCTGGGAGTAGAGTTAGGATTTGCTGCAAGACAGGCTGGGAGTCTGTGCCTGCAGTGAGTGGAGCCAGAAGAGCGGCACAGCGGCTGCAGTGCCGCAGGTCAGGTACGTTTTTTTCTTTTTTGGAATGTCTAATTTTGTTGTCTTTCTAATGTGCCTCCACCCCGCCCCGCCGCTCTACCCCGACAGGAGCTGCCCCTGTATTATATATATGTAAAGGATGCCCACTAGAGACAAATAAGGAAAAAAACAAGGCTAAATGCCTCTCCATCTGCGCTCCTAGGCTCTGGAATGACATCCCATATCCATCAAGACTATCCAAAGCTTGTTCCAATTTAGGAAAGAGCTGAAGGCACATCTCCTTAAAGTACACAAGATCACAATTCAGTAACTGTCCACTTTAGCTCTTAGAAACCAGCTAGCCCTCTAATCGCATGGTGACTGTATCTTTGCTTTTGACTTTGTACAGTACTCTGCTGCCTTCTGTCTAGGTTTGCCCTATGCACGAATCACATATATACTGATGTATATATACACATGACCAAATGATGCAAATGCTTTTGACAAGGGATTTACAGGGTTGAATTTGAAGCACCTCTGGAAAAAAAAAACACTGTTGCCAATTTCATTTCTTGACTCAACCCCTACTTTCATTACTCTTCAGAGGAGTAACAAGGATGATATCAAATTTAAAAAGGCTTGTCATTATTCATAGGGCAGCCCATGAAATTGTCTTTGCTTAACATTGAAGTGATATACTCCTATTTCATTCTTCTCATAGTCTTTGTCTCACATGGTCCGTGAGTCTAGCTCTTTTAAGTTGCTGATGTTGAAGAGCAAATCTGACACTGGTTGGTGATGACATTCTTAAAGACAGTACTGAAAATGCTCATCCAAGAAAGGATCAACTTCGTGACTGGCCTTGTGCAACAGCAGCTAGATGTAGCTTCCTCTGTAATATAGATTGTACAAAAGCCAAACTGCTCATTTTAACCCAACCATAAAAATCTAATCAGATAATCCATGCATGCTATCAGTCTGTTTTTGCTCTAGTAAAACAATAAATTAATCTTCGCTCAGTGCGTGCTTTTTCTAGCATGTAGAAACCGCAAGAAAATGTAGTAACCACTACACAGTCACAGAACTAAGCTACCCAAACCATGGATGACCACAAAGAAATAACTGATTAAAATGACTCAGGTGTCCCAGAATAAGGACAGTGTCTGTCTGCTACAACACTGGCAAACTTGATCTTTTGTTGGATGACTTCCTTGGACAGCAAAGCCCCAATTCATCCCAAGGTCAAATATCATTCAACCTTTGCAACAGAACTAAAAGAAATCTGCTCAATGCTAAGGAGCTACAGCGTTGATGCAGCCTTTTTCCTTTCTGCTTATTGCTTTTGTTTCTTCAGGAGAATCGTTTTACATTGTTCCTTTTCAACAAGGGCAGAAGGTGGCTTTGTAGTGTGGAACACCTGCTGTGCCATCTGTGCACACCTGAAGTATGCTGGTTCTAATTTTAGCAAGGTTCATTCAGCCTATTCTCGTGGTACGACAGAACAAATAGTAACTTGTTGCTGGATAACAGCAGACACTGCAGCATTTTCAGAAAGTGCCTTTCTCTTCTTCTAAAGACCAAACAAGCAACACCATAGAGAAAATGGCAATTCTCAACAAAAAAAGTAAATATGCACATACAAAGTACAGCTA
Source organism: Pleurodeles waltl (assembly GCF_031143425.1). Classification (NCBI taxonomy): domain Eukaryota; kingdom Metazoa; phylum Chordata; class Amphibia; order Caudata; family Salamandridae; genus Pleurodeles; species Pleurodeles waltl. The sequence goes on from NC_090448.1 coordinate 518,098,345, forward strand.
TAAGGGGATGCAGATTTGCTACTTTTTGGAACTCACAAAGATTCTCAGCAGTATGCTTAAGAAAGTTGCGCTAGGGACAGGTTTCTAGCAACACAAAAGGATGATGGACGGAATGCTGAAACTTCAAACACTCAACCCCAGTCACAGATCTGGGTTAAATCCACTGTTCTTTTGCTCACCATAACACCCTAGTTTGGATCCAGCCATATGTAGATCAGTCTTGACCCTGCTCCCCATGGTAACAGTCTAGACTGAACTCCCAGGCCAGGTCCTACCTGGATCGGAAAGAAGCATCCTCGGACCGGTTTCTGGGCATCACCCCTCAGACAGACTAGCTTGAATCCAGAGGCAAAGTGAGCAAAAACTGATGGATTAAACACAGGTCTGTGACTGGGGTGAACGTTTGATTTGTTCCCCATTCCATCCATCATCTGTTCTTTTTGAATTTGTTGCACTATTTGGGAAGGGTATTCCCTGACATGGGTCCCATGCTCGCTATGCCACCAGATTCAAGCTAGCCTGGCTAATGAGGAGGGGATACCCTAAAAACTGACCCAGGATGTTTGTTTCTGGTCCAGGGAGGAACTGGCCTGGCAGTTCGGGTTGGACTGTTCCCATGGGGAGCAGGGTCAAGACTGATTTGCATATGGCTGGGTGCAAACTGGAATGGCATGGCGAGGAAAAAAAAAATAACTGATCGATAAAACCCAGATCAGTGACTGGGGGCGAATGTTTGATCTGTTTTGCAATCCGTTCATCACTTGTTTTTTTGCATTTATTTCTCTAATTGGGAAGGGTATACCCAGACATGGGTCCCGTGCTTGTAATGCCACCACATTCAAGCTAGTGTGACTGGTGAGGGGTAATACCCTGAAACCAGTCCAAGGATGTTTGTTTCTGGCCCAAGGAGGACCTGGTCTGGCAGTTCAGTTGTACTGTACCCATGGGGAGCAGGGTCAAGATTAATTTGCATATGGCTGAGTGCAAACTGGAATGGCAAATGAGCAAACAAATTGATGGTTTCAACCCAGATCTGTGACTGGGGTGAGTGCTTGATTTGTCTGCATTCTGTCCATCATCCGTTCTTTTTGTCTTTATCGCCCTAGGTCAGAGGTCTTCAATCTGTGGGGCACAGCCCCCTGGGGTGGGTTGTGGAGTGATGGGAAGGGGGGTCACACATTCCCCAGCCTTATTGTCAGCACAAAAAGGCTTTATGAAAAACTGTTCTCCTACATTTTATAAAACAACCGTCAGGGGACTGTTAATTCCGATCTTATATATGCTTCAGCTAAAGAGTCATTAAGGGAGTGTCCTGCGCTGTGAAACCGGAGCCAGGCAGAGAGATATACAACTTCCTGCCAGGGTGTCTGCTGCCTGGAAGAAATGCAAAGTGCGCTAAGAGTTAGTCTGCAAATGTAGAAGATAATCTGAAAATGTAAAGGATGCTTGGGAGCCAGTACTGGCTTCAATTGATCAAATCTTTGTGATAAAGATTTATTCTTTTTGAGTGGAAGTGCAGTTAACAACTGAGCTGTTATATGAGTGCTTTTAATTGTAATTGTATTTACATAGCGCTTACTACCACGAGTAGTGTTGAAGGGGCAAGTATGTTTAAAAAATGCATTACACTGTCTGGGTATTTTATTGTAAAACATGTAATACATTTTGTAGCAGAATATTTCATACTGTGTGTAATGAAAGTTTAAAATAATGACTTGCATATTCACAGTGCTTTCTGTCACAGATTGTGCCCTCGTAGCACTAAAAATACATGTCACTATTTTCCACTGCGCCACCCAAGATTTAATTGTGTGGCTCTCTGGTTACCCAGAGACCACTGCAGTGCATTAACTAATAGAGGTTTCATTATGTACTATTGTGCATTTCCCAATGAGTAACAGTTTTTTTAATTTAATGTTCTTTTAATTTGTGTGTGATTTTAGATGTAGCTACCCAACAGTGAGACACCTAAAAAGCTTACAGAATATTTTGTTTTTGGACACACCTTTGCCCCGTGCTCACAGACATCAGCCCCACTGCATGCAGCATCTCAGTTCCCATACTTTTTTTCCATGCACTTCGACAGCTGGTTGGCCTGGCTGCACATTCCTGTGTGGATAGAGGGAAGTTGACAAGAATTGGAGCACTGAACTGCACACAGCACTGAAGCCTCAGTACAGTTCACTCATCACAATATAGCTGGGCACTGGTTGCGCTGGCATGGGGGTTGGGGGTGGGGGGAGAGGTCTGCTGTTCTGGCTACAGCAGTCTAATCACAGCTGAGACTCACACAGCCTGGGCCGCAAGCGGCACATATGTTTCTTATCAAGCTCCTGCCTGTGCCTCCAGTTTGATGCATGCCTCACTGACAATGAGCACACACTTACTTAATTGTGGGCTAAATTGAACCCTGTATATATGTATTTTTTTTATGTCAGGAGCACCTCACTTTTAAGTGGTGCAAACATGCACTGTCCTACAGTACAGTGCTAGCTGCTGCCACAACTGCTCTCTTGCCCAGACAGTGCATGCCTTGGCATATAGCTGTACCCCTGTAGTTAGGCAGGGATGTGGAATCTAATAAAATATCTAGTTGTCCAGGGAACAGGTTGCTTCATAATTATACTTGTCATATAAAAAAATCTACTTGTCCCTTTGGTGGCAGGTAGTGCGGCGACAAATTATGGCAGCAGTCTCACTATATACGAACTCTGATAATAGCCTCGTATTATGCCAGGGCTAATACTATAGTAGGGCTTGAATGCTAGCAAATCTACTATCTTGCATGTTTTAACGACTTTCACCAGCTTTTCTCTAATATTTTTCCGTACTGAAAAAGGCTGGAAATATACTCAGGACAATGCAGAAATAGAAGTTCTTTGAGGGTTGGGAAAAAAAGTAGTTGGAGGGAAAATGAACTTGTAAACTATCAATAGACTTTTGCATGAGCAAATCTACACATGCACATTTGTGCATGCTGTAATACAGTTCACAAATATTTTCTAGGAGTACGATCTCCTGATCTTTTCTGTACATTCTTGTGAATTCTTGAAAGGCATAATTCTGCACTAATGCAAAGACATACCAGGGGTGCACTTTTGTGTCTTTCTTTAAGAACTGGGCCCCTAAATTAGGTCTGGCGTTAAACATGACATTTTCTTTTTATTAAAATTATATTTCTCCCTGTATCCATCTATCGTCTGGCTTTATTGTGAGTAATAGATAACATTCTGCTCTTTAACAAAGACCATATTGACACACTAAATAGTTTTGTTCAGTACCAGGAACTAATATAGCAATGTGTGCTTTTTGAAAAAAAGCAAATCATTGCTTTTTTTTATACTTTTGCCAGTGCTTGTTACAATGGTGAGAGTCTGGCAGCTCCAACAACGTTTTACAGAAGACATGTCGAAACAAGACACACATTGACAAAACCGAAAGACTGACCACCAATTTCAGATTGGTTGGCTTTGCCAATGCTGGTTTATTTCCATGTTTCCCGCAATCATGTAGAAACTGGTTAGATGAGTTTTCCTTTATGAATATGTTTTGGAAATACTGGCATGATGCTTCAAAAGATTTGTACTTAAAATTTTGCAGTAATTTAGCAAAACGTTTTTTTTCCTAGTTGCATTTTTTTTCTGTACATTTTATTTTGAAAGCAAATAATCATCAATCTTGATTACAAGCTTCTGCAAACATTTGCATCTAATCAGAGAGCATTCTGGAAGCATTATACCCAGCCTCATATTGTTCAACGTTTAAAACATGTGTGTACATGTTTTTACTGAAACCACTGTCAGTTGTGCAGTCAAATCTTACCACAATTTTTTTAAAGTGCTCACCCTAAAATAAAGGCTTTGCATTAATGAACCATAAATACAAGTTCAAACAGCATTAGCACATGGACATAAATATTAACTCAACTGCAGGCAGTTCCCTTCCCTTTAAACCAGCAGCCAAAGAGTTTGTGCTGCAGAGGGTTGGGCCTACTTGTCCCAAGGACAAAATAGCAGCAAACTAACATAACTAGGAGTCGCCCACAAAACTTTGGTTTGCTAAACACTGGCTAATATTATTTCTCTACCGTAAAAATGATTTTCTGTAGGAATTGGGGGAATTTATGGTTGTCGATGAGGAGTACCAGGTTCTAGAATTTTTTGTCAGGAGGGGGTTATTACACCTAAAAATGTTTGACAGGAAGGTCTCTGCATCAAAATGTTTGAAGTGGGAGGGGTATACCCAAATGTGGGTCCGGTGCTCACTGCGCCGCTGGATCCAAGCTAGCTTGGCTGATGAGAGGTGATACCTGAAACCGGTCCCAGGATGTTTGTTTCTGGTCCAGAGGGGACCTGGCCTGGAAGTTCTCTGCTGTACTGTTCCCATGAAGAGCACGGTCAAGACTGATTTGCATACCGCTGAGTGCAAACTGGAATGGCATGGCAAGCAAAAAACAATTGTGGGGGCCGGGGTGTTCGATTTGTTTCCCCGTTCTGTCCATCCTCTGTTCTTTTTTGCAAGGAGCAGGTTTCTAGGCTTATTACCGGGATGGCCATATGACATATCGCCGGACTCCCATTTACCCTATGTGTAAATACACATAGCGTAACTTGTACACTGGGGAAATGGAACTACATGAGCGAAGGCACTTTTTTGTTTTTTTAACCTTTACATCTTCTTCAGATTTGGAGGTGATATACTTCCCTTCCCATGCTTGGGGTAGAGTTACTCATACTCTTTGCTTTAGTAAATCTCTGGCCATTTCCACTGTGGAAATGTGTTGGATCGAAGGATGTGAATAACTACATATGTACAGGTTTGTGGGTGTTCATAAACTTATTATGCTAACCACACCTGGTTTCACCAACTTCTCACCCCGTGCATGCGAGTTATCACTGCCATTGTTGCAACCAAGAAACCCTCCATTGTAAACACATTTACGACTTACACGATTTCATTCGTGAATTTCTGCCAGGTATAAATGGAGGCATCTTCCTACGCTTACAACCAAGCATACTATTGTGAACTGACCCCAAGCACTAGGATCCGACTGTTGTCAACACCTCTATGGACCTCATAAATAGGTGCACTAATATAGGAGGACAGATAAATTATTCTATTTTTGGCAGGAAGTGGAGTTAGCCCTGGGCAATGTGCTTTACAACAATAGGCAGCACTTAAAACTGAAAGAAGCACTTCCTTGCTAAAGTCCAGAGAAGCTAAAAGCAGATTGCATCAATTAAATGTCTGGGTACTGCGACTTGTACTGATTACTGCTTAGGACTAACACCGGTTTGTGTCAATTATGTTGTCATGTCGTGGACTCTTTGTATAACATTACTTTATGCCAACTCTCCAGTATCCAGGGCACCGTTTTGCATCCTAGGCATTTTAGGACTTTGTACTTCCAGCTGTAGTTCCATTCATGGGACCATCAAATATGTTTAAGATAAAATACTACCATCGTGTCGAGAATGTTATCGATTTTTATACTTTTTCCAGCAGCACAGCTTCTTCTGAAAGTACCCCTCATCAATGTAGTGTACGTAAAAACGTGCCTCTGTTCCCGTTGTACAGCCCCTCTTCTCTTTCCACGTAAATGCTACCGGTTTCATTAATCCCTTGGACAGCAATTCCCATAGGCACGGACAAGAGGCCGAGAAGTAAGATCATACTTTATCTGCCCTGCATTTGAGAAAGAAAGTTAGTTCTCCCATAAAGAGTTGCTGTCAGATCCAGCAGTCATTTTGGGAGAATCTATGGGCTCTGCACATCTCTAGACAGCGTACGATTTCTGTGGTATGTAATGCCGATCGAGTGAAGTGAGGCAAATCGATTCCAGATTTTTAAGATATTCAAAGAAGATAAATGTGCATGCATAAATCTAAATAGAACTCATTTACATAGTCAGTGGGTTCCTAAAACTCTGCCATCGATCCTGCCTACCTGTTCGTATATCGGCCAGCCCCAATCAATTATATCTGTTGTTTAATTAACATCAGCGTTTCTGGTTACCACTGAGTTATCATTGAGTCTGATGTCCTGTTAAAAGGCCCTAAAGACATACCTTTAGTCACCTAACTCATTCAACATCTAACCTTCACAGAATACCCTAAACTCTTTTAGGGTCTCCTTAGTTCTTGATTAATATTTCATTTTTCTATTGTAAAACACCACATTTCCCCTAGGTAAGTTAGGTGTGTGCTCTATAAATCCCTGTAATGAGAACTATAAGTCATCAATGTATGGGAGCTCCAGTACCACGGATCCACTGATCATATCTACTGATTTTCTGAGCTTATCTAATACTGCAGTCCAGCCACTGTGCCCTGAGACACTTTGAAAACGAGGACACAGCTCAATCTGAAGTTTTTCTAAAAAACCTTAACATCTCTGAAAATACAACTTGCCTCTAGTGCACCATTCTCCTCTCTGAACATTTACTTCTATGTGACCTAGAAATTAATATTAAAAAAATCCCTTCTAATTCCTCCATGAAACCATTCGGTAGCTTAGATCCTGAGATTGTATTCATAACGGACAATCTATTCGAAAGTTTGGGAGGTCACTTTAAGCATACAAAATCTAGTGAATAGTTTTAATAAAGTTCTGGCAAAGGACAATCTTAAACCCAAAATACACAAAGTCCGTTTCATCCTCTCTGGGATCATCACCTTTTGTATTGAAAACCGCTGGATTCCAGTTTCTTTACTCTTCCAACAGGTAGGGTGTTAGATAGCTCCATCGCTCCTCTTTGAGATAAATAAGTGCCCTCGTGTATGTGTCTCTTCTCATCCAGATTCATTCATAAAAACGTAGCCTGTATTAATGTGCTTGGAACATTTTTCAGTTACAACATTTTGCAAGCTATTTGAACGGCCCTGGGCTTATTGGTATACCAGCAGATGTATTCATGATATCATGCCTAAACCAGTAGAATCAGAAAACCTAACTTCATCAGTTCATGTAAATCTACCGGTCTAAATGTATGTGGATTTTTTTTGTATCCCTACTTCAGCGTTTACCAGTTGTTCTGCCTGGTGAAAACTCTAGGTGACAAAAGAATCATCCATTTCATCTTTTCAGCTTTATGTTCTCTAACTGACAGCACATGGCCTTTGATTTGTACATTACATTACTTACTCGAGAAATGCAAGTCCCCACTAAAACAACACACGAGAAGTCAGGTAACCAATTATTATTTTTTATTTAATTATTTATTTTAGAAGAGGCACTTTTCGGTGGTTCTGACTCTACAACAATATTTGCATTAAAACTAAACACGCTCATATAACCCGTGGAACTAGATGCATTCCCAGTGGTTTATAGCGGGTAGAGCAGGTGAAAACATTTTCTAATAGGGTGATGACGTACTACTGTGGGTGCGAAAAAAAGAAGTAAACCCCTACAGCTGAGGCTTACGTACATCGTTCGTGGGTTGCTCTAGAAGAAAGCCAAGTGGATTCTTCCCTAGAGTGGCCTAGACCCAGAGAGCAGGAAAATATTTGGGAGCGATTGTGTTTTTCCTTACGGGCAACACTCATTCTCAATCTTTCAACCGCCATTGTTAAATTAAAATAAATGTTCAGAACTAGTCATGGGTATTAAAGGTGCACCAGTGATGTTCATGAAGCCTTTCACTCTAACTCCCTCATACTAATGAATGGCATCAGTTACACCACTAATGTGTGTAATGTTCTTAAACATTACAATGAGTAAAAAATAAATAAACACAAGGGGGTTGCCCTCTGCCAAAAGATTATTGATTTTGATGTAGAGGGATTGGCAGGGAACTCCCCAAGACACACGTAGGCACCCCCAAAAGCTACAGCTGGCTTCCATCAGATAGGGCTTCAGAGCTGAGCCTAGGAGGATGGAAACCAATGTAGGTTCTTCACATTCTCAAAGGTTTTCCATTTTTATTCACCAGATCTACGGCTTGGCTGGTCCTTAAGGTTTTGGGTCCCATAAACTGTGCCACAAAGCAACACCCTAGAGGAACATCAGACGGCAAAGACGGGGTTGGCACAGCTAGTATGCTGTTCTTGGAAGTTTTTCCCTACACAAACAAACATCTCACCGTTTCTAGATCAAACACATCATGACAGAGTACTTGAAACCGAATGACTAAGGGTTTAACGCAAATGCAATGACCTAGGAAGCACTTACATAGCGGTGCATGTGAAACTGATGACGAGCCGAGCAAAACTTAACTAGTCAAGAACACCTCGTACAGACAAACCAGAAAAATATACAAATATGTGGGTTAATGGGTGGCTATCAGAGACAATCAGTCTTTGACAGTCTTGTAGGTCAGTAAATATTAGTGTTGGACAATAAAGAAGACTATACCATATTCTTATCAGGTAGAAAGTTTAGGAAAAAAGTAAAAACAAACTAAATGTTGGGATCAAGGTTGAACACAAAAGGCCTTTGTAGAGTATATTCTCTTAAGGACCCAACAGGCACTAAAACATTCTAAGAACAACAAACAATATCCGTTCCTTTACAGAAACTTTACACCACTAGCACTCTTTAGATCCCCAAAACAACAGACACGGTTAGGTGCAATCTCACTGTTGAGAATTCCAAATGACAAATGAGAGGAGGAGGCTTGCTATAACACAAGAAAAATACTGGAAATTTATTGATTCTCTCCGACACGTTTTTATGGACCACATCAAACATTGTGTGTATTACTTTCTACAAAAGATGATATTTAATGAAGCTACTAATAGCAACACTCTGAAATCTGTATGCAAACATCAAAAACAAGAGGGCGGCTCCTTACAACACGTACCATGTGATTTGAGGAGAATGAAGTGGAGGAAGATAGCACAAACTCACTATGGAGTCAAACACGAATTTTTCACATTTTTATGGTAAACTACATGCTTTCCATTCAAGCTCAATGCTCCTAATTTTTACTAAGTTTTTTTTAAGAATGCTTATATGCTTAGACACTGAATCTCTACGGGCGATGGCAAACCTCATGAAATGCCTTTAATGGTATGATGCTCTTCAGTTGTCACATTGTTAAACCGGCAAAACCTACCATTCTCTCTATGATCTCCTGTCAACAGTTCTGTTCTCACGACTTACTTCATGGTCTCAGAAGGTCTTCTCTTCGACTAAGCTTGGTTCTTAAGCAAGTTAATCACAATCTTCTTTTACTGCCTAAAATACTTGGTAGATTTTTCTGCTGTGTGACAGAACAACTGAAACGTAACCTTGTAAATACATTTGCTACAACCCATTCTTATTTTACTTCACAGATGGCAAATTCCATTGTAATCTCTGTCATTTGTCTTCTTTAATTTAAAACGTCCACATGACAAGACAGTCCAACAAGTTTAGCAGAAAGGAACTTGGCTGGGGACAACTTTCACAAATTGTATTCTCTCCTACTAAATAGAAGCAGATCTCGCCACAATTTTCAGGCAGCAGGAATTACACAATCTCACATTTATCCAGAGTGACTGGCACTCTAAAAGGTACACAGGACGCTTCAAACACACTAAGTGCTAATAATTAACTTTGAGGAAATTACAAAAGAAACTGTTTTGGTTAGCTATAAAACGATTTGCTTGTCAACAGTATGGTACTCTCGTCTTGCCTTGTAACTTGTCAAATATTTTTTGAGAAATTGGGTTGTTGGATGACTGGGTGTTAGTTATGGAAAAGCAACAGCCACAATGCCTTGCAGGATGAAACACAAAAAGTCACTAAATAAACCTGTGCTTAACCCTGGTTGCTTTGACACAGAAAGCAGTCAGGCTTAACTTAGAGGCAATATGTAAAGTATATGTGCAGCACACAAACAGTAATAAAGTTAAAACAAAAGACCAGAACAATTCCAAAGCAATTTGAAAAATTGAATACATTTTAATACATTTTACACCAAAATGACAAAATGCCAGTCAGTAGAACCAGAGTTATGAGTTTTTAAAGAATAAACTGTAAAACAGAGCTTAAAAGCATAAACCACCAACCGGGGGCGAATAGTTGCGCTACACAAAGTCACAGCCAAAGACAAAAGTTCATGCAGACTTTGGTGGAGCACAGGTCGGATACAGTACCAGGTTAGTCTCACTGAACTTTTTCATTCTCAGGTTTTGTGTCAAGAGCCCAATTCGCAGGGGAGGAGGTCAGTGGGAGCAAGGTGAGAGTCTCGGGGAGCAGATGGTTTAGTGCAAGGAGCAGGCCGGGCTTCGTGGACAGCGGCTGGTGCTTCGTGTTGGCAGTTCCTAACTGGCTGCCTATGCTGCGAGAAGACAGGCTGGTGGTGGCTCTGGCTGGATTTCAGTGCGAGCGGCTCAAATCCAATGCAAACAGGCCGTTCTTAGTCATGATGGGGCAAAAAGCTTGAATTCAAGAGCTCAAAAGCCACACCAAGGGTCCAGGACCTCAGAGGCGCCACTTGAGGGGTGAGGAACCTGCTTAAGATGGGTCAAAGAACTGTTGAGAAGCCTTTCATGTCCCTGAAGCTCAGATCTGAAGGCCAGCAGACTAGCAATTTGAGTCACTCTGGTATCCTGGGCTCACAATTAAGTTGCAGGTCCAGTTCTTCTTCCCCAGGCAGAAGGGCAGCATGTCAGCACAACAAGGCAGGAGTTCCTTTAGGGCAGTAGTCCAGCAGAGTGGTAACCCATGTAGCAGCACAGCAGCTCATCCTCCTGGCAGAGTATCCACAGTTCCAAAGGTGTACTGAAGAGTTGGTGTCTGATGTCCTTCTTTAATACACAGTTGTGCCTCTGAAGTGAGGAGAAGCTTCTAGAGCCATGCCTTTGAAGTGCACAGATGCCCTGCCTTCTCTGCCCTAGGTCCAGACTAACTACAGGGGGTATGCAGCTCTTTGTGTGGAGATAGGACACTGCGTATTCAGGTGTAAGTGAGGCTGGCCCCGGCTCCTCCCTCCCATCCTGCCAGCGATGGCCCATCCAGTCACACCTAAGTTCCCACTGTGTATGGCTATCCAGGAGGAATACACAAAGCCCAACTGCCAGCTACATCCAGTCATGTAAAAAGTGACAGGCTGCAGGCACCAAATGGCAAAGGCAAGAAAATGCCAACTTTCTAAAAGGATTTTTTTAAATTAGGATTCCAGAGACGCCAAACATGAACTTATAATTTTTTCTCATTTGTAAATGACCGCTTATTAAATGTAATAAGGCAACTCCAATGTTATCTTATGGGAGGTTGCATGGCTCTTCAGTAGTAAAAAAGACAAATTTAAGAGGTTTTCACTACCTGGACATGTAGAACTTAAAGGTGCATATCCAACTTTTTTAAATACACCTAGGGTCCTCCTACCTTAGGGGTGACATTTGTAATAAAAGTGTAATTTAATGTTTGACGAAGGGGTTAAAATACCAAGTCAACATGGCAATGTAACACTGCATTCAGGCAGGCATGGCAGGCTATGTAAGTGGGGGGCGCAACAAGTGCTGCAGGCTCATGGGTAGCATTTAATTTACAGGCCGTGGGTATTTAGTATACCACTCTACAAGGGATGTATAGGTAAATTAAATATGCCAATTAGGTAAATGCCAATCAAACCATGTTTAGGGGAATGAGCACAAGCATGCTAGCTCTGGTAGGCAGTGGTAAAGTGCACAGAGTCCCAAGGCCAACAAAACCAAATTCAGCAAAAACTGAAGGTTAAAAGGCAAAAACGTTTGGGTGTGGCCCTGCAAAGAGGGCAAGGTCCAACACATTTTAATTGATTTAATGTTGTCCATCCATTCAGGATAGGGCTATTATTTACATGTTCAATTGTTTGTGCATATTCATCTAACATATACTTGTGTCATCACAGTACGTTTCAGCAAAAAGTAATGCAAAAAGTACAGCAAATCAATTTAACAACTATTAGACTGCCAGTAATGACAAAAGGCTACAATTTCAGAACTTACCAATATCTTCTATTTCCTCCAGATAATCATTATATTCATTTAGTCCTCGAAAGTCTTCCTCTCGTTTATTATATCTTTAAAAAACACAAATATATTTATCAATAAATAAAAAAAGAAGTTTCAAGCATTCAGACATCAATAGTGTAACAAATGGTAAATCAGTTGGGACTCTTGTAAACTAGAGAAAAAAATAGGATTTGGTTACACAAAAGATCTTGCAATTAGGGCTCTTACTACACAAAGCAGATATATTTCATTGTGTTCAAATGCGTATTTTTGTTTACGTATCTTGGTCAGTGGTGCACAGCATGTTTGTGAAATTTCCTATTGCACACTGGCAAGCTCATTTAGAAAAAGGCTAGCAGGTTTTTTCATTGTTGCCTTCCACAGACTTCAGGGTTTAAAGCTCAGAAGATGATCTTAGATGTTTTTAATACACTCTTAGCTCAAATGCTGCTCTTCCTATAAGAACATTGCTCAAAGCAACTCATATTTTATTATAACTACATACAATTTTATGATTTATGTAGTTTTGTGGAAATGGTTATGTATGCCTTTTCAATAAACACTTTGAGATACAAACCATGATGGGGAATAAACCAGAGAATAAACCAGGGAAGTGGAATTCCTGTCGCCCGACGCCCGGGACACATTGTTTGGGGGCCCAACACCCTGAGGCACAAACCTTTCGGCTGCCAATTTACAGAGAAGGGAACTGTCTGCAGTTGAGGTAACATGTGTCTATGTTAATGCTGTTCGAAATTGTATTTATGGTTCATTAATGAAAAACCTTCATAATTAGGGTGAGCGCTGTAAATAAACGTTTTACGGTCACAATGCACTACTGATAGTAGTTAAAGTAAAATAAAAATGTGTACATACATGTTTGAAAATCTTTAACAATACGAGGCTAAGTATAATGCTCCCAGAATGCTCTCCGATTAGATGCAAATTTTTGCAGATGCTTGTAAGCAAGAGTGATGATTATTTGCTTTCAAAATAAAATGTTCAGAAAAAAGTGCAAGCAGGAAAAAATGTTTCGCTACTATGAAATTTGAAGCATCATTTAGTCAAATGTGTTGATTCAAGCTTGTATTTCCCAAAAATATTCCTAATGGAAAATCAGTTTAACCATTTCCAACAAGAATGTGGGAAGCATGAAAATAAACAAGAACTGTCAAAAACCAACAGATCTAACATTTTTTGTGAATCTTTTAGTTTTGTCAATGCGTGTCTTGTTTTGACATGGCTTTTGTAACCCTTTATTGTTGTGGGAGCTGCCAGGCCGTCAACCATTGAAACAAACATTGGCAAAAATCAAAAAAGATTTTATGGTCTCAAAAAACACACATTACCACCAGTGGTGTAAGAAAGGCCCCACAGCCCCATCGCAGGGGGGCCAAATCCAGTTTCATTACGCCAGTGATTGCCACAGTAGTCCATGGCACTGAACAAATTTACTTTGTGTGCTGATATCCTTCTTGTGGAAAAGCAAAAAGCAATCACTAACCGTAAAGCTAGCCGATAGAGAAAGAAATAGAAGTTTCATAAAATCAAAATGTCTTTGCTAACGCCAGACCTAGTTAGGAACCCAATTCTTACAAAGACAGTCACAAAATTGCACCCATGGTATACATCTCTGAATTAGTGGCTTTCATGAATTCAGAAGAACTTACAGAAGTAGATCAGGAAATCATACTCCTACAAAAATATTTGTGAACTGTATTTTAGCACAAGTAAATATGCATGTGTAGATTTGCTCATGTGAAAATCTATTGAGTGTTTACAAGTTCACTTTCCCTCCAACCACTTTTTTCACAACCGTGGTAGAACTTCTACTTCTGCCGTTCTCAGGAGTAAACTTCAAACCTTTCTCATTAAGGGAAAAGATTAGAGAAGAGCTGGTGAAAATCCTTAAAACATGCAAGTTAGTGGGTTTGCACACTCAATGGCAATCCAGCTCTCGAACTATTGCATACTGCCTCCTCCAGTATGTAGATCTGCGGACAAGTAGATTTTTTTAGAGGACAAGTAGATTTAAGAAGTAACCTGTCCCATGGACAAGTAGATATTTTATTAAATTCCACACCCTAATAAACTCAGGGCAAAAAATTAAGAAAAAAAAATTGGACAGGATGAATGTAAGTAGAAATGGGTAGAAATGGAAAAGGGTAAAGAAAATAGTTAAAATATGACACAGGCAATAGAAAGGTTAAAAGATTAAGATCAAGAGAATTGATTAGGTTAAAGCAACCAAGGGTTTTCACGTAAGATTATCACAAAATAATAAATGCAAAAATCAACTAAAATTTGAATTACACTGAGAACTATTGAAAACAAACAAGGATTCTTGAAAAAATAAGAAAAGTGACTCGTTAAAAGATTAATAATTAGTGAATAATCTCAGGGCGATTAATTAACCCTGAATGGGCAACTGTAACAGAGTAAACAGGTTTGAAGATGTATTGTTGGATAATAGGATCCTTAGTTGGTCTTTCACCTATGAGTGTTCAAATGCACACAAAACAGTGTGCAGCACAAGTTGATTTTGTTCTCCTACCCTTCAAAAGACTTTGTCATCACAATCAAGTCTCTTACACAGGCTGGGGTTTCAGACCATTTCCTATATTAGTATGCAGAAATTAATGCTTTTTCTTTTCATCACAAGTGTCTTTCGAATGTAACTAATTGAGGCTTTTTCAGAACAAATAGCAAGAGACTATGGGAGCCATAACAGACAATTGCATAAATGGGGCAAGACTAAAGTTTGGTTCTGAGCATGACTATTAATCAGTGGCATTCTTAGCTCATTACAGAATGCTCAGCAGGCTGACAAATGTTATCTGGCAGCAAGCATTTGACTGCACTGGGCAATTGGAGCCAAATCTGGTTGTGTGTAAATCTGACGTAATACTGGTCTGTTACCTTTCACCACTGATCGCAAATAGAACTACGCAACACATAATGGAACTGTGCCATTTTCCAATTTTGACAAGCCTTTTTGTAATTCTAATTCTAATTTGTGTTCATGTGGGACATCTGTACCTGAAATCTCCAACAAGATGTAGGGGGTTCAGGCTCATAACAAAAAGCAACCTTTACAAAGCTCCATAGGTGCACCAGTAAGAAATGAAATAGGCACAACTAAGAATGAGCCATTTACCCCATTTTCCCATTAACCCAAAGAGAGAGACATTTGCAAATATTCTCCACTTGGGTTCATATATCTGTTGGAATTAACAGCACACCCACCCCAAAAGATGGTAGTCACTGTAATAACGTGTTTTAATACAAAGTAAGACCATCTTCCAAACAGGGAGGCTGTAGGCGGCCACTACAAGACTGCCCCGTGAACGGTGAACCGATTTATTATGTTGTCAGGAAGGTTTCCACAAGCTTATAACTGAGCATGAGGGCCTTCCATGCAATGTCTCTGAACATGATGCTATTCAAAAGATTGTGACTTGTCCACTCCTTTTTTAAATAGATGTAGGATCCCAAGTAATGCCTAATTATCACCATCGGCTTTCAGTTTGGAACATCAAAAATGTGTAGCTCACCACAGATGATAAACATTTTTATTCAGAGACTAGCCCATACCAAAATAATGTAGTGTTTTAAATTAATATGAAATTGCATCTGTACTTATGACATATATATATATTTAGAGCCTGTGGTGAAGGTACATATACCTGGAGTTAGGTATAGAAAATCTATACACACTTACCTTTCAATATTTTGTCCTTCAATATTGTGTTCACGATATTCTGTGCATCAAGATTCCTACCTCGATATTCCGGGGTCAAACCTTGCTCCATACTACATATCATAAACATTAGATCCTGGTCTTTGATGGAATCCTCAAAACTGAGACAAGCCCAAGTTAAAAATGTAAGGCTGTACTACTAGGAGAATTTATGCAATATAAATACATAGACCTGTCAGCACTTTTCAACATCAAATGAACAACTATACAGTACCCTGAATCATGAACATTATAAAATACCAGGTTTACTATCAGTTTAGCATAGACAACCACATTCATACCCATTTTCTGTAGAATGCAAGCTATTTTAAGATGCATACTCAAGCAATTCCAACTTGCATGGTATGTATCTGGGGAATTTTGTTGATCAGTACCATCATGACCATGGTGGATCTTGGCTGTAATGGGACTCACAAAAACATAGCTGAAAAAGACGAAAGAGGTTCTATTAACTCTGTTTTGGTTACTAAAAGACATACCTACTGTGTTCAAGTCAGTTTTCAAGTTCCCAGAAGTCTCCCTTGCCTTAAAACACATTGTAAGAAATGTGGTTATTAGTTGTGGGGTGTAAGCACCCACCTCATTCTTACCACATTCCTGGACCAACTTCGGCTAAGAGGGCTGGGCAAGTGTAGGGAGTGTACTATGGTAAGCCTAGTACCCTCTGACACCTAACACTATAATTCTGTTTTAGACAGTCCCTGTACCCCCAAGAAACTCAGAGACAGAAGTCTGGTAGAACAAAGCTGACCTTTCAGTAACCAAACAGTGAATACACACAAATTGTTTTATAATTTGTTTCCCTCCTCAAATGTTATATGTAACCTAGAAGACCTGACAAACAGGTCTTGATACTCCAGCAGGACCTGTCACTGTAATGACAAGAGGCTCACCGTGATAGAAGCTGGTCGTGCTAGGGAAACTAAAGAAAGGTCCAGGTCGGAGTGTTCTCTACACATGCTTGTGACAGGGTTGGCTTTGTTGAGGTTAAATACATTTCTGGAACCAGACCACAGGCCATCCTGTCAACACCACCTCCCCACACATTAGGCCTTTTCGTCTCTGCCTTAGGAGCAAGCTCACATCTCATTTTCGCCTCATGAAATGATAATTACTTACTGACAGAAGTGGGAGAACAAAAAACAGTTCTAGTTTCCAAGGATTTCAGGCAGGGCAAAGGTACGTTTTTAAAAGTCATCTTTTCAAAATATTTATTATAAATCTGACTTCACCAATGAATTGGGCTTGTAATATTTCAAAAAGTCTGAAAATAAATTTGTAGCTGTTTCCTATGCAGACATTTTAATAAACGTAATACTATATCCCAATGCTTTCCTATGGAACAGTCAATCCTGCTACACTGTGAATAGCTTTTAGGGTTTGTTCACTGTAAGGACGTTTAATATTACACTTTTACATGTGCTACTTTTAAATTCAATGCAACCTGCTTTATAGGCAATAAAGCCTACTTCAAGAGTTACATTTAAAAAGAAGAGGGGAGGCCTGTCAAAAGAGGTTACTTTGATTGGTCAATTTTTCAGCTAAGTAAGACCTGCACAGCCTTGCATCTAATGGCAGGCCTGCAGTCATGATGAAATTGTCACTGTTGTAGATAGCATAATTAGTGAGCAGGCCACTTGTGGCATTCAAATTACAGGCCATGAGTACACCTTGGTACCATATGCTAGGGACTTATGTGCGGGTTAAATATGCCAATCAGGATTATAGCAATTTCACAACTTTGAAAGGAGAGGCACAATCACTCTACCTCTGGTTAACAGGGATAACGTGCATAGAGTTCTACAGCCAGCAAAAAGACAAAACAAATTTGGGTGACCCTGCAGAAAGGGCAAATTTCCAAAACACATACTTACAGAACACACTGTCAATGTAGAAATATAATAACGTACTGAATGGCTGATTGTTCAGAGGGCATTAATCAACATTAATATAAAGTGGTGGATTATGCCACTAAACTAATCAAGCATATATAACTGGTTTTCTTTCCCTTCATAATTTCATTAAAAAGTATAAAAGAAAACTAATGCTACAGGGTATCCATCACACACGAGGCAAGCTCAGGATAGCCATTTCTGGCTTCTGAGCACCAGCTTCTTGTGTCCTCTTGCTTAAAATTATTCTTAAGGAACAATTCTGAAAACAGGCCCATTGTATCCATAAAAACAAATTCTTTCTGTGTTGCACAGCTTGGCATAATAATGAACTGCTGCCATACATGAGGCTCAGCTTTCAGTACTGACTCCACCCAGATCTCGATGGAACCAAGACTAATATGCTAGCAGCTGCTCATGTATCACTGAACTGTCTAAAAAAATCCCAGTCCAGCCAATCTCTCATTTAATGTTTTTGGCTGTTTCGTTGTATCTTTCTGCCGCAACTCAAGTGTTTGCATCAAACTGTATGACAGACTATTTTTCAGCTAAAGCTCTGTCTGTTACTGCTGCCTCTCTCCAGTGTCTCTTGCTCCAATGTGCTAATGCTGTCTGTCGGCACATTAAACCCAAATCTACTGACTTTGCCAATGCTTGTTGTTTAAATATTGGAGGAAGAAGAATATTTTCCAGTAGAGACAGTGCCACCCTGCACATTGTGGGTACGTGAAAATGAAGGGTGCCTACTGGAATTGGTCCAAAAAGGAGAAACAAGCAGTCTCAAAGTCAGTCTGTCTCACCCTATTGACTTATTTGCCTTGCAACATTAACCAAACAAAATAATGAAAACAGGCTATGCACTATGGGAGGTTGAAACGCAAGAATAAGATGGAACACCATTGAATAAGCAGCAAGCAAATGAGAGTGACAAGAAAGCAAACCAATGGTAGGCAATTGGCTGCAATAAAGGCTTCTGTATGTTTTAGGATGGTCCACAACAGGTCTCTGTAAAACAGACAGCTCAAAGCTGCATGTAGGGAAGCCTTAAAAAAACGCAAGGCATGAACAAAACTTGTAGAAAATCTTGCCTCTCTTGACAGATGATGATGCCAGTAGCTGAAGAAAGAGCTATCCACCAACCTGTCCCCAGTCTAGTCAGACAAAAAGAGCCAGCGAAAGAAACTTAAGTCCAGAGTCTAACAGAAACTCTGCTGTAGAAAACAGGACAAAAATCAGCCACAAATATGACAGCAAGAGGGTGATCAATGTGACAAAAATAAACTTTGATATCCTGAACCAGAGGGACAGTCATCTTGAATTGGTAAATTTAAGCAGTCTGGCCACCCCACAATTGTCCTCGAAGAATGATGTATAAAGGATAATACAGGTTAGAATCCTCATTTATTTATCCACAATAGCATGGATGGGTTTCTTCCCCGGCTGATTCTGAAAAAAAAGGAACATGGAGCGTGTGTGGTCATGCAAACTCCATCATCAGAACAGCGCTCCTGTGAAGGTACAAAAGGTTTGGTGCACACCCACCATGTTTCTAATCGCTGCCCACCAAACTTTTTTTTTTCAGAAACAAACTCTCAAAGTGGGAGGTTTTTTTTTCCCAGAAATAAAAAATATTGGCCCCCACACTCTGGGAATTTTCTCCCATGTTTTTTTTTTGTTTCTTTGGTCATGAGCAGTGACAAACAAAATAAAGGTCATGAGACAGTCTAAATAGGGAGAGCAGCCTGATGCCCTGACTCGGTCAGGACATCTGGTAATTTTTCCGATGGTGCAGCCAGCAGAAGCACTGCTGTTGGAAACCTGGAGTCCACCTAAGTCAAAAGTGAACAGCTGGGCCAAAGGTTTGTCAGACAATGCACTGCCTTTGTGTTGGCGATGGAGTACCCTGTTCGCCAAACTCTATATCAGACTCTTAATTCAATATGAGCTTCTCATGTATGATTTGTTGCTTTGCACTGTCAGATTGAATGATTTTACCCCACGATCAGAGTCCAGAAGCACATTTTCACTTTTTAGCATCTATGATGCAATTCAAAATATGAGTTTAGTTATAATCATGAGGAAGTGTTGTTATAAACTTTACTTGGCGAAGTAAAAATAAAATTCATGGAAATTGAAAAGAAGTAGTTTATTGTCCACACTCCTCATTACCCAAAACATGGTCTTTTCAGAAATGTATAGTCCTCTGGCATACGGCACTACCCCCACACTATGCAAAGCAGATGACCATTAGGGATGCCCTCAAGCAAAGGCCTGCACTGACCTATCTCAAATGTTCACACTTGGTGCAGTGGGGAAAATGCATGTTTTCCTGGAATCATTCTTAGGTTGCAGCCGACCAGACAGTAGGGCTTTATTTGTTTTAATCTGGCCAGTTTGAGTTTGGTCCTTCCCTTGCCAAAATCGTATTCACAGAATCCTTCTGAGTGCTCCCTTTCTGCAAACGCGGCTGTAAATCTTGCTCTTATCTCGACACATTTGCAGTGCATTCAAAGACCGAAGTCAAATGCCAGGTGCTGTCTTCCATTTACTTTTCTTTCCGTCTTCAAAGTGAGAGGGTTATATGACAATCTTGGTGGATAGTGGTAGTACAAAAATGTTGTTATTTTCTAGCATGTAACACCATTTAAATGAACTTTAAAAGTAATTCAGAATATATCAGAATCATGAATGCAGAAATGAAGTATTTGTTTTTTATTACTACTGAAGCGTTTTGGAAAGAAATACTTTCATATCATCAAAACGAATCATGAAACTGGGTGATGCAATTTCCACACATTTTCGTCTATGCACTGTATAGTTTTATTAGTAAAACTGTATGTCAGTGCAAATGAAATGGTCATTCAATTGAAAATATGTTGACTGTAATGGCAGTGTGCTACCACATCATGTATACTCCACTCTACTCTGCACCACTCCATGCCATTGCTCTCTGTACCACTCCACTGTACAACACTGTACACTCTGCACCACTCCAGTCTAGACCACACCAATCTAGTCTGCACAACTCAACTATATGCTGCTGTACTCTACAATACTTTGCGACACCTCACTCTATCCCAATACACTCTACGTCACTGCACTTTACTCTGTAACACTCAATTCTACTCCACTCTGTACAACTCCACTCTGTCGCTTTACTCTTAACCACTGTACTCTACTCTGCATCACTGTACGCTACGCCACTACTCTTCTCCACTGATACTCTACTATGCAACACTGCACTTTCTGCCACTTAACTATACTCCACTCTACTCTACTCTACTCTGCACTACTCCACTCTACACATTTCCACTCTATGCCACTGGAGTGTATGCACTATACGCTACTCTGCACCACCCTACACTACTCTTCTCTGCACCACTTTACACCACTGCACTCCATGCCACTCAACTCTACTCCGAGACACTCAATTTTACGCCACTCCACTCTGCATCACTCTACGCCATTCAAGGCCGGCTTTAGGGCAGTGTGACTGGTACGGCCGCACTGGACCTTGAGAGAGGGCTTTGTGTTTGTCAACAACTTATGATCTAAAAACACCTGCAGCAGAGTTCCTAGTGCGTCCAGCTTTCAGGCAGAACTAAAAGTGTCAAGATAACTCTTGTGGTTAATGTTCATGCTAGAGAGGGAGAGCTAAGGTTTGTCTACTGGCATTTTGACTCTCCATAAAGTAGCAGAGAGGGTTTATATGCTTGCTGCAAAGAAGGTGTACCGTGCAGATCAGATCTTTATTTTATGTGGATAGCTGAGTGGACTGCTACTTTTGTCACACAGATCCTTTTGTTACCGCAGTTCATAAGATACAACCCTGATAAATAACAGGGTATGTTAAGAACTGTCATGAAAAAGCTGCATGTAAAGTGCATAAAATAGGTTAGGAAGTTACGTTTTTTCCTCCAATCTTTTATTATCTATTCATAATGTGGTTAAAGAGGGTTTGTTCGAGTAGATAGGCATTCTTATTAGTAAAGCCATTCTTTACAAGTGTTTCAAAACAAATGAAATACATCTGAAGGAGGCAATATGGAGAGATGAGGGGCCCTTTTGCCCAGTGGTAGTGAGGAAATCCGAGGAGGTGGTCATGGGCAGGGGGAAACCAAAAAAATGCTGCTGCACTGGGCGCCACCTGTGATAAAGCCGCCTTGGCACAACACTCTACTCTATGCCAACACACTCTACTCTAATCTGCACCACTCCACTCTGAGCCACTCCACTCTACGATGCTTCATTGAATGCCGCTGAATTCAATGCTACTGCACTCAATACTACTACTGTGCAATACTCTACACCAACACACTCTACACTAGTCCACTCTATGCCACTTCGGTGTATGCCACTCTATGCAAGTCCACACTATGCCATTCCAATAGACAACACTCTCTGCCACTCCACTCTACAACACTCTACTCCACTCTTCACCAATCCACTCTACGACACTCCAGACCACTCTTCTCCATGCTACCAACTTTAATCCATGCTGAACAGCAGCCATGCTGGTGTACAACATGGCTAAAACACATTAGCAAAGCCAACAGCTCTTGCTTAGACCAGACCTATTAGCTTTGACAATGCTTGTTAGGTCTGGGGTTAATGAAGACTTTTTGTTATAATATAGTAAATATATATACATCAGCATCACATGATTAATGGGGGAATCACCTAATTACTTAGATGGCTCTTCATCCCTTGACTTTGTCTACCGTGGTGTCATTCACATTTTGAAACCAGACATCACAGCATACAGCATGGGGTCAACAATAGGCCAACCTGACCGGGACTCCCTACTTTCTAATCTTGCAAAATGTGCATCTCCGCGCAGTAAGTAATCCCTTCAGTGCCAAGGACTACTGGTGGAATGTGTACTTTTACATAAAAAAAATAAACATTTTGGCTTTTGGGCAGTGCTTATTTTCATACATGCGTACGTACCTTCATATAAAAAATATTCAGAAACAAAACAGGTGTTTGCAGAGCCAAAAGGTCAGCAGCCAAGGTCAGAACTAATGGCTTGGCCAATGCTTGTTTAACAGCGGTCCTCTCCGGGACCATCGGCAACCCCTGTTTTCTATGATTGAGGTTTAGACCAATCAAGTTCTAAAATATTTTCATCCATTGAAAATGGCATCGAGCAGGCACACTTGGGCCTCAACGTGCCTTATTAATAAAAGCATCTTGCGGAGCCAACAGGAGTTGTCCTATCCTTGGGAATCTGGAAAAAAAAGTAGGGTGTTGCTAGGTTCCCCTAAAAACGGCCCCGACACCCCACTCGACTGAAAACTGCAGCAAAATCACATCTTGAATCAGTATATTTTTTTCTGCTGTCCTCCAAGATTACATGACACGTCTGAACACAATGAAAACGTGAATACATCCCAACTTGTGAGCTGTTTTGGGGCAGAATCCCTCCTTTACGAGCAGCACTGGCAGTTTATGGTAACTGAAATTATTATTTTCTGCTTCTTAGCATAGAAAAACATTCCTCCTCATAATGTATGCATATCCATTCACCTCTTCCGCCACCCTCATGTAAAAAAATTTATATATCTGAAATTTAATTTAAAAGACAAAACACGCGAATCACGAGATGGGTCTCCAAGCCGGATAGGTGTGTGCCTCTTCTCCTGTTTGACGCGCTCAGTGTGATGCTGCTGGCACGCACCGCTCATAATCCGGCAAAACATGACTGAAAATAATTAACAACATGGATCGGTGACTGGCAACGCCATGTTTCAAGGGACATATCCTTCCGCATAAAATACGGACACAGTACCAGATCAACAACTTCAGCTCGTGATGAAAACTCCAGTGAAGGACGGCAAGGGTGCGGCACAAGAGATCACATTTATATTCTTGCTTCTAACATACATTTTCTGTCCATCCTTATTGTATGCGGTTTTACATCCTTTGTTATAATCCAACTGATGTAGAAGCTATGTGGTAAATTACCTTCTCAAAAAGGTTGTTTGGCCTTCATTCTTACAGGCAGAGGGATTATTTTTGGGAAGCCGTCATTACTTTGAATAAGTACTTCGGGCAGCATGGTGTGCTTGGTCATGTTTTGTTCCTCTGGTGTTGGTAATGTGACCAATGCCCTGAGAGGAACAGCAGCTGCAGTGTGTGTAAATAAGGCTTATCAGGCACGCAAGGCTAGAATGTGTTTATATGCACACAGGTTATATTATCATCATGCAAAAAATGTCTTCCATTGTGTCGGCACGCGTGGACCTCGCGAGAACATTTCACTTCCAAGAATATTATGAGGTCAAACGCTGCTAAAAACAAGGTGAGAGCGTTAGGCTGTGCTTTGTAGCCTAGTGCTGCCAACCCTAGCTCAATCATAGGCCAGGCCCATGGCTGGAAGCGCCACCTCTAGATATTAGGCAGATCGTCCCTTCGTTTTAGATGTGACTACATCAGGGAGCACAAAGTACTTGTGTCAACTTTCCGTCACTGCAGCATGTATAGAGCAGAGGTGGTATTTCTTGTACTGGCATGGAGCAAGAGTATCAGTCTGGCCTATGGGGTTTCTGAAAAGGTGCAAATTGGAGGACAGAATGGTGTAGGTAGAGCGTCTTTTCTAGGTCATCGTAGGCAGGGCTATGGCTATTATTGCTAAAAACAGTTTGAGGAAAGGCTAGGACAAGATGGGTCTACAGGTCTTATGTGCTGATGGAGGATTTAAGTGGACAGTGCATTTGGGGTGAATGGTCCACAGCCGTGGGTCACACTCGCACAGATGCGCTTGAGGGTCCAGAGTCTACTTTAGCATGGACTGATTGAGGCTTTCCGCAAGGGCAACGCAAGAAAGGGCACAGTGAAGGTAAAGATAAAATAGATTTTTTATCAGGTACTATTATATTAGCTCAGCTTACTCTGGGTTCAGCTTGAGATGATTTTGAGGCAAACAGAGCATCATCATGCAGGGATCCACTTGCACATTCATGATTTTGGATATCACTTGCGTGCCAACAGCAGTGTTTTAAGTTTTGCTCAATGAAACCGATTACGAAAACCAGATGGCTATGGTACTGCTTCAAAAGAGAGGGGTCGGGCTCTGATACGTCTACAGTTTCGAAAGCAGGTTCAGCACAGAAAGAGTCTATAGCCATTACTTAGGACCTGATGGACAGGAAGAATTGGATCCTTACAGCTCCGTGTTGCTGAACGCAGTTGATTAGCGTGGCATGGTCAATGGCACTGACTAAGAGAATGGTTCTAGAAGTTTGAGAGTTGCAGTTTCTTGATGCTCTTTCCAAAAAGAGATACAGGCTGACTTTGTTCTTCTGGAGGGTTTAAAATGCATGTCGGTTTCATGCAGGCAGCTGCGAGGAAGTCTTGACGTTGATTTTATAGCAAGTTATCAGTCAACTGTAGGAAATGCAACAACTAAGATGGGTCTATCGTGGTGACAGACGTCTGGGTTTATTGTTCGGGTTCTTGCGGAAGAGTTTTTATGAATGCAGGTTTGAATTTCATAGGGACTGTACCATTTATAAATAGGCACGAAAAATGAAGAGCTAGAATAAAGCAACTATCCTTAATAACAATTTCCTGGAATATAGATGGCAGCATGTTTTTGAAGGGGGGGGCTTGATTGCTGCTGGGCCTGACGTTGTTTGAGTTACAGCAATGTAAATGGGAGGAACGATTCAAGTATTGGTTGAAGTTCGCAGTCAGGATCTTGGGTTGTTGCAGTATTGAAGGGAGGCTGTGCTGTTGTACCAGCCAGTTTGTACTTTACTTAAATGCTAAAAAGTCATCAAAGGCAGTACTTAATTTGTAAACAAATAAGTGCCAGGGCCTTTATCGAGAGACCACTGCAGTTTGCACCACCCATAGCGCTACTAATTTAGACATTTATACATTAAGAACGACTAATACCTGCCACCCAAGATATTTTTACAGTGTTGGGTGGCATGTATTAATCATTTTTAATGTATATAATTGTTGAACAACTGTTATTGTGTTAATCAAAATATTAGACAAACAGCACTAATTGGAGCTTAACACATCACCTAGATTCCATTCCACATATCGTTTGTTGAAAAACAAAATTGCGTGACTGTCCTCAGGGCCTCTGTCTCTAGATGTAATCCCAGTATCCAGAAGTAACCGGTCCTCTCCACATTTTCAAGAAAATGTACTTTGCTCTCTAAGTAAGTGAACAAGGCACTGATACATTGCTCAAAGCGGTCACAATGTTTAGAGTCTGACTAATTCCTGTCCATTTTCGATATCAGGTGCAGATATTCTCTGGGCAAGATGGATAATGTTTTGTTCATTTAGTAACATCTGACTATTAAAATCCTCTGTAACACTGTCCACCAACAACATTTCACCTATACCCTTTGCTTCAGCTTTTGCTGAGCTTTTCTTAATGACATCATCAGTCTCTCACACTGGCTCAGGGCCTGGATTCGTAATCCCAGAGCCCTCAAAATTCTCCTCTATAATGATTTGGGAGTTTGTAGCCTGTGAAACCAAGAAGCCCTTTTCTTCTTTTGCTACATAGAAGGTGCATATTCATCGATAGGCTAAATCCTGCTGTTGAAACGGGTGAGGAGTCGCAAGCAATCCCTGACAACTTGACGTCTCTTTCCCACTGGCTGGTCAGTCACTAAAGTATGTAGGTCCCACGAACCGCAACACACTGGAGTGGCCCACCTGCGCATTCACAGCAGCTCTCCTCAGCTATACTATCTACGTTAGGCCAAGTACCAAAGCCACCACAGCGCTCTGTCCAACTCAAGTTCTCAGTATCACCCTTTGCCTTTACTTCAAAGCGGCTTTCATTGCAGCATTGCTGACATCTTGTTCAATTTCAGAAGTAGATTGGAAGGCGTTGCTTTCATTTCCAGGTTTAGCCTGCCTCCCTGCACTTGAGGAAAGGATCACCAGGAGGACCGCAACTTGCTCAACCAGGGGCTCGCTACTGCAAAATCTTCAAAGCACCTCAACATCCAACCCGAAATCCATAAAGGCCACCATGCTGCAGTTCAGGAGCCCGGCAGCCATGCAAGCATAGCAGCTGGCCCCAGCCCTATCCTCAAATCATGATCCTCCTGCTTATAGAAATATTATTGTTTTGTGGTTGCAAGTACTTACATCTCTTTACTGTAAAGTGCTCAAACATTCTACTTTTTCTGCACTTAAATATTTGGACTCCCCTGATATATGAGGCATGCACACTTGCCCCAAGTCCTTATGCGCTTATGTCAAAATGGTCAAAGCGTCACTAATGAACCTAGCACACTGTAAACAAGAATGCAGCTGAATGGTATACCAAAAGACAATGTTTTAATATAAACCGCGCCACATTACAGTTCTGGCAAGTGGAAAAGTACTGCTGAGATGCCAAAAAATCTAGGGGAGCATCTACTGATCTTTTTATACCAAACTTTGCTGCTAGCACTGAAGGAACAGCCTTCAAATAAGATCCTGCAGTGGTCTTATTTATATGCTGAACAAAAGCCAAGACTCTGTGAATCGCTAAAGCACAGACAAAAGGCAGACATTGCGGGCCAGCTGACAAGTTCAGCCATGAACGATGGAAGGAGATGCATTCATGATGACATTTCTCTCAGTATTTGCTTTAGTCATAAAATAAATAGGGATTATCCTTATAATCTGAAATCAAAACAGATATGTTATGAACGCTCTTAACATATTATCTGCCCCTCTCCCCTGCACATAAAATCAAGAATTAATCAAAGAACAGAAAAAGCTGCCAAGCCTTCTTGACTGAAGTGTATTTTTGCTGTTTGTTATATATTTATGTTTATTGAACGAGGTGTTGTTTAAACTATTTAACGACAAGTTACATTGCTTTGTTATTGTACTGCATTTATTTAGAAACGTCAATTATTTAGACTGCATTCTACTATGACACCATGTACCCCTACTTTCCCCCATACTTATTTTAATCGCCTCCTTTTATATACAAAATGTTCTGATACTCAATGATGTTGGTTCTCTTGTTTTACAAGTATTATTTTTAGGGGTAATGTAATATAATTGGCGTTTTATCCTATTTATATTAACTCTTTAAAATTAAGAACTACAGTCATTAACCTAATCAATAACATCTTTTAAACAAGAAGGGTCAATGTCTCTATTACCTAAAGCCATCCAGGCAAGCAGGCACCAACCTTTGATCAAGAGTATCGAGAGCCATGGAAGGGTCCAATGTTGCAAGAGTGGAAATATTGATGTTGCTATGTTCAGAAGAAAATCCTTTTTATACACCAGGTTCCGATCTGTCTCATGGTGAGCCAGCAACCAAGAGGAGGTTACATCAAAGACAATGCAATCCTCCGAACGGGTCTACAGCTCAAGTGGAGGAGTGCCTTCTCCAAACTTCTTCTCCACTAGTAGAGACTTAGGGGATTGAACAATAGAGATGTCTGCTGATTTGATTTTCATTAAGCGTCTCTTATCAAGTGTCTCCTTGAAGCAGACTGGAACCAATGTATACAGCTCATGTTAACTAATGGTGGAAGTTATGTGGCTTAATACGAAAGGGCCAAGTTAAAGGTGGTCCAATTCTTTAATAACATGACTGGAATCACAGAGGAACTAACTTCCAGCTGCCTTGTGCCGGAGCAATGATGCTTTCTTTGCAATCATCTATCAAGTTTCAACTCTACTGGCTTGCTGCCATTAACAACTGAAATCATTGTATGCGCCAATGCCACTGTTTGCCCAATAGGAGAGCAGACTATTAGGAAATGCTGTCATTAAATGCAATGGTCTTAAAGGTGTAGTACAGCACGTCAGAATGTTAAATTAAGTGAAAAATTACATCCCGCAAATGTTTTGCAGAGAAAACGGCTGACATAACAGATGTCGAATATAGGCCAAGAAGACCGCATCTGTGTCAGGTTCAGGATTGCCACATTGTCATTATGTAGCAGTTGTATGACATGCTGTTGCCCAGTCTGTGGCCCCATAGTGGTCAACGTGGCTATTTTGTTGCAGACTATGCATGTATGGAGAGGGAGGGGGGGAGGCGGGGGGGGGAGAAGAAGAAGAAAAAAAAAAGAGAGAGAGAGAGACACACACCACTCCTAGGCCACTGGAGTGCGATTCTGCAGCTGTCGCATTTTCTACAGAATTGTGGACTGGCTGTAATTGCCGCAAACACTCATCTGCTAAATAATTTGCAGACTAACACAAAAAAAAGTTATTCCTAGTTCAAATGAATGGAAAAGTTACTAGAAACTCGGCCTGATTCGTTGCCAGGCAAGTGGCATGCCATTTGAAAGGTTAACTGGTCACATTTCCGTTCCTGAATGCTGTAAGGGATACTACTGAAGTGAACTGTTTGCCCAGACATAGTTAACACGTGTAAAGATGGCAAAGCTGTGACTACTGCCGCAAAATGTGTTGCAGAATGGTGCATGGCTTGCTTTCTCTTGCCGCATAATTTAGCCAACGCTGTTGCATAATTTGGTTCTTCCTTGTCACATAATTCCAGTGGCCCTGACCATGAAGAATTAATTTACTGTAATGCATGAGGTTCAGAGCAGTGCTATAAGTAATGTATATAGACACTGCTTTTAGAAGTCCAAATGTTTGAAAGAGAATGAGGAATGAGTAGAGTCTACATGTGTACCTTTATCAGAAGATACATTTACTCACAATAAATCTAAAAAAATTATTATAATAATAATTGGGCTGGGGCGAAATTTAAATTAAGCCAGCAAAAGTCGCTTGCTAGCCGAAATTTCTGAAATTACGCTATTACACCACTTTGCGTAAGTATGAACCGCTCACTGTAAAAATTACAGTGAAAGGGACAATATACAATAATCTGCAGTAAAAAAATATTGCAAGTGAACAGCTGTTGTTTGCGGTGCTCTTGTTTAAATGCATCCTTACCCCTACAAAATTGGAACGAGGATGCATTTAGCATTAAAATATAGTACAAAATAATGGATTCGCATTCTGTGTAATTACGCGTAATTTTGCTGTAATTATGCTAAATCGAATCACACGATTTTTCGCACACCCCTAGAAATAATTAACGTGTGGTTATCAGGAAAATATGGCATGGATCAAGGCCCGCCACAGGATGCTCAAAAGGTCAAATATGGCTCTTACAGAAAAGATACTCACATTTTTAGCACCTTCTTTCGAATCTCAACTTCTTTGTCTATCGTGGGGTCCTCGAAGAGCTGAACTCTAAAGTTGTTTTTTCGTAGAGCTGTTCCGCACTCCTGACAGTTTCCAGCCCCTCTGACGAACAGCAGCTCCACACAGCTCTCACATCTAGAAACCAAAAGGGAGAAACAAGCAGTGTTCATATGGGTAATTGAGGAACGTCCCTCTAAATTTTCTAACTTTCGCCCTCTCCTACCACCTATGCCGGAACACGTATTAATTACTAATATTAACAACGATAACATGGGAACAGATTTTAATGTAGTGCAGCAGGAAAACGAACACAGAAACATGGAAACTTCTAGAACAAATGAAAGATTTAAGGGATATATAAAATCTTATATGAAAATGTATGTGATATTTCATCTATATCAATTACGATTATTGTGCTCTTCATAGAACTATTGGAGTATTTAAAACAAATCCTTTTACTCTATAATGTTAGCACTTTCACATCTAGCACTTATTAGACAGCATTTTACACTACAAATGTGAAGTTCTAAGTAATGTTTAAGATTTTTGACGACTGTGTGTGCGATGCTAAATTTGTATCAACTAATGGCTGGTGTTCTTTCTCAAGTGTATATTATTACCGCCTGCTCTATAAAAAAAAACCAAATAAAAGCAATAATCCAACTTGTTCTCATAGAGCACTTCATAGCACAGCTTTTGCCCTCTCTAGAGCCTGTAAGAAACAAGTATTAATATTCCCGAATGTAATGGTACTAATTTACCCGTCTCGAAGGATGGAAGACTGAGGTGGCCTTGCCAGAGATTTAACTCTGTGGACAAAAGCAGCAGCGAGCCCACGCCACAGCTACCTTCCACAGTTAGAGGATTCATGAAAGGGTTGTGTACCACTCAGGTCATGTCTACTCAGTACACTAACTGTGACGGTCTCTCTCTTGGACTCAATACCTCCGCCATTTTAGAAACATTTATGCAGCTCTTTGCCCGTCTGGTGCGACAGAACCACATTCTGCAACCTTAACTGTGGCACACGAGCAATTGTGCTTACATTTTTCAGTCACGTCTCCACCCAGTCGCAGGGTTTAGATGTCTTTATATAGAGAATATTTATTTTCATCTTTCTCACTTTGATAGTTTGCTACTCCCATTTACATTTCTAAATATTTAGCTAGCACCTCTAAAAACAGCGCTGTGCCTTCTTACTTAAAGCAATCTTATTTGGTGTTCGCCAGTACCAACTAAATTATTCACAGTGAGCATATCATTAACATACGGAAATCAACAGTGGAATTCAAAGATTGCCTTGCGCTCAGCATACTAGATGCACGTTTAGTTCCGAAATTAAAAAGTAAACCCCCTCTTGCTTGAAAAATAATTTTGGCCCTATTCAGAAAGCACCACCTGTGAAAATCAGAAATTATCTGATGTAGATTTACACCAGGCTTGGAGCACATTTGTCTCAACCAAGCGAATCACAGTGTAACAGTGGCCTATTTCTTTGCGCAGTAATGCATGAGGCAGAATGCATAAATCCGATTACAGTAGTACCCATAAGTTTCTTCTCATTGAGAAACCCCTTCCCCTGTGCTCACTCTATTCTTACAGTGGCAATGTGCTTACTCTTGCCTTTGAAAAGCCTAACCTTGTCCCTGTTACAGAGTGGGACACAACCCTGCAAGAGGTATTTGAATGATCCCAGATGTAAAGGTTTGTTGCGTTTACCTGTTTTTGTAGGTTAATGTTAGGCCACCAACCCACTAACTATGTCAACAAGTCCACCTGAACACTGTAAATGTGGAAATCCCTCCGCATGCTGACAACCTTTCTGCACTGTCAAAATGCACATTCTGTACTAATAACATTTCCACAAGTCCTAATTCTGTGACTTGGGACCGGGGATTGAACAAAGTGGTCATTCTCCACGCCCAAGGTCACATCAGGTTTGCAAAATCTTTTGTGAACCTGCCCCAAAATAAAAATAAAATAAAAAAAACTAAAAACAGCTGATGGAAGTTATCGGAATTCAGAGTTTTCAACAAACAGCTTGGTCTCGCCCAGAAGGGTCAGAACGGAGTTTTTAAAAGTAACACTGTCTTGATGTCAAGGAATGGCTGGGAAAAAGTGAGAGACTGAATTTAATCTACTCCTGCCCGTGGACTAAAGAGGAAGCAATGAAAAGTTCCCTTCATGTCAGTCACGAACAAATCAGTTTCTTCTCCCACAAAAATTCTTGTGGGTGTAAAATGGGAAGCACATGAACAACAACGTTTTGAACAGGTCAGTGTTATCTATGAAATTCATCAACAGAGATACCTACACTGGTTTTATCTTCTGGACATTTATCTCTTTATAGTCTCAAGTGTTAATTTCCATTTTTAATGTAAGAAATAGTTGACCTTCTAGCAATTTAAACCTTTGTGATTTTTACAAGGAAAGTTTTGGAACTGCAGTCACTTGGCCCTTGCTAGACAATGTCCTCAGACTGCTGGGTGAAGTAAACTGAGCCGACAAGAAAAAGAAGAAAGGGCTGCCTGTCTAAGAACGCAGGAGGGAGATTGGCTTTCAGAAAACGAGTTTATAAAGAGCTGCCATCAGAGAGCTGTGCTGAGGCAGGGGTGCTGGGTCAGTTTGTGGCATTGACTTTTGATTCAGGCGGACTTCATTTGGCCATGTTAGGAGTAATAACCACTATCAGGGTGCAGTACTTACAACTAGTTACCTACCACTAAGTGAGTTTCTGATGCCACAGTCTTGTGGTTTAAAGGCTGAAGACTCCTTTCTGAGCTGTACACCTTGCACTATTCGGAGATTTACCAGGGGCCCTAAACATCATGATGGTTGGTAACTGGTACGGAGATACTGGCCGGGTTCTTAACTCTGGGCCCAGTATTTCCCGCTCGGTTACAGCCAGTGGTGCTGGAACAATTTTCAGACTGGGGCTGCTGCCCTCAATGTGATGATATTGAACTCACAGGAATATCACCAGCTTCTTTCTTTGGGGAACTCGAGCAAGGGACATTTGCCTCACACCACATTTGAAGTAAATCAATAAAGGAATGTCAAATCTAACATTATTATAAATAGGTGATGTATTTGGTAAAGCATTTCCTAAATGGCCGGATTACAGAAAGAGAGAAGCATTATGGGGAAAGAACTCATGTGTAACAATGGCAAATTTTCTTTTCTCTACTAGAATGCCAAACATCATCACTGATCATGAGAAGATCTGAAAATAAAAGGCAGTAAATATTTG
The DNA here is from genome assembly GCF_031143425.1 of Pleurodeles waltl. Classification (NCBI taxonomy): domain Eukaryota; kingdom Metazoa; phylum Chordata; class Amphibia; order Caudata; family Salamandridae; genus Pleurodeles; species Pleurodeles waltl. Next base: position 518,131,324 of record NC_090448.1, read on the forward strand.
AAATATTATAACCGCTACAGAGGTCTCCATGTGCCTACCCTTCTTTAACCAGCCCTCCAGTGAAAAGATACATTTTAAAGATAATCCCTTGCAAAAAATGTTAAGATGCACTGTAGGTGAGTGGCTTCTAACCTTTTGACTTCTGTGGACCCCCACTTTATCATTACTGGAACCTGAGGACACCCACTGAATCATTATTGGAATTCAGGGATCCCCAAAAACACACAGTTATTTCTGGAAGCCAGGGATCACAGCCTTAACATTGTTGATGATACTTGAAACGCAAAACAATACACAAAAAATACAGAAACAACCATTCAAACACAAACTGTAATATATTGTATTTAATTTACCAACAAATATACATTAAAAAACGATAATAATTTTAATAGGAAGGTTGGAGCTTTTTCAAACTCAATTGAAGCCACACTTGGTCCATACTATATTCCATATTATGAACCTGCGCTGCTCCCACGAGTCAATCTGAGGATACTAATTTAATTTTTAGCCTCCAATTTCAAATTCCTTGACATTTACAGTACGTTTTAAAATGTTGAATATTACCCTTAGCCAATGTATTCATATACACTTTATTCATCTGTTATCATTATTTAATTTTCTAAGCAGTTGCGGACCCCCTGAGAAGGCTTTGTGTACCCCGGGGTGTCCCCGGACTACAGGCTGGGAATCACTGCTTTAGGTGTTTAGAGGTATCGATCTGATTTCAGTCCTGTTTTGGAGGTGCAAAAACGTCACCCTATCGATAGTGGGTGATTGTGCATCAAAGCGCCAAGCCAATGCAAGAGATAGCTGTGAGGTGCCAAAAGCTGCAATCTGTTCCCTGTCCTGTATTGGGCCTATAAGATACAAAACGGCAGGTACATGCGCACAGTGCGGTGATAGTCTGTGAATAGCAACGGGAGTAACAGAAACACGAGCATGGAAGAGGAGAAACAACAACACACTGGTGATGCAGTCAAGGAAAACAGGGCACAAGAGACAGAGTGAAATGTATCAGTAGCGTAGCTAGCCTGTGTCATGAGCCCAAGTGCAAAGAAGGAAATGGGCTCCCTTGTCTCTTTTTGAGTGTGAAATACAGAAATAATCAGGGTTCAATGGGCCCCTCAGGCCTCTGTGCCTCAATGGAAGCTACGCCTCTGAAGGTTCTAGCGACACAACAGCGAGGTGGAGGTGCGCATCAAGCCCTAGCAATGTAGGGGTCTTATGAGGAAACAGCCTCTGTCTGGTCTTCTGTGTCAAGAAAGTGATGGTTCTCTTTTTTATACCTCTGCCATTTTGAGGCATCTCGCGATATTAACGAGTGCAGAGGGAGAATGGTTCAGCTGCTTCTGTCGCTATCTGAGTCTAGTTCATGACCTTCCATTCAGCCAGTGTACGCTATACGCAGCCAAGGCTCTGCAACAAGTTATGTCAAAAGGACGCACCAAGCCACAAGTACTTGCAAGGCCATGAGTAGCAGTCGCTAAAAACAAAAGGTAGGTCCAAAGTATGGCTTAAGCTTCTGCCATGCGGCCACAGCACACAACTGAGCTGAGAATGCCACCACTGGCAGCCACTGTCCAATGCGTTGGACCAAAGGCTGCGCAAAACAAATCCTGGGGGACAAGAAACGTATGCAGGCCTCTGCGGGCATATATATTTATTGACAAAAAAAATACATTTACTGAAAAAATGTTTTTATAAGAAAGTTAGGGTTGTTTACACGCATAAGATAACATACATTATTAAAATAAAGACAGTGAGAGTCCCCTATAAGCACTTCAGTTGAGGGTGAGGGTTATGATTCAAAATCTAGAGACCAGCAAGGTGTGCTTAAATTACTGGTGACATCCTGTATCACTTTATCATTGACATGTAAGAGGAGGCTTCAATATAGAATACCTTACGAGAAAGCCAGTTTTTTACTGCAGAGCTGATGTGTTAGGCCGGGTGGCTTGTCAATGGAGGATGATAGTCCACCACCTCCCCTGCATTTCCTCGCATCTAGCTTGTCTCCACATAAGTGTGGGCTTAAGGCGCTTTATAAATGATACACACAAACACACAGACAGGGAATGTGTGTGGTATTCTTGCATTGCCTACTGTCACCGTCGCAGGTGACAGACCTCAATCCGCTCTATCAGCACCGACTCTTTGTTCTGGCAACCACCAGCACGGACTTTGAAAGGGAAGGCTGTGTTTTTTGTGCACATTTTTTGAGGCGGGTGAGCGCGTTATTAGGTGGTCGAAGAAGGGTGGCAAGACACGATTTGTTGTATGTGAGCTCCCTTCTGAACGTAGTCATTTGGGACTAGCTAAGTTTGTTGCCAGGGGTGGTGGAGAGTTCGGCAGTTTACAATACATTAAAAAAAAAAAAACATCAAGAAAAACAATGGTAGAAAGTTGGTACAGGGGAGAGAAGTGATGGTGTGGAACTGGGGTACTAGTATTTTGTGTGCAGCGCCCCGAAGGCGCCTCCCCCTGCACAGGTACTCCATGGGATCAGTTTCCAAGGGGAGATTGCGGAGGGTATACAACATAACACGTCAGTGTTCCAAGTGAACTCGAGTTTCAGCTCCTTCATTAATTTATGTTACTTAAACCCATCTGACAGTTACTAACTATAATTCGATGTTGTCATACAGTGAATGCACGGAGGCGGCTCTGTTGAATCCAAAATGTCACCACCCATTCACAGTCGTTTTTTTCTAGGCCAGCCTGACTTCAAATGTAACGAAACACACATTCAAAATGCGTCTGGAATTCACCTTCAGTTAAAAAGAATTCTACAAAGACCGTTTCCAAGTACTTTTCACGTCAGTTCAACTGCAATTCCGTCTTTATAACAATTGTCACAGCTGTCATCAAAGTTTGCAAAAATAAAGCATGAGGGAGGAGAGAGACATAACGAAAATCCATGTAGGTACACGCAGCATGCCAGTGAATGCAGCACCTGCTCCAATCAGTTCCTATTGTTGACAGACCGGCCTATTTATAACTGCGTCATTATTGGGGCGTGATTTCACCTTTATAACAGCCCTGGCCTACCAGAGTGAAGAACTAGCTTTCTAAGTGAGGATAACTTACAGCCGATTAGAGTGAACTTCTTAGATCTTCCTGATTTGGAAAAAATAACATTGCAACAGTAACCAACTTGATTCCACACTGAATCTTGCTTCTTTTACAACGGGTGACGTTCATAACAGTCAGCATGCTCAGTCACAAGCACTGCCAAAGCCAATAGGACGAGCACTGTCTGACAGCCTTTTAGCTTTGTCAATACACGTTTTGTTTTGTCCTTTTTTGGGGCAAAGCTTTGCCGTTGGGACACCTGCGGGGCTTCGTCAATCTAAAACAAAAATAAAACATTGGCTAAAAAGAAAAACATGTTTTTGGTCCCATAAAAGGACACATTGTGATACAACTTCCTGACACTGGAGAGATCTACTTTGTGTGTGAATGTACACCTTGTGTAGGGCAGAAGCTGTACTGCGTGGTGACGTTAGCCAGTGGTTGAAATTGGCTGACACACTGCTCCAAGCACTACGCCGCAGTGGGCAGACAAAATGATACTCTTACTGGCCAATGGATGAAAAGGGCTTGCAGAAAGCGCCTATAAGTATATCATACTTTTATCAAACCAAAAAAGTCTTGAACAACAAACCTAAGCACGAATTTATGCACTTTCAAATTATCCTACAGGAAGGAAATACTGGTGTGAGAAAATACTAATTTGCATTTCCATGTTATAAATCTGCAGTCACGGCAGTTAATATCCTACTGAGGAAGAAGTCGGTTATTGAACATCTCAATTTTAGTACAAGGTTCTTTTTTTAATAAAACTCTCATGAGGACAGGTTTTGCTTGCATATAAGCACGTTGAAGACAAACATTTGATTTATCTTATTTAAAATGTGTTATGCAATTCACGCCCATCAATTTGAGCCTTAAGAAGCCTCAGTTTTTACCCAATAACCTGGGCCCTGCTGTTAGTGGAAACAAGACAACAGGGTGTATCAAATACAGTGTTTTGCAAGGCGTGTGATAGATCACCCTACTCAAGGCAAGACAACCACTGGTCATCAGGGGTATTCCACAATAATGGAAAAAAGCATTAAATGATCAGTCCTAGTATCCCAAAAGAGATTAAAACATGGTTCTTTCAACTGGGCCTAGTCATGGCAGCACGCCACCCCTTGTCTATGCACCAGAAACTCTCCTTAGTGGTATGTGTGCAATATAAATACACATAAATAACAAAATAACATGAAGCTGAAGATGACTGAAAACTGTGTGTGAGGGAGCCACTGAGAGAGAGACTGACATTGAGCTTGAGACTGAGCTGAACACTGGAAGGAGGTGCACATCAGGTCTCCTGAGGAGCCTTCATCTGAGGTGGTCCCAGGAGAGAGATTTTGTTTTAGAAACCCACCCGTGCCCACCCTCCCACGTTAGATCATGAAAGGGCTACTGAGTGCCTACATTTTAACTTGTACTTCTTTGAGCCAAAACACTTACCTTAAGGTGGCACTGCGAAAGAAGCAGAGGACCCGATCGAAGACTATAGATAACATACCAGTTCTCAAATTTAAAAGTGACATTAATTTAAGGTATAAACTCCCAGACATTGACTGACGAGCTTAGACACAGGACTCCGTGCACTTCACTAAGAGTTAAAATAATCTGTGTGACGTGGGCAAAGCTTATTGCTCCTGGTAAGCATCTTTATAATTTGGGGCACTTGTGGTCTCGACTATGATACTGCGCACAAGTGAAGTGGGCAAAGGCGTTTTAAAGCATGAACAAAATGGGCATATGCCCGAGTCCCAGACTTTCAGGCCTCCTGGGGAAGGCAACTCACCCTCTCGCATTTCTGACACTACTCCATTCTGAGAAACTCCGCTTTAGTGTAAACTTTGTTTTGTTTCTCGTTGTAGAGGTGCAACGGTAGACAAGATACATTGCAGACACTTGACAGCCAACCATTGTATAGTGTTTTTAACACAATCAAATCTTTGTAGTTTGTTTTTGTACACTAGATACTAGATGCTCTCAGTGTTTTTGTACTCTAAGAGCATCTATACTTGAAACAGTGTAATACAACATGTAATCACATTTATGAGTAAGGAGGGAGGCTGCAACGTTTATTCGTGGCAATACAATTAGTGGGCAATAACTATCACTTAATAATGAAAACACAGTTGTTATTAGAGAGACCACTGGTGCATGTATTGCTACTGTTAGAGGCGGGAGCCTTTACAGCACAAACTCGTGCGAGGCACTCATTCATATGCTGTGTTTGTGGAGGGAGATTTCAAGAATTGCATGTGCTTCTCTGCAAGTTCACAGTTCCAATCCGATATTCCTGCACAGAGGGACAGAAACACCGACAAACAGAGCGAGAGTATGATGGGGAGCAAGGGGGAGACAGGGGACGGGGGGGGGGGGGATAGTGAGACAGCATGGCTGTATGTGAGGCAATCGTGCTGTTTTGCTGCTTGTTTCGTGTACAGCCAAAGCAGGGGCACTTGTTTGACAAAGGACAGTTGGACTTCTGCTGGCTGTGTGGTATTTTTTTGTGAGTGATGAGAAATGCACAGTTGCTCCTCTCTGTGCTGTGCCTGGGCGAGGCTTGCGGTGACACCGCCTCTTCTCTGAGTGAGGGAGCTTGCATTGCTGTTTACTGTGCAGTACTTGTTCTGCTTGCGAGGGAAGCTTGCACGGCTGCACACTAAACTACAAAAGTTACAAAAAATAACAATAAGTATTAAATGTATGTTTCAATATTTTTACTGGAAATTTGTATATAATATCAAACAGCTGTCAGTTTCAGCAAGACGCAAAAGTTCTAACTTTAACTCCTCTACACCCCATATAAACACCCACTCACCCGAATGGTCTTTTTATTGCTTTATAAAGTCACAGTACAGCAATTTTCCCGGTGAGTCACACGATTTCTTAGAGATGGGTATCGGTGTTTCGCGAGGCTCTCTGTCCCTCGTTTTCTCCTCCTGTGGTATAAGTGCCTTTAAACTCTTGGAGCAGGTCACAACATTAAAGTCTCGTGCCAGGAACCAGAGAACCGGTTCCCATATTATCCGGAATTGTTTATATTTCTTCAGCATTGTACATGTAAGTTTCTCCCTGCCTAACGAAGTCCATAGCTTCATTAACCGCATACCGTACATGGGTACCCCTGTTTTACTCAGGGTTAGAACAGCTTAAGTGGCTGCCAATAATAGGAAGGAATTGAAGGAAGAATTGGTCTTTCCTCTGGATCCATGCAGTGGACTCTCCAAGGGACACCCAACAAATACTGCCCCATGAATGGAGCATATTTGTTCAAATACCTCCAGCCAATATAAAATTAGTTTCAGACATGACCATAGTATGACATTTCTCCCCTCATCACAACCTCTTTCACATGCGTTGGTCATGGGAAACGTACAAAACAATGCATCCTCAACAATGCAGATGTTTCCCACACAAGCGGAACAATGCTTGCCTGAACAATGACTGCCTTTTTCTCTGCCTTAACCACGCATATGCATGCTTAAGGCAGAAAGCAGTCCAGTGGATCGGGAGAGGATGTGGTGAGGTAAGTGGGGCTAGGGCAGGGTTCAGGAGATAGCTTTTAGGGGCAGATTATGGGCTTAGGGGGTGGGGGTCAGGTTCGTTTACTTTTTTAGGGGTTGTGGAAGTTTGTTTTTTAGGGCTTACCGAGGGTTGGGGGGGGTCGGGCAGTTTATTTTTTAAGGACGGGTGGTTTATTTTTTAAGGGCTGGGTGGGGGGTGGAGTAGTTTATTTTTTAGGGGCAGGGAAGGTTTAAGGAAGGGCGGCAGGAGAGGAAGAAGGATCGAGAGAGGACGCGGTGAGGTAAGTGGGGCTGGAGCAGGGCTTGGGGAAGTAGCTTTTTAGGGGTGGGGTGGATTTAGTGCTTTCAGGTTACATTATTTATTAGGGGTGGGAAAGGTTTAAGGAAGGGCGAAAGGAGGGAGGCGAGGAAGAAGGATCAGGAGAGGATGTGATGAGGTAAGTGGGGCTGGAGAAGGGTTGGGAGTAGTTCTTAGCAGGGGGTGGATTTAGGACTTGCGGGGTTGGGGTAGTTTATTTGTTAGGGGCAGGGGTGAAGGGGGGGTCGGGGTAGTTTAATTTTTAAGGCTTAGGGTGGGTGGTGGGGTCGGGGTAGTTTAGTTAGTAGGGGTGGGGTAAGGTTTTAGAGCTCCGGGCGGGTGGGGGGTGTCAGGATAGTTTAGTTTTCAGGGGCAGGGGTGGAGGGGTTGGGGTAGTTGTTATATTTAGGGCTTTCAGGGTAGTTTAGTTACTATGGGTGGGGTAAGGTTTTAGGGCTCAGGGTAAGTATGGGGGTCTGGGTAGTTTATTTATATGAGGGGTAGTTTAGGGTCCCAGGGTGGGTGGGGTGGTACTTTTTTTTAGGTTAACAGAGGTGGTTGTATGGCACCACCACAATGCCGTTTCCACATATGCCTTTACTAAGCATGCTTTTCCAACTAAATATGTTGTAAAGGCATGCGTAATAAAGGTATGCATGGATAAGATGCGGTCGTGTTGCGACCGCGTTAATACGGCACGTGTGGTTCCAGCATGCATGGTTGTGTCATACAGCCGTTGGTAGTATAATATCAAAGTTACAAAGGCAAGCTGCACTATAATGCCATCTATGAAGTATTTTATATAATGTTTCTTTCTGATGTGCATGCTAGGAGAAATTATTTTGTCTCTGTAAAATAGTCTATATGTACTTTTTCTCCTGTATGACAGCCTCTATCGTTCTTTCTCACCGCATCTGGAATTGTGGCACCTCCAAATTGCTTGACAGTGTAAAAAAATCGCATAGATCAGTGCCACTGCCCGAGATGGTGCAGGAAGTGTCTATCAATTTCTCAAATTGGGTCTGCGATCTGGAGCCACCCTCTCCTACTCAGTGCTGCATCACCCAGTGTTGCACCTGTAGATAATGGATTATTTCTTCTCATCAGAGACAAAATTCCTTCTCGATTTGAGGGGCAGACAAGTTTCAGTTTGATTCTTGGGCAGCTGTGCAGCCTTCCTCAGGAACCCTCCCTGGAGCATGCGAAATATACAAAAGCAATATTTTTGAGTGTCCAGTGAAACCTTACAATAAAAACTGAAATTGGATTGCATAAGAAGATGAGACACCTCAAGGCCGCCCTCTCAGGGTTTATGTTCCCCCCCCTCCCCGGGTCCATCCAATTCATCCTCTCATCATTCTTTGCCAGATATCATTGAAACACAGGTCCCCATTGTGTGGATATCAGACCTTGAGACACTGAATGAGAGAGCACAGAACTGACATAAAATTCTGCGTAATACCATCATTCTCACTGCCCAAGAAATATTACAACTTTGTCAATTAAAGGCATCCATCTCGACCTCTTGGATTACCTTAGACACACTTTTAGCCAGAGTATCAGGGTGGATTTTGCATCATCTGTTCCCAGATAACCGACTTCTCTTTCAACCCACCAAATAGGAGTGGATTTGTTGAGGTCTTGTAACGTGTGTTTGGGGCCTTAAGAGTTAGCCCCTCTGATTTGGAGAGACTGAACTTGAGGCTACAGGCCGTCTTCAGAGCCTGCATAGACCCTTCTCGGTTGGCAAGTATAAGTAAGTTTTCATCAGCAAAAACTCTGTCCTTCAAGACATCATAACTTAATTGCATATATTTTACTTTTGAGACATGTTGTTTTCCTTGTAAGAGGGGCTCAAGTACAGTACCAAACAATAGGAGCAACAATAAGATCTGGTTCTCCTGCCCCTTCCTCTAAGTAACCTCTTTTTTAGTCTGCCACTGACCGTCACCCTTACTTCTGGTGTATAGTTACCAGCACTACCCTAGAACAGTGGTTCCCAACCTGTGGTCAAGGGACACATGGGGGTCCACAGAGCCTCCACAGGAGGTCCATAACTGCTTAGAAAATTAAATAATATTAAAAGATTAACAAAAGTGCATACGAATAAAGTAGCTAACTATATATTTGAGCATTTAAAAATGTACTGTAAATGTCAGGGAATTTGAAATTGGAGGCTAAAAATTAAATATATATACTCAGATTGATTTGTGGGAGCAGCGTTGGTGAATCAAACAATATAGTATGGACAATGTGTGGCTTCAATTAAATCTAGACATGTTCCAACCTTCCTATTAAAATGATTTTTTTTACTTATATTTGTCTGCAAATAAATACAATGTGTTATGGTTTGTGTATGTGTTTGTCGGAATGCTTGTTTCTATATTTTTTGTTATTGTTGTTTAGTTGAAATCATTGACAATGTTTTGGCCGGAGTCCCCAGCTTCCAGTAATGACTCAGTGGGGGCTTCTCGGGTTTCAATAATGAATCGTTGGGGGATCCCTGGGTTCAAGTAACGATAAAGTGGAGGCCCTCAAAAGTCAAAAGGTTGAGAACTGCCCTAGAACATTTGACTAAACGCTGCCCTTTATAGAACATTTACCAGGAGGGCTAAATTCACCATTCTCTGCATACAAACAGGAAGATTGTTTCTTTAGTTTCAATCTGAGTGGTGCCAAGAATGTGCAAATTCTTTTTGATACTATCCCATTTCTCTATTTCTGTTAAGAACCCATGGGATTTGGGTGTATCAGATCAGGTAAGCGGCTATCCAGCCTGGTCGATGAAGAGAGCTTGCACTGGATCAAACAGGAATATCTGCTATGTAACTGGCAGAATGTGAGGTCTTTAACCTCTTTTGAGTAAGAGATTTAAGTAATCCTCATTCATGGTTGAGCGAAGTCCACCCCAGAGAGGATTTCAATCATTAGTGCCTTAAAAGTCCTATCAATGAAGACCCAAAAAACTATAAAACCTGCTGAGAACCCATATGCGCCCATGGCTTAAATGATTTGAAGTTTCTCTTTGACTTCAAAATGGTATACTGCATATCAACCGAGCACCAATAGGTAACCTCTGTCCATTTCTAGGACTTCAGGCTGCTCCCTTAAGGCCAAAACATTACGTCATACCTGCTATGGCTATGTTGTTTTATGTGCCGCCTCCACTGCCTGCAGTTCCTGTCTCAAAGTTCTAGTTGCAGCATCTCTTAGCTTGTTTTAAAAAAAAAAATCATAGATGCCTCTGCTACAAAGTGCTCTGGAAGGACTACATCCACAACATTCCACAAAACGCATGTGTTCACTTCAACCCATCATTATTGGCCAGGTAATCTTTTATGGTCAATACAAAGTTCTGGCATACAACTGGGTCCTTCAGCAGGGGCTCATTTAGGATGTGAGGACCCTCTTCACTTTCATCTGATAATGCCTGTGAGTTGGCTGTGATCTGATAATGTTAAAGACCCCTGTTCTACCACCTGAAGCACATGTAGAAATCACCTGTCCACTAGCCAGTGATCTAGCCTCATTTAAGAGCGGTGTGCCCTGGATAAATTGAAAGTGTCCTTTAGAAGCAGATGGCGATTCCCGCAAATATCTGCCAGATCCAAGTCTTCTAGCCATTTCTTTACTTCACTGATACGACAACTGAGCCACCATCGCTAGTCTGCATTTTATCTAAGGAAGCACATATAATCTGATTCACATCTCCTGCAACTACTAGAGGGCAAGTGAGATTTGAGTAATTTCCTCCATACGTGTTTCCAGGCTGGCGAAAGAAGCATAAACAAAGACAAAGGTTCTTCAGAATATGTTGTAATTTTAAAGGTTAAAAAACATGTTATTAAACTTAGCTTTATTATTCATATCATGTAACATACTAATAATAATGTTAATTTTTACAAAAATTACATACATAGAAAAACTGTATATATAACAAGAAAGCAGGCGTGGCCCGTCCTTTAGGGCGGAGGGGCCACGCCTCCCACCAGAGTGTCTGTCAGGCTGAACAAAGGTCAGCCTGACAGGCACTCTTCATGTTCAGGTCAGGCAGCCAGGAGCAGACATGCCAATTTGCACAGACTCCTGGCTGCTTGAGCTGGACTTTGCTGGGTTGAGGAGGTCACAGCTCCTATGGGCGTGACCTTCTCGGCTCAGCAAAGGTGCCTCGAGGCCCTCCCCTGGGTGACGAGGAAAGCGTCACCCATTGACTTCGACCTGGGCGCTTCAGATTCAAGCTGGCTTCCTTCCTTTGTGCTAACTGTACAAAGCCTGTACATATAGTTCAGATCAACCTAAATATATATTTCTCTTCAGTAACAAAACTGGTATAATGTATTTTTTATTTGTTTGTAATCTTAAATAACTGCTAAATATTTTACCTGCACTTCGAGTGATTTGTATTCTGTCGCTTTTTAAAAGCTGCTGATATAAAGGGTGTGAGTGACATTGTAATATTATAGCAACTTGCATTTTGAGTGTTTGGTTAGGCATTTAATTATTCTTGTCTCCATCACAAAGATTAACTCTGTGGCTCAGGTGGTTAATCCAGTCCACAGTGGCAGCATATAAAATGGTGGTTCTACTTTTTAGGGACACCGAGTCTGTAATATTGCAATAAAATCGGCGAAACACTGTTTCTCGTTAGATATTGGAACTGTGAGTAATCTGAGAGTAGAAACAAGTTATATCAGAGTTTCTCCTAGTTCTACCCGAGCCTTCCGTTTTCCCTAGGTGAGACGTCTTGTGGATGTTTTTTACTGCACGCATTAGAATTATTGATTTCCGGCACGCACAGGGCTTGCCAGTTGGCACCCACCATTGCTGTATAATTGAGAGGTACCAGGTTTACAATGTATAAATAATAAGCGATCAGCAACAGGGATGTTTTGAAAGGGTATCCAAGTGACCTCGTCCGTACGACGAGGAAGGATGTTGCGTCACTTTGACCTCAGTGTGAAAACATCCCCTTATTCACAGCTAACTGTGATTTTATGTTATCCATGGATGACATAAAAGTCAATAACACTTTCTGTAAGAAGGATGGCGAGAGAGACAGGTTCAGGCGTCCGACATCTGCTGCAGACTCGGGTGTCGGACCGCCACTTCTCTGACCCCAGCACACTTGCTAATAGTGTTCATGGGCAGCAAGACCGGGAGAATCCCGCTCTCCAGTTATCCGTTTTGCAGCCTCCCAGGGTCTCGCCATGTCTAGTAAATGCAGTGGGGTCTATCACTTCCCTCGGGTCTCTGGAGGCTGGGGCAAGGAGGAGGAGGAACACCGGAAGTTGCCTTTTCCCCCTGCTGGCATCAAAGATGTGATTTTTACCGCTGTGGGGTCAATTCAGGGAGTAACAGGAATTCAAGTTCACGATTCACAATAATTTGCTTCACATAGGAGGAATATAAGAAAAATATTGCAAATAAGCTCTGATTATAAGCATAAAATTGCTCCTTTCCCTCTGCCACGCTAAGCGGCTGTAATGCACCCAAGCCAGGTTAGTGAATTCAATGTTCACATTCCATATCTGTGCGAACAATACCTTACATAGGAGCTAGAAGTAGAGGTTGCTGCAGCACCCGCAAAATAACCATGTTGGAGTTCAGAAAGAGAATGAGATATAAAGATGCCCTTAAATTTTGTTTTTATCTTTTCACATTTGCTGTGCGTTTAAAGACAGATATCAAATGTCAGACTAAGACTTCAGACAAATTGCTGCTTATTCTTTTATCAAGAAGATTGTTGTTTATTTTTCTTTGTCTGACTCCAAAGTTAAATGGTTTTGTAAAGTGAACTATGTGACAATCTTGATGGAGTACAGGTAATGTGAAAGGAAAGGCTGTCAGTTTTTTTCTAACACACAAAGTGGAAATACCTGTAAATCAAATGTACAAATATTTCAAACTATAACTACAGTTAGAAAAGCACAAATGAAGCACAATCGTGTAATTCTGAAGTGCGATGGAAGCAAAGATTTTAATAGAATCAAGACAAATCAAGACACTTAACTTGTGATGTCCAAATGATTAAAAAAAGTTGAAACCAGATTTCCACACATAATCGTTTGTTCACTATATAGTTTTATTCAATAAAACTGCATGTCAATGCAAATTTATTGCTGTTAAAATGGAAAAATGTTTTGTTTGTAAATAAAAGTGTGCAACCACACCAGGGTTTAGTAATATATTTGTGACCGTGAACTCCAAAATGCACCAGTGATTGTGTACCATGCATTTACCACTCTCCTGGTGAATGGACATGGGTTATTTGCTGTATTTGTTCTTTGTGAAACAATTGGATTTCTCACAATCCCTATGACTTCAGTAACACTGATGGCAGCACCCGTACTCTAAAAATTGTTCCAGCACAGCCTTATAGGTTTCAGGGCCAGAACTAGAGCAGCTCCTCCGTAGTGGTGGAGGAGAGTCACCCCACTGCTCAGCACCAGCAAATGAAAAATAAAATGATAATAAAACAACTTTATTATCATTTTATTTTTTATTCTCTGTTAGAAATGGTTAGTTGGCAAGTAGGGACCACAATCTTAGTCAGGGTAAGTCACAACACAATCCAAATTATCCTGTGTCCACCCTCCGGTAGCTTGGCAATGAGCAGTCAGGCTTAACTTAGAAGGCAATGTGTAAAGTATTGGTGTAGAACTTATGCCATAACACAGTGAAAACACCACAAAAACACCACACAGGTTTCTAAAAAAAATAGGGAATATTTATCTGAATAATATATTGTTGAAACGTGGAAAGTCCAATGCACACACGCAAAGTTATACATTTTTGAAGATGAAATCCAACTAAGGCACAGAGAAACAAAATAGCTGTGATGGGGCTATTACAGCGTAATTGACGGAGTAATTCCCAGCAATCAGACACCACTGGTGCAGGTCACGGAGTCACACGGACCCCCAGGTGCGGTACCTTTTGAAAACGATGAACAAGGACGTCGCACAGAGTCAGAAAAAAGTCATCACTGGAGTTGGTCCGGTGTTAGTCCCTTACAGCTTCAGAGGAAATGAGTGTCGGTTCTGCGCTACGAAGCAGTTGGAGATGAGGCATCAGTTATGTCCAGATGCAGAGGGAGATGTTGCAATGTTGTCGGTGATGCCTCAATTCCTTGTGACCCGGCGGGGTCACTGGTTCCGGTCAGTCAGGACGTGATGTGTCGACTTCACAGTGTCACAATGACACTCAGTGACATCAGCTGAGTAGTGGCAACATCAGACTTGCATTGGAGGCCACGATCGTTGCATGCAGCGAGGTCCACGGAGAGGGAGCAGGCTGAGGTGTCGCTAGTGTCACTGAAGTTGTTCCAGAGTTGCGGTAGTTGGGTACTATCAAAAAGCTAGTAGTTGAAGTCTTTGCTGTCCCTGAGACTTCAGAACAAGAGGCAAGCTCAATCCAAGCCCTTGTAGAGCACTTTTGGGGAAAGGCAGAGTCCTTCCAGCAAAATCGGAGGCCAGCAGGGCAGCATTCCTTCTCAGCAAAGAAGTCCAGTGAGTCCATGGGCAGCCATGCATTTCTTCTGACAGAGTTCAGGTGCAGGTCTGAGTTGGTGGGGTCAGAGACCCAGTTTATATACCCCAAAATGCCTTTAAAGTGGAGGAAACTTCAAAGAATGGTTTTGAAGTGCACATGTTCCCCTTTCATTCCAGTCCTGTATGCCAGGGTCCCGGTGGGGGTTATCAGTCCTCTGTGTGAGGGAAGGCCAATGGCCTTTGAAATGTAAGTGTCAGGCCCCCCACCCTTCCAGCCCAGGAAGAACCATTCAGTATGCAGATGAATGCAGATGGTTTTTAGTATCCTGTGTTTGTCTGGGTGAAATGCACAAAGAAGCTGTTAACCAGTAAAGACCAGACGTTGAATGGAGACAGGCTGCAAGGCACAGATTGTTTTAAGTGCAGAGAAATGCTCACTGTTTAAAAGTGGCATTTCTAAAATAGTAATATAAAATCCATCCTCACCAATAAGCAGGATTTTCTATTTCCATTCTGGCCATACTAAATATGACCTAGTTACCCCCTTTCAGATCATAATCTACCACTCAAAAAGTATTTGAGGGCAGTCCTAATGCTAGTCTATGAAAGGAGCAGGCCTCATAGTAGTGGAAAACGAATTTAGGAGTTTTTCACTACCAGGACATAATACACATATACACACATATACCTACATAGCACCATGCCCTATGGGTTACCTAGGGGGTACCTCAGGGGTGACTTATGTAGAAAAAGGGGAGTTTAAGGCTTAGCAAGTACTTTTAAATGCTGAAGTGGCAGTGAAGCTGCACACACAGGCCTTGCAATGGCAGTCCTGAGACATAGTTAGGGGGGTATTTATGCGGGTGGCACAATCAGTGCTGCAGGCCGACTAGTAGCATTTCATTTGCAGGTCCTGGGCACGTGTAGTTCACTTTACTAGGGACTTACAAGTAAATTAAATATGCCAAATGGGGCTGAATAAATGTTACCATGTTTAATGGAGAGAGCATATGTACTTTAGCACTGGTTAGCAGTGGTAAAGAGCACAGAGTCCTAAAACCATCAAAAACAGTGTCAGAAAAGTGAGGGAAGGCAGACAAAAAGTTGGGGGATGACCACCCTAAGGATGTCAGGTCTAACATTCCCTGACGGAGTCATGAGAGTGTAGGGAGGGGCGGGGCAGGGCCATGGCAGCAAGGAGGAACGGCAGGCACTGTAAGTGTGCATGTCGGTTTGGCCAGCCATCTTAGGACGGCCAACCCAACATGCCAATTTACATTTCTCCAACCCAGCTGTGTTGTACAGCTGGGTGGAGAAAAGGCACAGGCTCCATGTCCCGGAGCGATAATTAAATCAGCCCACTCAGGCCAATCCCAGCGCTGCTCTCATGCTGGGCAATAGCCTGAGAGCAGCATCTGAATTGGGTGGGGGTGGGGGGATCTGGGAGCCTGTGCTGTGTGGCCGCAAGGAGCACCGGAGCTCCAAGGTGGCTGGCAGCGGGGCCTGGAGCACCAAGTAAGTGTTTTTTTAAAATTATTGTTTCCCCCGCGCTGCCCCACTAACTTTCTTTTGCCAGCAGCCGCAACAGTCCAGAACGGCGCAATCAGTCTGTATCATTTCAAGATCAATACATTAGAAACTTTTAAATTGTGTAATGACACAATCCAATAATTATAGCACTATAAAACAAAAAAACTAGGAAGAAAGCACTCAGTTAAAATAAAATTATTAATAATAGATGCATGTCTAAGATAACCTAGACAGCACCAAAGTAGTTTGGTAAGATCTATGATCAAGCTGATAAATATCATAAATCACAACTATATTAATGATTAAGACACACTGACTAGAGACAGAAACACTCCACCGACTAAGTGTCCTTGAATGCCAAATCAAACAGACTCTGATCAGCCATGTAATTATCAGAACCAAGGTTGGCAAATACACAGACTACGTTAATGCGGACTAGACATAGTAATGCAGAATGTATGCTTTACAAATTACTCTTGCAAACAGAACAGATGATTTACGGAATGCTGAACAATCGCAAACATTCACCCCCTCACAGATTTGGGCCTAAATGCACAGTTTTTTTGCTCACTGCACCATTCGAGTTTGGACCCAGCCATATGCAAATCATATGCAAACTGGTCCCAGATGCTTGTTTACACGCCAGGGAAGACCTGTTGGGCTGGACTGTTCCCATGGGGATCAGGGTCAAGACTGATTTCAAGACTGGGTCCAAACTGAGGTGACATAGTGGGCAAAAAAACATTGGATTGGGATGCGGGCAGGGCGACTGCAAGGGGCTGAGATTAATTCAAGCAGCCCACCCATCATCTTGTGTTTGCAATACAAATTACCCTGACAAAACATATTTGTGGCCATTCTACAGGAAAACACACATTTGAATTAATTTAATTGAAATGCACCACGAACTGCAGGAAATGTGTGCATACAAAAGCGAAAATACGAAAACACAGATTAGCATGAGTCTAGACCAAAGATGTCCAAGGACGTATTATCATTGACACATTGTTCCAGTCCTACTCATAGTGACTGCGATCACAGAGGCGAATCTGTGAATCTCCTATGCTTAACGCATGTGGTAAGGGCGCACACATGTGTGTGATGCTTTTATCAGTACAACGGAATACGCTGTCCTCAGTTGTACTCCCCCCTTTCACCTAGGCTTCCAAATCAAAGCATGTTGCCTTCATCGCACAGTGGAAATAAATTACTTTTTTTCTTCTGTCCGGCATTAATTACAGAACGAGCCTCGATGGGTAGGTAGATGGATGCGCGTGAATGCAAAGAAATGAACGTGGTTCACAAAGGCTTTTGGGCACGTACCTTCAGCTTACATGTGCTGGATTTACAAGTGAAAGCAAGTCATAAAATATATACTGAGATTTTTAATTTTACTTAGGCATGCATAATACCTCAATATAGTGTAACCATTGTGTAATTGTAAATCTATGCAAGCAGTGGGCGTTTCAGGTACGGGGTGTCCGGGAAACTTTGGGAACATTGCAATATTTGGGTATTCAATAACCTATCCACCCGCCTAGCTCGGGGAACAGTCGCCTTTGACTTCTCTCCAGAGAAGGAATTCAGGTGAGAAAGAAGAAAACAACGCCCAGATAGGCAGGGATGCAAGGATAGATGTTTTGCCACTGGGATTTTTCCAGCGTTAGGGACTACGAGAAACTGCAAAGCTGCACTCATGGAAAGCCACTGTTGCATTCACAACTGCGCCACATACACAAATATGCAAGCAGTTTAATCTTATAAGGATTCACTAAAACAGGTCTAGAATTTCTAGAAACCTTTAAGTTGTGCAGGCTTTCAGGAGTGCTCTTAGAAAGGTTTGTGAATTCCTGAAATTCTTAAATCTGCTCCCATTTAAGGTCATAAACCTGTGTTTGCAATTTTCAGATATGTTTGTATACGAGCCATAGCCTTAACTGATGTAAAGTATCACTAGAGACAGGTCCAGGCAGACAGGTGTACTTGTTTTTTTAAATAAGTGTCTGTTCCAGACTGCACACACAAGTCTGTATACTAACCTAGAACACTATTTCACACACTTTGAAAGAACAATCAGATTGAGCACTGTCTAAGCATCGCTCCACTGAGGCAGAAATCAACAACTGAACTATTAACTGATTCTACATATTTTTCTGGTTCGTAATGGACCAAAGATTAAATGAATTCAAGCATTTAAGAACATTGTTAGGCAGACATTGTTTACATGTTACATTATACAATTGGGTGCCAATTGCCTTAGGCGCTGCAACACAGTTTGGCCAGACAAAGAACAAACACAAGAGCTAATAGTATCATGCTTTGTTTTGCATATACTGTGTAAAATAACTGGCACGAAATGAAAACCCTAGATCATGGCTGGAAGGTTTAAACAAGAAGGTTTAAAAGAAACGTTTGTTTTTGTAGCTTGCTCCATTATTTATTTGTTGACGGAGAATCACAGAACCCCGCTTACAAAGACTAACAAGCAACAAGTGGCATAGAGTGGAGTGGTGAAGAGTGGATTAGAGGGCCGAAGAGTAGAGTAGAGTGTAGCAGAGTGGATTATTGTGGGGTGGCGTGGAGAGGAGGGGCGTAGAGTGGAAGTGTCAGAGTGGTGTGGAGGGGCAAAGAGTTGAGTGTTGTGGAGTGGCATAGAGTGGAGCATAGTCGTGGAGTAGAGTAGAGTAGAGTGCCGGGAGTAAAGTGCCCTAGAGTGAAGTGGCATAGAGTGGAGGGGCGTAGAGTGGAATAAAGTGTTTTAGAGTGGAGGCGAGTACAGCGGGGTAGAATGGAGTGGAGTGGCGTAGAGTGCAGTAAAGGAGTGGAGTAGAGTATAGTTTCCGAAGTAGAGTGAAGTGGCGCAGAGAGTCATACAGTGGATTAGAGTTTCATAGAAAGGAGTGTAGTAGAGTGTCATACAGTCGTGTTGAGTGTTGTAGAGTGGAACAACAGTGTCAAAGAGTGGAGCAGAGAGGAGTAAAGTGACCGAGTGGAGTAAAGTGCTGTAGAATGGAGTGTCACAGAATGGAGTGGAGTGGTGTAGAGTCCAGTGACATAGCTTAGAGTGGAGTAGAGTGTTAGAGTGAAGTGGCATAGAGTGGAGGATATTGGCACGGAGTATCAGAGAAGAGTACAGTGGCACACAGTGTGGTGGAGTGTTGTAGAGTTTCGTAGAGGCTGTAGAGGTGACTGTCAGAGTAGAGTGGCATGGAATGTTGAAGAGTAGGTGTCAAAGAATGGAGTACAGTAGTCTAGAGTAGACGGGCATGGAGTGGAGTGTCGCAGAGTAGAGTATTATAGAGCGGAGAGGCAGGGTGCACAGCTCATTTACAGACATTTAAATTGTGTGGTGTGCTAGAAAAAAAGCATTTTATGTTCCATTATCTGTCAAAATTGTCAAATAAATCCTCTCACTCTGAAGTCAGAGAAAGAAA
Organism: Pleurodeles waltl; assembly: GCF_031143425.1. Classification (NCBI taxonomy): domain Eukaryota; kingdom Metazoa; phylum Chordata; class Amphibia; order Caudata; family Salamandridae; genus Pleurodeles; species Pleurodeles waltl. Next base: position 518,150,672 of record NC_090448.1, read on the forward strand.
ATTAAAACACCAAATGACGGAGCCGGATATTTTACCCCTGTCTTTGAACGTACAGTAAAGTTACAAGATAAAAACATGAGGGCTTATCTTGTACAGAATGTGAGGAATTGTGGAAGAACACAAGGAGCTGTGGTGAACAAGCTTTGTCCACAGGAAGGGCCAATACATGCTGGACAGCCTAAAACAAATAAAGCCAGAAAATGGAAAGCCAGAATTCTGAGTTACAAACCACAAAGCTAATGGTAAGCATAAGCAGTATACATCCCAGGGAACCTTTCAGAATGCCCACAAGAAGTCTTTTCACAACCAGACAGCGCATCGCTCTCTGGTAGGCTTCAACTTAAAAAGGCAAATATGATATAGTTAGTGCTTAAGAGTCCTGGTACAATGCCATTGGTTCAGGCCCGGCAAACTTTACCAGCCATAGTATTGTATGTGGCCATGCAAATTCTCAAAATGAGAAAACCACACATTATATCTCATCACGGTCCAAAGCTTAACATCATTATCCCCCCAAATGAATTTGCTGAATTTCCTGCATTCCCATTTTCTTCCTTACCCTGTGCAGCTCTCACCCAGCATTGAATTCTGCTACATTGTGGCAGTGTCTCTTAATCTAGAAGGGAGCTGATCAAATACCCACAAAGGATGAAAGAACAAGGGCAATGCAGGACACGCCTAGCCTCTATGTCAAGTCCCAAAGACATTGAAGGGGAAGACCTCTGTGTAAAGAGAGCACGGCCTGGGAGACACAAAAGGCAGAAAATATGAGGCAAACAAGGAGTGGGAGGCCCTTTTCCATGCACAATGTCCACTATACATTCACAAGGGAGGTCTTTAAACTGCAAGGCAGTAGGAACAGCACAGAGAAATCAAGCAGTCCTTAAGGAGTCACTGGGGAGAAAGGATCTACTTTGATAGATGCCCTCCCTCATCTACAATATAAGCAAGTATTTCTAGAGCAACAAAGATGGATTAAAAATGGGTGAAGATGCTCTTTACCTCTAGATAACTGTTTCACATGTTACTGAGAAAAGAGAGAAGAAAGCTGCTGGGAATAAGGGACCAAGCCTGAAAGATGCTCACTCTTGTCTGCCCTGCAGGAGATAAACCCATCCGGCGGGGCTCCCCAAAAGAGGAAATGTATTGACTGGCATCTGTATTCCTAAACAGATTTTGAAATATCAAATGACACTGCTCTCAAATGACTCTGAGAAGGGCTCTTATGTAATATCTAATGAACTTATTTTCTCACATTATTAGGTAACAGCCTGAGGTAAACAGCCACCATATGCTAAAAATAAAGCAATACTAAACATCATATAACTATGTTATTCATTATTGAAGTGCAAGTGCATAATCTGTATTAGAAATTACCACCCAATGTGGTCAAATGCCTTATTCGTGTCACAATTCATCACCACTACTATAAATGCTTTTCTAACTCAGCTAGTTTGAAAACTTTTTCTCATACTGTTTGAAGCCTGCCCATAAGGCATAAATTCTGCCCGACACAGAACAATTAGTTGTGTGGGTAGACCATAAATTTAGCATGCTAAGACTTTCATTACATTTTGCTTGTCTTGTATAATAATGTTAAAACCATATCTTCACTCGTGTGCCCACGTATGAGGTCCCTAAAACTTCAAAAAGCAGGATAAGTGAGTAAAAAAAGACTGGAAGAGTAACTCAGGACATTGAGCTGAGTCTCCATCACAACCAAGACATGTTAAGTTTATGAAATGACAATAACGACCTCTTCCTTCAGAACATACCTCTAATGAGCATCTCTGATATCCAGTATGAGTTGGTACAGTCTTACCCTTTAATATATTTTTAGTCCCTGCAGTACCAGTGCTTTCTGCTTGATATAACGGCTTGTAGCGATTTCTAAATATATTTAATATTTTCCTCTCTCTGGCATGGACAATCTATTGGTTTTCCAGAACTAAATGTCCTGAATTTTGTAAGGTCTATGCCATAAAAGTCTTACAAATCCTCCTGTTGGATTGACTGATTTGAATTATAATAATTTAGCATTGCTTTTAGAAGGGACTATTCCACCCTTTTTGTGATAAGTAAATTTAGTTTTCCCTCCGCTGTTTAAATCAGATTTAAACATCTCATTAACCACTTTTTTGTTCTTCCCTGCTAATTTCAGAAGGTATTTTTGTAGGACGATATAAGTCAGATCTCTAATCTTCGCCACTTACTGCAGTGAGGATGCAAGGGGCTTGTTTAAATGACAGCAGTATTACAAACTGTGTGTTTAACTTGCATCTTGCAAGTTAGTGTTAGCAAATTTACAAATTAATTTCAGTGAAAAATGAAGCGATCTCAAGTTTGGGATGCATTAACCATTAATATTGTTGGTGCCATTGCTTTAATTGAAACTTCTAATGTGCCAAATGTCAGTGGAATAAATCTTAGCTCTTTTACTGGTAATAATACTCAAACATACTCCGTATACCCGGGCACACTCCCTAGAATAGATGGACAAAGTTATAATGATCATATGTACCAAAATGTCAAAAGACACAATGCACTGTAGCTCATACGAACCACTATCTCCAATTAATACAAATTCAAAAATTGTCATAAAATGCTGATGCCGTATCCTAGATGTGATCTTTTCTATAACGATTCATAAGGACCAAAAATGCATCAGCAGCAGTGGGTATTCATCTGAAAGTAAGCACATGGTCTACAACAATGATGCAGACTCCGCTAATGAATAGAATGCTCCACACTATTATATCCTTTGTTTTTGAAAACTCTTTCTTATAGTGATTTAAGGCACTTTTTTTTAACACATACTACCTCAGTGGCACATATGGTAATACATGAATTGCTCTATGAGCCACTCAGGTTCTAGACAGGATACACAATTTCCTCACTGCTTAACACCCTAGTCATTGAACCATATATCTTAAACATCACACAATGATAATAGGTGTTAATAGTAAAGAAATGGAACATAACATTTTGCTTACATCAATGATCTGTTGCATTAAGTGCCCAATGATAAAACCTCCATTTTAATCATTGTTCAGGTAACAGAAGAATTTGAAATAGTTACTTCTCTCAAATGATCTTTCCTGAAATACTTACTATGCTAAAACTTAGCATCTAAGCATCCTTTGGAAAATTCATTTGGAAAATTATAAGTGACTGGAAGGTGCAATCTTCAGAGTGCTTAAACCTATGATATCCTTAACATTATGGTAAGTAACCAATGGGTGGGCCCAGTTGGTTAACAGAAAAGAGCTGAAAACATCTAGGCATCACAGAAGGTAGGGGAGGTACAATCAATAATTCCTCTGCAAATGACTGTATCTAATCTACCGGCCTCTGATGATAACCCCGGCCTACGAGTAGAAATGAATCCATTATAGCCTACTCATTGAAATGCTGGTTTGAGATACACCTCATAGTGGAGTAAAATTCAACTTACACTTATTGCAATCACACTGCAAAATACTGCAGCGCTGCAATTTATCTCAAAATTACATACGAGTGAATGTTTCTGTACTCACATTACATGACCTTTGCAGAGTTTATACACTTTGTTACAATAAACAAACAAAGCTCCAACCAGGAGTTAGCTTTATGTTTACGTCGCTGCTTTGCATGTCGTAGTGTCCTTTTTCAAACCATGTCCAAAGATGAAAGTTGACTGCTCCAAGCTTTCATTAAGTTATAACAGCATGCTTTTAAACACCAAATTATGGTTTATATTAGTGTGGTTTTATCATCTTACTAAAATAGAGCAATCTGTGTTCACAGGAATGCCAGTCAGATCTTTATGAATACAGATCCATGGTGAACCCAGCGATAAACTGGGCCAAGGTAGCAGTAACAATGCTGGCTGGTTGAAATGGTCCGGTCAACTGGGTATTGGGGCAAGATGAACTTGTCCAGGAATGCTCTTTAATTATTAACTACCGTTTAGCAGAGCTTTTGCCAGCAAGGAAGTAAGTACTACAGGAGGAAGGATTCTGGGGTTCTGCCTGCTGGCACAATCCCAGAATTGTGAAAGTGAGCTTCAAGATAAATGAGGGGCTCTAGCTTCGGAGTGGAGGGAAAACCTATACAACTTTCTTAGGATGTAATTTATTGCAGATTCCTGTTTGGGATCGGACATCGATTAGGTAAAAAGGTACCATGGGATACGTCTCTCAGATTAGAAATACATTACAAGTGCAACACCAGAAAGAAGACAACGGTGGATGCGGTGGAACAAAAGATGTGCTTTTTTTTATTTGTTCGAGATTTTAATATTCTCTCTACCTTTATTTAACGGTTAAAAATACAAGCTAGCTGACAGAACAATATTAAAAACAGCCACACTGTGCAAAGGCCAGTTTCTTGATCTAAACTTCATTTAAGATGGCAATATACAAAGTCGGACTTTCAGTTTTAGCTCTGATGTAAGCCAATGCCTTATGATTTTAGTAAAATAATATTCAATAGTTATAGAGGTTGTTGACAGCCCTGTATATCCATTGATCTCCTGTTGTGTCAGTCACATTGCCTTCTGCCCACATCAGCATGGCGTAATGGGTCAGCCTACTTCAACCAATGACTATGTTCACTTTGAGTGACTGCATTCAGCTCATTCACAGGGAGTACATCCACATACAAAGTATTGCCACTCAGTGTCAGGGACGACTATGGCTGTGTGTGCTGTTTTGGGACAAACAACATGTTTTTCTTCATAATTCTGTTTAATATTAGTGAGGTCCTGTTAACTCCCACATCCAAGTTTTATACAAAAAAAATGATAACAAGCACTGATAAGCTTTGCTAATGCTTGTTGTTACAGTGAAAGACTGTATTGCAGAGGTCCAGTTCTGGGGTAAGTTTTACAGACGGACAACTTCAAAATAAATCACACTTCTGGAATCAAAAAACAAATAATATTGCGAGATACAGCAAATATGGTGCAGGTCCAAACACACACGTGCAAATCTTACCAAATAATAACTGGTCTCACAGCACATTGTAACACACGTTTGTGGTTTTGAAGAGCAAAATGTCATCTTTCCTTTTGCAAACCAGAAGGTTCGCCTGTGAAACTAATGCAAGTCATTTTTCCATAGGGCAAGCCTAACATTGAAAAGCTAATTTGTTTTTGAAAGGCAGGTAACTAAGAGACCACTAAACTGGTTTTTCTACCTTACGGTTCAGTGCATATTTTTTTGTTCATTTTATGCAAATACAAAGCTCACAAAAGCATGAAGTCTTGAGCAAGCTAATCACCAAAATGTTAAACTTTATGTTCATCCAAGTAAATGTTTTTGTCAAGAATTAATAGACTGCTACTCCTCTCAAATGCAAGTATTATTGGGACACTTCACTTCCTTGTCACCTTCGTTTAGTACTGCTGCTTCTGTACTATCTATTGGTATTGGATAGATTGGTATCTATCATGAAGGTAACAGCCACAAGCTGCAAAAACCTGTTGTTCATGTTACCAAGGAATTTCTTGTTCTGCTGTATATATTGACATTTTACACACTGCTTTCATTACTACTGAAAGCCAAACCCAGCGCGTGCTTTTGTAAAAACCTTATGAACGACGTTACTTCTTAACAAACTGCAAAATGAGTTTTTTTCTAAAAAAACAATTTCTCTAAAAATATTTCTTGAACAAAAAAAGCAATATCTGTACGATATATATTATCTCGACGCCTAAGACAAGTTCAAAAGGAGGGAAAATGCTATGCTGTTCTTAAAGGGAAACAGGGGGACAGGACGAATATTTGCTTCCTACAGCGAAGTAGAAAATGGCCCAGGGAATAGGGGTCGTAAAATGAAACTTTTTCTAGGGCGGCACAAATATTTGCATCTGCTATCGTCCACCAAGGACATATTTTTTTAATTAAAAAAGTGTTTGGCTTGTTTTGTAATCAATCACCATACATTTTACTTGATCGAGTTTCCTAACGAAAGTAATCAAGTAATAAACAGTCCAAGGAAGGCATGGGTAACATATCACTTTGAAGTAAAAAAAAAAAAAAATGATGTTTCATTTTTAAGATCCCTCCTTCCCCGGTTTGGGAGAGGATAACCCCATCTCTTCAGCTTCAACCAAAAAGGTATCCAGTCCCTCAAAAAATCTGCATACTTTTACTTCATGGATTCTATGTCAATTTACCTCCTTCCTCGTGATCTGGAAAAGTGTTCCACATAAGGTGTTTTCCGAACATGGCCATTTATCAAGAACGAAACCCATGTACAGAGTCTGCACTCCATCAGCACAGGCCTTTGCCTCTACCCGGCCGCAATGGTCCCCCAGTAAAGGAGTTCTGACTGCTAAATACGGAGCTTGAGACTTAAACACCCCTTAAAGCACCTAGTAAAAGATAAATGCAGTCACTCAGACTGAGGCGCTTTGAGGGAGCAACGCATGCCGCAGTACAATCTCCGTAAGCAGGGCAAAGAGAGCTGTGAACCCTCAACTGAACTGGTTAACAAAGCGGGATGAAGGTGGTTGTAGCCAGCACCTCCCACCTCCTGGCTTCCTCGTGTGAAAAGACCACAAATGTGTGGGCATCTTCATTTTAACTACCTGCTGCACCAGGTGGGACGGAGACTGGTCTACTGAATGGAGAGAAGAAGGAGGGATGGTGGAGTATAAAGCAAGAGAAGTCTTGGAAAGGGCAGAATGATCTAAACAGTGTCTACAGGAGGGGTCTGGCCCAACTGATGCCATTCACTGAGTGAGTGAAGCAGATTTGTTTTTTTGAAACACATGAAGCCAGGGAGCAGGGCTCGGCCTTTTGATGGCCCTAGAGACAGACTGGATGCCTGGACCACTGCAACAAGGCAAGGAGTCAAACTCGACCCAACAGTACAGTACGATCAGTTTTGTTATTCTGAAGGTTAGAGGTAAAAGTCATCATGTTGGAACAATGACACTAACCTCCATGTGCGGGAAGGAGGGCCCTGGGATAATGTGCCCTTCCTCATCTAATGATGAGCTCCTGAGAACAGTGCAGAGATTCTGACTCCATGCTTATTTCTTAAAAAGGCATATTTTAACTTACACGCATTATATTTGATGTCCTCTGCATATTTCAAGTGTACAATTGATAAATGTTTGTCAGCAGAACACAAAGAAAGAAATCATGTCAGCTGTAAGTATTACTGCAAAGGTTGACCAAGATAAATATGGGAAACAGGAAATTATTCAAACAAAAGAGGTGCTATAAGAGTGACACTGTACCGATCACTGCACAACACAGTTCTAGTTCACGACTTTCAGCTGAAAACACAGGAACGGCTTGGGTGCACACCCGTGTGCGGGGCTTGGTCACGTACACATAACTAAGCCAATATAGCACCAGCCACACAAAACTCTGTACTCAGAGCGCTGAGAAGCAGTTTCTGGTCTCGCACTAAGTAGCCAGGAAACAAAAATGCTGGTAATCCTGAAAAGCCAGGACGTATATGTAACACATTCTTCCATCAGGCAGTCATTCCAATGTGGTCAATGCACTTTGCGGAAGATCAAAAAAAGGACAGATATAGCCTGAATGACTGAAGCAATCTAGCAGACAGAAACAAGGCCCTATTAAGGAAAGTAAAATGACGAAGCTAATTTCTTGGAGCGTGCATGCACGGATGCAATTATATCAACAGAGCCATTTTGGAGTCTGCGGTGTGCATTATGCTTCACCTCATAAACTAAACCTTTCATTTCATATTCTACTGCTCTCTGAGGTAACAGACGTGTCACAGTGCATCTTATGTGTGAGTTTAGGTATCTAAAAACTGCTGTAGACTGAGCACATTTTACCAAAGCCATGCACCGATGAATAAAAGATTTAGAAAACGCGCCTTTGTCTGCACTCAGGACAGGAAGCAATAGATGTAGAATATGCTGAGGTAAATACAGCCAGCGCCTGGCCTGCAGATGACTGCCGAGGTGGCTGGATAGCTTGCTCTTTTCGAAGTGGAATTTGTACTACTACACGCAAAAGAACATTGTGTACCTAAAAATATAAAGCAGCGAGTCAGCCGTGGAAGAAGCCGCTCTCCTAAAGGTTTCTTTCTATGAGAGCAAACTTTGCTTCTTCCTGGACACCACTTCCTAGGAGCTTATTATTATCGTTATTAATTATTTAGCGCATCCTGACAGAAAATTCCATTACTGCACGAGGACATTACGCAACGTGATCGCAGCGTTATCCGAGACTGCAGACTTCACGGACAGCTCAAAGCATGTTCCTGGGTTGTGTATGTGTATAGCTGGGGCCCAGCCATGCTCTACACTCGTCTCCGGTCCGGCCAAATACACCCAACCTGTGGTTGTAAAAACGCAAACCAAAGACAATCCAGGATGGATTTCTATTGCTAGTGTCTACCCTAAACCGTCCACGGAATTAGCACCCAGAAGCTCAGTAATCAAACTTAGTGCCCCAGTTTCTAGCACAAAACCTCACGGTTTCGTAGCTTTGGTGGTTTCTCCATCAATTCACAGGGTCAGGCAAAAAGTAAATCGGATAAATAAATAAATATCAATCCCTCCCACCACACCCATCAGCATTCAGCCCATCTTCTGAACTCTAGCAGACGCACCAAATCAAAGAGCACCAACTCCTACCTCCAAGAGGCGGTGCAGTCCCAAACAAGCAAAATGGGTGGACAGGGAAGCACAGAAATCCAGCTGACTTTTTCCTCTCCAAGGAACTAGAACAAATACCAGGAAACCAAACTTAAGCCCTTCCAAGATAGTTGTACATTCAGGGCAGACCCCTCCTACACTAACTAGGACGAGCTCCAAAGTGGTCATCTCACGACCCAAGGCCGCATGGTCTTCTGGAAAAGAGGATGCTTTGGCATCTTGTCTCCTAAGAGCAAATGCCTCTGTTTCAACTTGAACAAGATAGAGCATCCTGGCAAACTGCATTTAAAGACTTACCCACTTTTCTTTATACCAAAGAGGCGGGCATTTGGACCCTACAATGGGGGCCATGGGTGAAGCATTGAAAAATTACTAAGAATAGCAAAAACAGGAACGGGAAAAAAGGAGGAACCCCCACAAACAAATGTGATCTGTTCCCTCCCACAGTAGGCTCTGCTAACCTTGTTGGCCCGTGCATTCACCAATACACAGAGTACAAATATGGTACCTCAAGGACCAAATAAAAAGAGTCACAGCAATTCATTATTTCAAACCTAAATATTCTTAACGAGAGACATAAAATGCACATTCCTGAAAATCAAAAGTGCACCTCCGGTGTGCCATTTTGGGATCTAAGAGCCTGATAATATTTCTGCGGTCGGGTTACTCCGTCACAACGGAGAAGGGTCGCCCGCTCACCGAATTTCAAATTCCATCATATTCTATCAGATTTATATTTGAGCAGATGGGAGATCTGTTACCATTGCGACGGCGTAACCTGTCCTCTAAAATATAAATCAGGCCCTAAATGTTTTCGTTTTATATGGTGGACATTTCTGAGAGCTTTAGCAGTAAAGGATAACAAACTTGAACTGTCATATTCTAATCCCATCATGACCTTGAGAAAGTATTGCTATAGGAGGTTCTGCACAATATTTGTACCATCATATAAAATGTAATACTAGTTAGATCATAAATATATTCTATTCACTATCTTCTAATTAACGCAACACGCCCTCAATTCTGCCAGATGTTTAGAAATTACTGCAAAACGGCAACTGATTGTCCGAAGCAGCACATTGGTACTCACTACAACAGCAATAATTAAAAATATGGATTCTGTCCTCCGAATCTTTAGAAAGGATTAGCACAGCAAGGACAGCAGGTAACACACCGGGGATGCTGTGAATCGACATCTATGCTTAAGTGCTAAGGCACATCCACTCTCATAGGGATAGTCACTGATACAGCCAATCCTCTCGAGGGTCACACAAATCTTTTTTTTGAGGTAGGTCCTCAAGTATTTTAAGCAGCTAGAAAGCGGAAGATCCTGCCACATAACATGAAGATTCATATTAGAAAGAGGGATGAATCTCAGCAGGACTACTCCGTGTACAGAGGATAATTTATAAAATGAGTAAAAGCCTCATTAGATACCCACGTGTATCTACAACAATGTCTTAATGGGTACAACTCAAAACCTAATGTTAGAAAACCTCAAAAGAAAATAAGGTTGACCCAATCAAGGGTTACAGGATCTAGAAAGGGACAACGCCAATAGGGATGACAGGATATAGGTGGAAAAAGAAGGTCCTATGGATCCAAAAATAAATCAATGGTTCCTTTTGGATCTCTAGGAACACGTCAAGGTCTATCACCCATCATGACTAAAGTCAGTTCAATCAGACCTTATCTAATTAAAGGCATGCGCCACTGAATAAATGAAGATGTCTGCAAAATAAACCAATATCACTTAATGCATCGATATCCGTGAAGGTAAAGTCATGGCCCCATTAACCGAGTGCGCTGATTTATTCCCTAAACCCCAGATTTTTAGATTACTTCTGGATCAAGAGGAACCTCTGCCAAGGAGAAGAGCTTGATGAGGACCGGCTACTCTGCCTGTTGCTTTGCTGTGCTGGCCTGCTGCTTCTGTCCGAAGAGGGAAAGAACTGGACTTTGCTTTCTGAAATCCTGCCACTTTCTGGAAGTGGTGCCAAAATTCAGGCCCTAGGCCCTTAGAAGTGGAAGCTGGTAACATGCAGGGGAAAGTCCACGCACAGCTGTGTGTGAGTCAGAAAAATAGACGATCACCTTGGTCTTGTTTAATTTAAATAGATACTGGCTATTTTTCTTATCTGGTGTGGAGTCCTTTTGCGGTGTTTTCCCTGGGTTACTGTGTGGGCTTCGTATAAAATACTTTATACATTGCCTCTAGGATAAGCCTGACTGCTTGTGCCAACCTACCAAGGGGGTGAGCATGGGTTACCTGAGCTGTGTATCTCCCTTACCCCAACTAGAGTGATGGACCAAGTGCAAACTGCCTTCCAACCAGAGAACCCATTTCTAACAGGGCATTCAAATCAGAATAGTAAAAATCAGCAAAGAGCATTAAGTACCTATTTCCAATGAACGTATACCGAAAACAGATATTCGCCTGCAAAATGGAGGTATCCTAATAACCTTTAATTAGTACACCAACTTATAAACTGCTAAATATTATTTGTTACTCTTACAGAAGATTGAGGGGCTACCACACTCAAAAAGTTTAATCAAGATAAACACAACTGTGGACTCCAATCCCAAACTGTAGCCAGGTTGAAAACATTCAAGAAACCAGACAATCTGGACAGACTTCAATTTTGAACCAACCATAGCAAAAAGCTGAGAAAGAAAGGTAAGGAACAAACAATGTCCTGTACCATTACGTTGATGGTGTAATTCACACACCAAGTAGTCAGTAAGCTGTGGCCCATACCTATATTTAGCATATGCGAATTCTCCTCAATTAATGATTGTGTTTTAATTCCTCAAACAAGATGCTTTCAAGAGCTTAAATTGAACTGCAAATGTAAAATGATCATAACTATTTGATGACGTTCATAGGCCTAAATGCAACTTAGGAACTGCCATATACAAGAGGGTAATGAATCAACGGAATAGAATAAAACTCAGGTGCATACGGTAGAAGCAAGAAAGACATTTCAGCATAGACAACAATGCAAGGGTTAGAGGACTTCAGACCAGAATTCCTTCAATGCGAAGCCTTCAAGGACTGTTTGAGTTGCAAGGGCTTTGATGAAGAGAAAATGCATCAAGGGACAGTGGATTTATTTTGAAATTCTTCGGTCACCCCCAGAATATACACCACAAGTACTGGCTGAAATGTAGCTAGTGTCCCCAAAAAATGCCATTCCTGGGCCAAGCGAGAAGGTAGGTACCTTCAACTTCATCTTCCACCACACTTCTTCAATGAGCAAGGGAGGATTTCCCCCTGCCTATGGAAAAGGTACAAACTGTAACAAATAAACCCTTTCCTTAGACGTGACAGGAGACAAACATCACCATGATTTATCTTTCTCCTTTCCTTGATCTCGGGTAAGTATGGGTACACCCCTCCCTGACTATTAGGTAAGTTTGAGAAGTGTCAATAAAGCCTCCTACCTCGCTTGTGAAAGTCAGGGTATTTAGAAAGGGGGAGAGGCCAACGCTTCCTTGGGAGGGTATATTTTTTTATATCCTTGCATGGATAACTCGGGTAGATATTACTCTTTCTGGTGCAGGCCAGCCTCAGAGGGCTTGGGTGAAGGGCTATGCTTGTTTTGCTCCTACCCAGGCTGTCACAAGGCTGGAAGTGAGCTGTGTGTGCATGCTCATTTGTGAATATGCCACTGTTAAAGTAGTAGTCCACATAATATTTCAGATATTTCAAACATTTACAAAGATATACTAAGTTGGAGCATGCGCAAAAGACAGTCACAATCTTCTTAGATCTGCAGACGTGCTAAAAAAAAAATGTATCAACCAAGGAAAGCCGCAGAATGGTGGATAGACTGCCATGACATTAAAATAAAGTGGACTTTTGTTTCATATGTCTGTGAGGCGAAATTGTCCTATGAAAAAGACCTGTGTTATAATGGATGCCACTGGGTGATCAGCTACAGTGGTTTGTGGTTATTGCAGCCTAGTACTTAATGGTTAGGAAAAGTATTAGAAGTGTGCTTTTATTCACTATTTGGTTAAATGTGCATGCTCCTGAATTGCGTTTCCTTCTTACTAGCCTTTCAAATTATTACAACCTTCGATCAGACCACCTGTATCATCTGTTATGTGCCCTGGATTATATCAGGAACTTCACAAAGATGTCTTTTTACGGCAGAAATTGACTACATTCGTACTACAGTATCAGTTCATTCAGTACTAATAAACATGGCATATGGATCTGACACGCACTATGCTACAAAGATCTACACACATTAATTCCATGGAAGAAACACAAACCATCACTTTACACTACAAACATCTTGTTCTTTGTTATTGTTGCCTAATGTCAACATATGTTGTGTTAGCACAGGTCAGGGAGAGTTCACAGCATAGTAAAACAACCATTTTCAATGCAAAGGGTCTCGCAGTTGCTCGAGTTAGAGCTATTAGCATTGTAAACTCCGAACTGGACTTTTCTTGCCACACAAATTAAAAGAAAAAAACGCAGCGAAATAGCCCTAGTAAAATGCAGCGCGATCATGCTGAAACGGAAAACGGAAAAAACGTGTGCGATTGTGCTACGTAAATCCTAGCGTGATCGCGCTGCATGGAAAATAAACAGATAATGTAGTCTGGAAACCATACTGAAAACATCGGCCTCGTATGTTTTTAGAAGTTTACCGGTGCTGTGTAGGTGGGCTAAACACCGGAAAAGGCATGACGTATTCGTGCCTTTCACAAATGAAAGCAAGCGGATTTTAAAAGACAAGCCCACAAACCAATGAAAGTGACTGACGTGACATGGGCGTGGTTGGAAGCCCAAAGAGAGATTACTACAGGGGACGGAGGACTTTGCGCTCACCCCTAAAAAGTGATGCGCCAGCCATCCGGAATGCTACATAACTTTAGAAATCAATTATACAAATGCTGAAAATATAACACTCTAAATAACTTCTTTATTCTTCTCTCTGCAACTACTCCATATTCTAGGGAGAACAGGTCAAAAATCAGATTTAACTGTTGATGGACTGGTTTCTAACAATATAAATCAGCAAAGGAAGTTAATAATATAAATCAGCAAAGGAAGTTCATAAAATATGATTGGCCCCATTTTTGGATATCAAGCACTTTCAATGTATAGAAACTTCTCCATTACGAAAACGTAATAAGAAATAGGATTTAAAATTGAGCAGTGGTGCTCAATCACACTGGCAGCAACAATAGGTTAACACTGTACAGAGGGAGGGTGTCAATAAAAGCATAAGTCCCTCCAGCTGCGTTGCAAAACATGTGACCATCACTACTTACATGACAAAACGCACATGACAACTCTAGGCTTTTTTTTAATGCTAACACAAACCAAAGAACTGCATACAGGAACTTCATTTGAAGACAGTCTGTCCCTTTATTAAAGCGCTGTAACGGGAAACCCACCAGCTTTTCTTTCAATAAGGGGGAGGTGGGAAGCAGCAATCATGGAACTGCTGCCGTTCAAAGAAAATTATTTCTCACCTCTAGCCATGAACTCGTGTGACACCAGGGCATTGGTGAACTGGAAAATTAAAAGGAGCTACTTCCATTATTACATTCTCCTGAAAACACTCTATTTAGCTTCCATCCATTTTTTATGATTATAGAAAAAAAAAAACAGCAAAATACTTTTTGTTCCACAAACTTAAAAACTGATTTTATAGATAGTCACAAAAATATCATCTATTCCTAAAATGTCATGTTTAAATACTGCAAGTCAACAATGAAAGTATAATATCAAGCATCTAAAATTAAGAAACTGTATGCTCCATAAAAAGTGAGTCCTTTTATTTTATTTTATTTTTTTAGGTCTGGGGTTTGACAGCAGAGCAGTCAAGCGGATCTATTGCTGACAATGTGCAATGTCACAGACTATAAGTAGGTCCGAATTCCAAAGTATTTAGTGTTTACTGCACTTGGTATTTAAAGGGTGTGTTACATACCTCATCCTTTGTTACATTTCATCAGGTCAGGCCTGCTGGAATTTAACAGTGGAAACGAGCACTCTATTTACTGTAGGATGCACATTTTGGAATAAAAAGCACTTAAAATTGCATGTTACTGCACCAAAATCTGCATGTTATTCCACAAAAACTTAGAAAAGGTGTTATTTAACACACCTGATAAATGTTGATTCCCGGGGGGAGGGGGGTCGTATTTTATCAGGTGTGATACGTAGCCTACTCTTTTAGTCAGAGCCTTAAAATGAGTTTTACGTGTGTCAGTTTCAATTACTGGCTTCCTTCAAGCACCCAGCTTTACCTACTGGAAACACGTCTTGGTTCTGTCCAGTGGAGCACTCACCCACCTCTGACCTTACTGTATTGGCTGCTTGACAGTATCCTTTCATCTCCATTGAGAACTTGCATTGAACTGCATGCAGGGCTCTTTTAAAAACATAGCTCTGGTGCCTTTAAAATGCTTGTGTTGCAAGCATTAGCATATTAAATTTGAGACCTACTGGCTTTACGGTTTTATTTCTCCTTTAGTCTGAGCTCTGTACGAGCTTAGAAGATATGAAGTAAAACATAAAGTACACTGATGACCATTTTTAGGTCTCACTAGAGACAGCACATGCCCTTTTGCTTGCAAGATCTTTCATTAACCTGAAAGGTGCTAGAGACCGCTAATTACTTACCATTGCTTGGCTTCATCATCACTCTCATTTCTTTGCTTCTCATTTGTCAGCATCTCCCAGTTTCACTTTCTTTTCATCTATTTCACCCTTTGCTAAGGCATGGATCAGTTACTGATTGATCTCTTTATTAGTATACTTTCATTACTCACGCTTGGATTGATGTGCTTTTAAAAAAAATCTAATTCTAGCACTCCATTGTAGTGCCTGTGTTTGTAGGCCATCTCTCAGCTCCGGTGTGACTGCTTGCCCCATTTCCATCCTGCTGTTTTTGGTGTTACTAGCACCATCTCGCCCTCCTCCCATTGTCTGTCGCCTTGCACACCTCCACCTGTCTGTCCTCTCGCTGCCCCCACGCTATCCCTAGTGTTGCTTGCAGCTCCTGTCATCTGTCATATAGCTGTCTTCTTCCTGCGTCCCTCATGTTGCTTTCCCCATCCTGCCCTCAACCCGTTGTCAGATTTGGCCCGTCCACACACTGGTCTTAACAAACAAAAAAAAGCAATATGATGCAGCCAGCGCTCCCCATGTCATAGAGCTTTTTTATTTTTTTGAATTAACTTTATTAGCTGGGACGCCCTGCCCAGTTGTTGCATGCCCCACCACCCACTACTATGTTGTTGCTTGCCCCCTCCAGCCCTCCTGTGTGATTTCATTCACTATTTGGTTAAAGTGTGCATGCCACCACATGCAATTTCCTTCTTACTAGCCTCTCAAATCCTTGCCACCTTCAAATCATACCACCTGTATCATCTGTTATGAGCCATGGATTGTATCAGGATCTTGAAGAGGTTGTCTTTTTACGTCAGATATTTACTACATTTCTACTAAAGTATCATGCTAATAAACATGGCACATACACACTATGCTAAAAAGATTGGATATATATTAACTCCATGGAAGAAACACAAACCATCACTTTACTCTAATAACATCTTGTTATTTTGTTATCGTTGCCTAATGTCAAAATATATTGTGTTGGCACAGGTCAGACAGAATTCACAGAATGGTAAAAAAGAGAGGCTCCAGCCATCAAGAATGCCACAAGGCCTTAGACATTCATTATGCAGATGCTGAAATATAACACCCGAATTTAAATAACTTATTTATCCTTCCCTCTGTAAATATATCAATTTCTAGGGAGAAAAGGTCAAACATTCAGAATTAACTCGTCTGACTAGTTTCCAACACTATGATTGAGGACAGGAAGTCAATAAAATATGAATGACCCAATTTTTGGATATCAACCACTTTCTTTGTTTGGAAACTTCTCCATTACGAAAAAGTAATTGGGAATAGGATTTGAATTGAGCAGTGGCGGTCAATCACACTGTTGGCAACAATAAGTTGACACTGTACAGAGGGGAGGTGTCAATAAAAGCATAAGCCCCTCCAGCTGCATGGCAAAACATGTGGCCATCACTCGTTAAATGATAAAAAGCACATGTCAACTGTACGCTTTTTTAATGCTAACACAAACCATAGAACTGCACATTACCGGGCCCTTCATTTGAAGAGATATTGGCCCTTTATTAAAGCCCTGTAACATGAAACCCAAGGGGCAGGTGGGAAACAGCAATCATGGAACTGCTGCCTTTCAAAGAAAATGATTTCTCCCCTCCAGCACTGAATTCGTTTGACACCAAAGAATCGGTGACCTGAACAATTAAAGGAGCGACTTTCATTACATTCTCTTGAAAACACATTATTTAGCTCCCTTCCATTTTTTTGAGAATATCGACAAAACATAGCAAAATACTTCTTTGTTCGGCTGCTATGCAACACGGTTGAATTTTTTTTAAAAAACGCTATAACGCGTACATCATCATCGCATCAAAGTGCTTTTATTTTTTACTTGCAGCTATTTTGCACAGCAGTCGAGCTGTTGTACAATAAGGCAAAAAACATTGACAAAGCCAACAGCTCGTGCATAGGCGAGACCTATTGGCTTTGCTAATGTTGGTTCTTAAATGATGTATTTAGCTATATACCAATTATATCAGCAAACGTATTTGTGGTGCACTGCGCAACATTGGTTTTCTAAAATCGTGGATACGGACTACCCTCAATCCGATCAACGAATAAAGGACAGAACCCTGCAAAAAGGCACCACTACGGTCATATACTAATGAGAGAAATGCAATATACGGATGAAGCTGATAGCTTCAATAGTGGAGAGGACATATAGCATCAGATTTGAGAAAAATACTGTAAGAGCTCAGTACTGATGATGGGACCTGCAAACGGGTATCCCACTTTGTCAAGTCAAGGAAGCTATTACAAAAGTGAAAAGCAAGCAAACCTCTGGCCTTAACCTGCTCCCCACAGAGATGTATAAAAAAACACTCCAAGCTCGAGCACACACCATAATGGCTACACCTGGCAGCTCTAAAGAAGAGGTCACTATTACGGATGTCAGGCACGCAACTATAAGAAACAAAGGTCCTAGCAAGAATTCTGGCCTCCAGACAGATAGGGCTCATATCAACCCTCATACATAAAGACCAGCCTGGGTCTAGGCCAAGATGCTCTACAAAGCTCCATTTAAGGAGGCTACAAAACTGGTTAGTGAATAAGAGGAGTCGGCCAGCTCCATTCGCCATACTTTCTTTGATGACTAAAAAGCAATTGACTCAATACACCAACAGTATTTAATGCTGAAAACCCGGAAATCTGGAAAAAACTGTCTTTGGTCCAGTGTTTTGTAGTAGGGTTGCTTGTTCTTTATGCCATGGCAGGCAGAGTAAATGAGGTGACCTCTGCTTCCTGAAAAAGGGCACCCAATAAAGGAGTCTGTGTTCTCCACTGCTTTTTGCTTTACGTGTAGAACCTCCAGCAAACTGGATCAGGTTAGCAGAAGGGATTAAAAGCACCATGGCTATTGTCAGCTCTGATGGTGAAGATTTGGCTATATACAGAAACCTCCAGACAGGAATCAAGATAACTGAAAGGCCATTAAATATCTACGGATGAAGGAAATGCCCAAGGTTCAGGATTGCCAGGCCCGAAATATAGAACGTAAACTATTAGTTTCAGTCAGATGTGTGTGGATGGAGGATTCTTCCACTAAAACTCATGGGTGCGGCAGCAATCTTCAAGATGATTACCTCACCAAAGTTACTCAATGTTCTGCAGAATACTCCCTAATCCATATCAGATGGAACCTTTGACAGGATTGATTAAAAGGTCTGAACCCTTTTCTGGGATGGAAGGTCACTAAGAATTGGAATGAAAATGTTAACTAGAACAATCTATAATCGGGGTGGCACTTCCAGATATCTGAGCCTACTACTGGGCCTCAGAGATCCTCCCAATAAATGAGTGGCTCTCTGCTTGTGGGAAGAAAAGTTGCAGCAGGAAGTAAAAGTGGGAAACATGATTGAGGGAGGTGCGATAAAACAATCTGCAGTACTGCAGACTGATTAAGAAATGGCTTTGAGACAGTTGTTCAAATCTGTCCAGTTCAGGCATGCCATACAGGCAGATATAGACTGCTAGTTCTGAAGCGGAGGAGTAGTGGGAAGAATCCCCTTGATGTACAAAACCCTCAATAATAGTATGCCAGACGGGCTTCAAAAACTGAGATTGAAAAGGGAGACTGATGCTGGGGAAGATGAAAGACATAAATTGAGAGGCAGCCCTGATGCACCAAGGAGAAGTGGAAATAAAAATGCTACTACGCTGATACAACTGAAAATTCTCCACAGCTCGTACTATGAAAGAAGAAAGTTATAGAAAACGGGAAGAGACCCATCTGCCTGAAAAGTGAAGAGTAGGAGGGTTCTTCATTCATACAATTTGGGGATGCAATATAATAACAGAAGCACTGATGTACTATTCGGTTTGAATTAGGTACAATTCTCAACATAGAGATTCCCAAACGATGCGGGCCTACCCCAAAAAAAGCATGTATCTTGCAGGTTTGCACTGGTTTATCAAGAAACTGGGGATGGGGGGGGGGGAAGGAGTCTCATAGAATGCCAATGTCAAAGGAATGACAAGATGGCATGGATATGTACATGGCGGCAGAAAGAGCAACTTACAAAGTCAGGGTTGGTCCTGGGAAGTTCAAGAAGATATGGGGCAGGAGAGGGGAATGTTACGGATTTGGAGTAAGTGATTTGCCTCTGGATGATCCTGAATGAGAACAAATAATTGAACAAGGGATGTAAACTGTCTTTCACAAGTGACTACCAAGTCATTGATATTATATGTATTTATTGGATCTGAATGGCTTACTGTGTATAGGAGATCTTTGGTATACGAGAACCAAAATGATTATTGTACTGCTACAAGAGGATTATTGTTATAAACTGAAAAGATAATGAACACATATTAAATAAATACAATATTCAAATGTTAACAACATAATATGGGAGACAGAGAATAACGATTGCGTCTAGGGACAAACCATGACCCGATTCCTCCATACACCTAAAGCCAAGTTAAGAAAAGAAAATAGATATTTTGTTTTGGGGGTGCGGAGGGTGGCACATGGAGTAGAAATTCATAGAAACTCATGGCACAAATAGATTTATAGAAGTCCGGAGCATGAGGAGGCAGAATAGGATGCACGTAAAAGAAAGAGTTAAAAAATCCGAAATTATTCAGTGAAAAAGAAACGAAAAGATGAAAGGCAGGTATAAAATAGCAGGTGCCTAACACACGGAAGTGATACTTGGATGGGGAGAAAATTAAATGAGCCTGCAAAAAGTATGGAAAGATTACAATTTACACACTTTCCACAGGTTGCTAAGTTTTGTAAACTTTGCAAAATTTCACTTGCAGGCAGATGTCGTTGCAATGCAGTTTTAGCAGGAGAAATATTCTGCAGAAATGCATTTGAAATAGTGAACTATCCATATATAACTAGATTATTACCTATTTTTTGGGCAAAACGAAACTTTGCAGGTTTATTTTTTCAGGTCACATGAGCAAAGGTTATACAGCTTTTTAAAAAAAAAAAAATAAATAAAAAAAAAAAAAACTTTTCAATTTTTGATTTGACCTCTGACATAATTGATGCTTATTAGAAAAATACATATTTACTCAATGAAGAAAATTGTATCATGGTTTGTTAAACAGGTCAATTAAGCTTTAGCATATGCCAATTCAGTGCTCAACTCACAGTACAAACTAATGCGTCCAGAGGTCTCAATTTGCCCATTGCCTTGGCTATGGGTGTTCTGGCAGATGCATCACTCATTTTGTCCATCACTATGTAGTGGCATAGCAACTCAAACAAAGAAAGTAAGACATTTTTGATTACACCGAGAGAATGGCATCACCATCCAGCGAGTTTTGGTTTTCTTCAATACATCATCTAAAATGATCCTTTTATTCACTTAACTCTTTCTGGGAATTTAGCTAATACTTAGTCTTCAACTATCCGTCCATTTTTAAGGAAGAAAATTGTATATCTGTATTTCCCAAAAGAAAACGAACATGCTCTTGGTTGCCTTATAATGATATGTTTATAGGCACAAATGTTACTTAGTATGCATCAGTCACCGTGTTTCATAATATATTCATTAACTTCCAGAAAGAAAGAACTCCTTAAACACTGTTTCTTCATTTTATTGTTCGTTTTATTTCGAATCAGTATCCAAATTCAGTTTTCTTTATTCAATTTCGAGTATATCTCAATCTAATCCTTTGACATTATATAGATTGTCTAATGTTATTCTTCTTTATCACATTGTAGTGATGGCCAAATCCAAACAATAAGCCTCATATATGTCAGCGTGGTTTGTGGAATTAGTCACTTTCTCATGATGTTTAGTTATTGAGAAATATACATGTTTTAGGTTTCAGAGCTACTGATTCATTCATATTTGCCATACAAAACTATTTGCATACATTATATGAGATTATTACCATCCTTCCATTGTGATAGACGTCTCTGTCTTGTATTTCACCCACCACCTACTGCTGTAGAAGTAAGCTAATTCAATCTTGTCCTTTCAAGGACATAGCTGCTGTGGAATATTTCTATCTGGAAATGAGTTCCGGTGCATTTCGAAGAGAGTTAAGATAATAGAACCACATGCAAATTACAATAGTCAACAAGTTCTATCCGACTGTGGCCAATTCAATTTCAGCATCTCTAGCTTGGTGAGACTGTGTGATTAAAGTCACCATTGACTAGAAAAGTCAAATTTCTGTTTCGGTCACCCTGATTTGCCTTCCCCTTACCGATTTTTAAATGGTCACCGACTGACATTACTAAAACCACTAAATCACGCTGACACATCTGGAAAGGTGATGCTGAAGGGAAGTGTGATGATACAATTTAGGGTATGTTTCTACCCAGTGATAGTTGTCTCCGTACTCTCAAGCCTTTAGAAACTGCTTCTGGGATGTCTCATAGTGCGCATTCTTAAAACAAACAAAAAAAATAGTATTTTCTACGTATTTCAGAGCTGCACCAGTAAGCCAAAACTAAACTCTGCAAAGAAAAATCCACTCGTGGTAATCATGTGTGTATTTTTGTTGCTGAGGAGAAGTGGGTCGATTGTAACCCATCATTATGGCAACTGCAAAGGTAACCTTCACTGAATTCAGCATCATAAATTGTGGTCCAGCCCCCGCCATGTGAATGTGATCAAAGTATTCAATCCAGTAACACACTGTTTGACCATTTCCTTTGCTTTGCATTAATTTGAAAAACCCTGTTCACTCAATATTTAATGGCACTTTAAAGGCTTTGTCACTAATCACTCCCTCCTTCTCATCACAACCATAACAATATGAGGATTAATACCATGTGGGAGACCAGACATGGTACTTGTTCTTTACATTTGAAAAAGAAGCAAGGAGTCTAGCTTTTCAGATAGAAATCCTCTTTATTTGTTTCTATGACAAACAAAGCGCTAAGTAATGATATCTCCGAGGACATGTGAATTCTGGCTATTTCTGGGATGGGTTGAGGGGTTTCTGCTTCTGCATGCCTCTTAAACAACTTGTCTTCTTTGATGAGGCATTGCTCCACAGATGTATCCTTACACTTCTCTTCCTAGTGTTTTAAATAAGGTTACAGCTTCTTACTTTCCTCCTGAGTGGTGGTTCTTTTAAGTCTGAGCTCTTGAAAGTTAAATGGGGAAGTACTACAACTCTTGTTATATAAGGAGTCGAATCTGTGGTACTCAGAATCATTCTCCCCTGCAGGCTAATTATCATTGGCCTGCATGAGGCAGGCTTGACTGTGCTGTACCTATAAGGTGTAGAATACAGTTCTGGAGCAGAGATAATGGCTTGGGTGAGGAATGTGACCCAGCTTAACCTAAGCAGGGCAGTTTAGGAGAGCATAGGAACCTCATAACTTAAACATGACCGGAAGAGACCTGTACTTTTGCAGATAAGTGATAAGGGGCGCTTGGAGAAGAGAGGTATTTTGGTCCCAAAACAACCTTTAGCCTCTTGGTTTAGTCTTAGTGAAAAAGGGAAGCTGGCTATAGAACTACTCTGGAGTACTTAAGTTGGAGTGGACTGCTCCTTACCTTAAATACACCCCTAGATGTGCCACAAGTTCCTTCCAGAGACAGATTTTGCTGTGTTGGATTTTACTAAAGATGGTGCACTGCGGAAAAGAATGCAGTGAGGAAAATAGGATATGCAGCAAACGTTTGCCCTTGGGAGCTTTTTGCTTATTGGTCAGAGAAAGTCAAGTAGTCATCCCCACTCATTGGCTACTGCACTGAACAAAGCAGCACCTTGAATCCAAATCCTCAGAACACTTTCTGGACAGAACAGAGATAGACTGGACCTGCTGTCTATAATCTGTGTAGAGACTTTAAGGGCTTGACCTGCTCCTTGTCCCAAGCGCCAAGAAGTGGACTCAAGGGGTCCACTGGCTGACCTTCTATGTGGGTATAGCAACAGAAAATTCTGCAAGTGGCATATCCTGGAGTGACCTACTGATCAATTACAACTGGACCTGGACTGGCCCATGTTGGTGGCCTCTACTAGAGAGTGTTCTGGCTGCCCTGGCCCTTACGTGCTGTGCCTGAGGTCATGGCATCCTTTTAAGTGGCTAAGAGAAACTGCCTTAGAAAGTTTGATAAAGCTGAGACTTAGAATAATTTTGGACTTCCAAGACCTCCAGAGCTTCAAAGGAACTTTACAGCAGAGGTGTCAGATTTCACAAAGATTTTGTTGTTCAACTGGAAGATATGGAGCTAAAAAAAAAATAAAAAAAAAAAATAAAAAAAGGGACTACATCCAAAGGTAGATATATTGACTGAGTGAAGGCACAAAAAGTATACTGCCAATGAGAAGACTTTAGAGGCTGCAAAAGTTGAATTTTCCCATTCTGAGCTTTTCTGGGTAAAACCAAATGCTTCCGTTGTACCTCATCCAGCAGTTTTCTGGATTCAAGAGAACTTCATCAGATATAGTCAACAATGCCCCGGTAGAGTTGTTTTTGACTTCCATAAAAAAGACTAAGCCCGAAGACAATAACTTTGACCGGGACAAGCCACTTGACCTATCCAACGTCGGTTCCACCGTGGTCAACTTTAAATTACACGTAGGTCCCTGTGAACTGTAAACAGTGGTATATGATTGCCACTTTACCGTTTCTTATGCCTTAAAAACCTTAAAAATGTTTATTTGATGGGGCTTTACTCATTGTAGTGTCATTTTTCTTACTCAATTTTTCTTAATTTCTAAAACTTGGTTGTGATATGTACCTTGTTTTCTTTTGACTGTTTAGTGCTGCTAAGTAGTTTGAACATTTCCCTAAGTTAAATCAATCTGCATTAAGCTATAGTTACCAGAGGTTGAAAGAGTGAGTTTGACCTTAAAGGATTTTGGGACTTATGCCTTGAATAACAATCACATCCTCAACACCTAGTAACCCATTGTCTTACATATCTCAACCACTGCATGATGTAGCAACCATTTGAACCACTCAGTAAATACATTCAGACAGCACTGTTATGATCAACAGTTAACTAGAACACCAAAAATGTACAGCCTTCATTGTAGACTCCTCAAAACTTTGTAAGGTGATGTAAGCATTAAGAAACATCTTAAAAGACTCTGGTGTAATCACAAACTTCAAATTACAAATGGTCTTACTTTGCTTTGTTAAAGGGGTGTGTTTCAACTGCCCCACTATATAGAAAGTGTGATAACACCACAAATACAGAAATCAAGTATTCAAAGAGAATTCTGAAATGCAGTTGGCAAGGATAGAAAAATCGGAGCTTGCTTTTCATTGAAAAATATAAAATTTACAAAACAGTGTGGCAGCAGAATTAGCATCAAGCAAACGTCTAAAACAAAAGGAGCTTAACTCTTTAATTTTATATGGCAGAAAACATAATACAATCAAAATGGTTGCTTGCTTCTAACATTTGTATTAAGGCTAATGCCTTCAAAAGTTACTGTTACAAATGTATGGGGATAATCTGATTAAACAGGCTCTTGAGATCAGTGGTAATATGTATTTATCAATATTGGTATTTGGTGTTTACCAATGCCATCAGCACTGGAGCACTCCGACTAGATATCCAAGTTACTCTCTTTAGGAACAGAAGTAAGAGAGGTACAGTGTAAAGCAATACACAAGTATTTCAAAGGGGGAAGTTATACAAATTTAAAAGATGTAAGCCCTTACAATGTAATGTACTACATCAGGAGTCACTAGCTCACAGCCACTACATAGGGATAGAGGGAGGTGGCCAGGGAAAGGGATAGGAAAAGGCGAGGGAGGGAATGTGTGCACACAAACATATTTTGTTTATTATACATCTCTGCAAATACATTTTGTTATTTTATGTTTGAGGGGGTTTGTCAGAAAATGTAAAAGATTTTGCGAGAGATCGTTAATAATAGACCAGAGGTCAATTTGTTTTGATTCAGATTTCGTAGCATTAGCCCTTTCCATCAATATTATCTTTTGATCCTTGTTAAACTATTTATCAAAAAGAGAGCAGTAGCTTTATTCTACCTATTAGCAATTATTACCCTACCAACACCAGGTGCTAATTAAATCAGATGTTTCCTAATTTTATTATGTGGCTGATGTAACTTCCAAACCTTGATTAGGGCTGATCTTGCAACAAACAGTATTTCTTTATCTGTCATTTCTTTAATAAGAGAAATATTTTCCGAGCTATACTTGCCGGGCATAAAACAGTCTACAGTTTCCTCTTTAAATCTGGGTCATATGTGTTCTATTTTAGACTATATTTTTTCAACTATTGGGGTTATAATAAGAAGGGTGAATGTGGGCTTATTAAGTGTAGGGTACAAAGCTAAACAACCTTCCAGTTTGTAGTTAGCTCATGTGTCCATTCTGAGGTCTCTATAAATAATTTGTAATCAACTTGCGAAATAGGAGTATTCCAACAAACAAATACCACAAAACGCATGTCTATGTTGTAATAAGTATCCTTGAATATAGAGCAGCTAAAAGGAGCTCTTCATTTGTATATTTTAAAAGGCTGACCCCTGCTTACTACTTTCCAGTCTTAATATAAAGAATGGCTTATACAGGCCCCAAGACCAATTTGAAGTCTACATGCGCTGCAGAACTTTGATACTGACAAATTTAATGCACTCTTAAGAAATGGTGATCTAAAGAATTTAAGATAACATGACAAAGACACGTTCATGATAGTCTGTGCCCAAAGTAACAAGACTACCTGGAAGTCAATAATCAAGGATTAAGGTACACAATCTGAGAGAGCAGTTACAAGCCCACTTGGTTCAAGGGGGGTTGCTAGATGAACACCACCCACACCAAGCTTCAAATGGCTTGTTTCTTGAAATTAACGGACAGTCAATATTTTCAGTTGATAGAGGCAGAAAAAGGGACAGGTAACACACACTGTTAGGGATGGTTCACTTTTCTTGACGTTATTCATAATAAATATACCGCAAAGTGCTTCCATCATAGCATAGGACAAACTAATGTTTACACGGTTACAAAGTTCAGGTTGCTCAATGGAAGGCATCAAATGCTAAAACTGAAAAAACACGAAATCCTATCGTTTTTATGAATTTGACAGGGCAAGTGAACATCTTCCAGTTGGTAGATATTGCCAGCGTCTCTTCATGTTTGCCAGACGCAGGGCGAACAATTACTTGTACTTGTGACCAACTGCAGCACAAGCAGTATTGGTAGCACTGAGACAGTTAACTGCCCTAACACATCAGTGATGTCATAGTTTTGACTCCATCACCGACAGTATACTGTAGTCATAGTCCACATAGTTCCCAAGAGACACTCATTAGGGGGCAACAAACTGAAGTTTTCTGGTTGAGAACTTGCACGTTTCATCAAACAAAATGCTTACTTCATAAAGATACGCGGTGGAGGAACAGCACTATGTGTCGATGTACGAGTTACAAGTACCCAAAAGCTTACTCTTTCTCCCGCAAATTATTGCGCAGTGAAGAATAGACTTACAGCGTGTGCCCGCAGACGTTCACCATCAGCTTCAGGGAAGGGTTCCTGTACTTGGTGGTCTTGCACCGCGGGCATCCCTGGTCATCCATCTCTGCTCTCTAATGCAATAGAAACAACCTGCAAGTGTCCCGCTCACACATCAGGTTTTCCTGCGCAGCGGTCCTACTTCTAACACAGACCAGGCGGGTGCCAAGACCGGCAGCAATCTGTTCCGCCGAATAAAGGTCGGCAGCTGCAGCGCCAGCACAAGACACACTGGTGCTGGGTTTCTCGTGAAAGCAGAGCGCTTTTCAATCATGCGGTCTTTAATGCCATACATTACAACTGTGGTCATATAAAAAACAGAACTATCCATGCGCACTGATAAACATAATATTTCTTTTTCCTATTGATTAAGCTACCATTCCTAACAACCATCGCTTGAAATGCTACAAATAGTTATCCGGATATAATGTTCTCATTGAGTCAGTATCCTGCGTATTAGTGCTGCCAAGCGGACTCGTTATTTTGTGACAATTTTAAGTCAATACTGGTTGAGGCTGGTCTGTTAGCAAACACTACTTTGCATGCTGGGATTTGTAGTTTTTTTTAACATAAATATGAATTGGTTTAAATGTCCTACGAATCAAAGCGCTTTTGCACGGTCACAACGCCAGTGACGAAGCTGTGTCACATAACGTGGTCCCTTCCCGGGAATGAGGCAATCTGACTCTTGCCTAGCCTTTCTGGCTTCTTAACTGTAACGATTTGTCATAACGTCTGGGAACACGTACTATTTAAACACTGTTCCAACATTATCACGTTTCTCTCACATCTTTCGATTTTCACTTTTCTGTACGTAATTTCCACACACTGTTTGGAAAGCATTTCAGTTATGTATGCAACAAGTTATTAAAGTATTACTTTAAACATTTGAATGTAAAAATAAATTGGCTGTGTGCCATGTGAAAACAGGCTGTGTGAAATTAATATCATCACAATTAAGAAAACTATACATTACTGGACTCTTAATTCCATGCAGGCACTCTAACAGTACCCAGAATAATGCCCGTTATCATATTTGTCCATTTAAGAGTGCATTTCAATTCAGGTAGCGCAGATGTGGTGAAGAACGACTATTCCTTATTTACCGTTATTAATACAAGTTGAACAGCAATATTATCAAGTTCATTGAGGTTTTGGACAGTTTTAGTAACTCTTGAAAATGTCTCATGTGATTATATTAATTTCAGTAAGGTTAATTGTGAAAATTAGCTCAAGGGAGCTCATTAAAGTGAATTAAAAAATGTGCACAATGAGATAACCAGGTGCAGAAATTTTACATTCCAAAGTTAAACAGTGTATAGCAAATTTGTGGTGTAGGTAGTTCCCGTTTCAAGTGTGAGGGAGAATAAACACATTTCTGGCTTTCGCATCAATAATTTTCAATTCTATTAAGGACACGGAGGCGAGGATTATGTTTTCTCTTTCTTTACTGAGCCAAACACAGCAGCCAATTAAACATTAGTAAACAAAAAACTTCACATCCCAAGATGCTCTGTATCCCAGTCACGTGCTCCAATCACCTATCATGACCCTAGTCCATATCAAGCATGACCCCCAACGTCATATCCTCTTTCTTTGTCCAAACAGATAACAACAATAATTATTTTCCAAACTTCTCTGTAAATGTTGTTTCACTGAATCTTCTCATCCAAACCAAACGACTGAAGATAACTCAACCGGAGTAGCAAGACGAATCCAACATCTTGAGAGCTGAACCAACGGTTTCTTCCATCAATATCTTTATGATCACCATCATGAATTCTTCTGATCGGATCCTAGGATAAACAATAATAAAAAATAATACCACCTACTGACAGGTTATTACTTATACCATTCTTTAAACATTTCACTACATATAAAACAGGGAGGGCATAAAAGCCTGTTTAACAACTGAATACATCAAAATATAATATTGATAAATAATATATGGGAGGGATAATCCTCGTCTCCGTGTCCTTAATAGAATTTAAAATTCTTGACGCGAAAGCTAGAATTTTTTTTATTCTATGTCAGGACCGGAGGCTCAGATTATGCTAGTTCAAAGTTGATCAATAACAACAGAGGCCACATCAACAACAGGCTTAAAATAAAACTTACGAAAAGTACATTCCGAAGACCAATCTGCTGGCTCCATGATATCATCCAAACTTGATCCTAGAGAATAAGATTTTGAGGCCATGGCTCCCCTAACAGAATGAGCTCCAAAATGACTGGTATCAATACCAGCTTTACTCATTAACCATTTAATCCATCTCGAGAGAGTGGCTGATCAAACTGGTTGAAATGGTTTCTGTAAAGGAATCAATAATTGACCATCCATGGTCTGTCTAAACTCTTCCGTAACCAGTTCATAATCTTTCAAACATTGTACTACACATAATTTTGAGTTATCCGGGTACCAAGGATAAGTTACTCACCTGCAATTGGTTTTAGTCCTTCTAGTAATATTAAATGTAACACCATTAGGAGAATAAATTCTACCAGATAAATCTAAAGCCTTGACATCTGAAACTCGCTTACATGAAATTAAGCATAATAACATAGTCCATTTTGCTGAAATCTGTTTACGTGATAAAAATCTATTACAGGGCCAAGAATCTAAACATTTTAACACAATGTTCACAACCCATAGCACTGAATATTTGGCTTGAGGAGGTTTAGAAAAACGAATACCTCTCAATAATTTACAGCCAAGTGGATGTTCCCCTACTGGTTTACCATCAATGTGTTTATGTCCAGCCGAAATAGCTGCTCTAAAATTATTAATAGTCCTATGTGCCAAACCTGAAGAAGCTAATTCTGCCAGAAAATTGAGAATTAATTCAATATTTGACTCCAAGGGATTGATACTCCTTCCATTCCACCAACTATCCCATCCATCCCATGCAGATGTATATCTCTTGTGAGAGCGAGAGGCCCAGGCTTGTTTGATAAAGCTTTCAGCTTGCTGCGATAGGCCTGGGGTTATCCATTTTGCCCTGAAACCATCCATGCCATCAACATAAGAGTCCCCGATAGAATCAGCGGATGTTGATGGCCCTCCGGACTCAATAGTAAATTCTGCCGCGGAGGAATGAACAACGGACGGGCACAGGCTAGCTGTAGTGGGACAGGGAACCAGGGTTGAGACCTCCAAAATGGAGTCACCAAGACTAGGTCCGACTTCTGTCTCCGAACCTGAGACAGTACCCTGGGAATCAAAAGGAACGGAGGGAACGCATAACCCTGAAACTGAGACCAATTCTGTAGAAAGGCATCTGTCGCTATTGCTAGACGGTCCGGTCTCCAACTGAAGAATTTCGGAATCTGGGTATTGAGGTGAGATGCAAAAAGATCTATCTCGCAAGTGCCCCATTCTTGAACTATCTGTTGGAAAATAATTGGATTCAGTCTCCAATCGCTGGTGTCCGTCAGATATCTGGAATTCCAGTCTGCAATGGTGTTCTGAACACCCGGGAGATACTCAGCCAGAATTACCAACCTGTGGCTTAAGCAATAATGCCAAAACTTCTCTGCTATCTCTGCCAGAATCCTGGATTTCGTCCCCCCCAGCTTGTTGACGTATCGAACTGCTGAGATGGTGTCCATTCTCAGAAGTATGCAACAATCTGTCTTGAGAGGGGATAAGCTCTTTATCGCAAACGACCCCGCAAGAAGCTCCAAACAATTGATATGGAGATTTTGCTTCGTCATTGACCATCGACCACTGGTCACTACAGACCCGCAGCGGGCTCCCCATCCCCACTGACTGGCGTCTGATTCTATCACTACCTCTGGATGTGACCCGAAAATGGCTCTGCCATTCCACGCCTCCATGTGCTGAAGCCACCACTGGATTTCCTCTTTGACCTCTGTGGTTAACGGAAACAAGGTCGAGTAACTCAGACCCTGTCTCAAGTACTTGATCTTCAATCCCTGTAGTGCTCAATAGTGTAGGGGGGCAGGAGAAATTGCCTGAATGGAGGATGCTAACAGCCCCACCAGTCGGGCAATGCTCCTTAGAGAAATGGTCGGACTGACTATAGCTGAGCGTAATTCCCTCTTGATATTGCGGATCGTGGATGAGGAGAGAATCAATAGTGCTTGAAGAGAGTCTATCTTGAAACCCAAAAACTCTATCACTTGTGTCGGATTCAACAATGATTTCTGTGCATTGATCAGGAAACCCAAATCTTGCAACAGACTGATTGCCCAGTTCAAGTGTATCTGCAATGTCTGTGGATCCTGTGCCATCAACAAGATGTCGTCTAAATAAATAATTAAACGTACTCCCTTCGATCTCAACCTTTCCATCACTGGTCTCAACAACTTTGTGAAACACCAGGGTGCTGAGGACAGGCCGAATGGGAGAGCTGTGAATTCCAAGCACTGATCTTTCCACAGAAACTGATGAAATCTCCTGTGAGGGGGAAAAATTGGAATGGACAGGTATGCGTCCTTCAGATCCAGTCTCACCATCCAGTCTCTTTCCAGAAGGATAGCTCTTAACATGTGAATCCCCTCCATCTTGAAGTGCCTGTACACATTCCAAGAATTTAAGCCTTTTAGATTCAGGACTAACCGATGACCCCCCTCCTTTTTTGTCCACTACAAAAATGGGACTGCAAAATCTGGAGGGGTGAGGTGTAGATAAAACTACTGCCCCTTTGTCTAATAGGGCTTGCACTTCTGTATCTATAGACCTCTGACTTTCTTGGGAAAAAATCATTTGCCCTGGGGGAGCTAACTGAAAAGGAGTGCTGATAAACTCCAGATATAAACCTGACACTGTCTGAAGGATCCAAGGGTCCCCAATTTTTTTTTCCAGTTGTCTATACACAAGCCCACTCTTCCCCCAAGAATAACTTGAGAAGGTTGAATGAGACTTACCAGAGTAGGAGGAGTCCTGGATCGCTCCTTGTTGCCCTCTGCGATGCCCACGTCGGAATCTAGGTCTACCACCTCTGGAACGCGTAGGGTAAAAGGTGGCATCTGATTGGTCTCCAGACCAATTACCTCAACCTCTGGGATAGTAGTGTTGGGGACTTCCAAAGGAGGCTCGGCCAGGCATTCGTCCACCATAACGCCTGGCCCTGACAAAAAGGCCTCGCTTAAAGACTTTTTTCAGGGACATTTGTGCTTTGTCAAGGGTGGAAAAGGTGGAACAAAATGTTGCCAATTCCTTAATAAAGGATGATCCAAACAGAAGCCCTTCCGCTGCTGGCCCTGCTTCTGAAGAGGATAAGTCGACTAGTTTAGGGTCCATACGCATTAGAATGGACTTTCTGCGTTCAGCAGAAATGGCACAGTTGGTGTTCCCTAACTGACAGACAGCTCTCTGCGCCCAACCTAAAAGAATATCGGTATCCACCAGGGTGCCCGACTCTTTGGATACAACAGCTAAGTCTAGAATTTTAGTCAGGGGGCCTCACATATCTAGCAGTTTGTCCTGACACAAACGCCATGATCTATCTAATCCTTTTTTCAGATCCTTTGAAAACATTTTCTGGAAGGTGACCATAGTAGGATCAATCTCAGGAGTGTCGGCCACCCTATTATCTAAATCTGGTCTAGGGCATTCTGCTCTGAGAAGGGAGCGTACCTCTTTCTCAAAATTTCTCCTTAGATTGGCATGTACATACTGTGCGACTTCCAGAGATGGGAGCCAATTAGAAGATCTAGGATGCATAATCTCCGAAGGATCAAAATCTGGCAACTGGGAAGTGGTCTGTTTCTTCGCCTTCTTACTAGGGTTAGAAATATTAAGCTTGTCTGAATCCTGATCTGAAGAGTCTCCTGAAGATGAGGAATTATCTAAAGTGCTGTAGTTATGCTCCGAAATGCGTTTTTGCGCAGTCTCTCAAACACGTCTGCATGCAAGTTGCCAGAGGAATCATCCTTTTCCAGATCCTTTGTCTTAGCCTTGGACTTAGAGGCTTCCTTAGGGATTTTCCCCTCAGGGATAGGAGGTGACTTATCAGGCATCCAACCTTGAGAGTGAGCGTATTCTAACTGTCCAGAAAAAGGACCTAACCCTCTCACCAAGGCATCATTAACTGGCTGTTGCACTCTATTGTCAAGTGCTTCAACTAGGTTTACCTCAAGTTGGTTGTCAGTATCTTCAGGGTAATACCCTGTGTCCTGGTCACTCCATTGAGCCATAGCACTAGAAGTGTATACAGAAAAAATCAATCTTAAAGGGGGAGTGAATAACCCCTTACAGGCACCAAGCTACAATAGAGCCTTGAGTGGAGGGAGCTGCCTGTTATCACTCTAGGCAGAGCCATATATCAATTTTACAACCCAGATGTAAGAGATCTGGGTGTCAGGGAGGCACTTTGGGAGTCTCTGTTCATTGAATCACCTGTCTGCCAGAAGACGCGCGTCCAAATACGAGCCGATCTCTATAAAAGCTAAGGGATAAGAGATCGGCTCGTAAAACACGCGAGCGTTCAGCAGAGCGTGTCAAAATAAACAAAAGACTACGCGCTAGTTGCTTACAGTGCTCCCGCTCCCGCTCAACAAGACAGGCTCAAAACGGGCCTTAAATGCCGCAATTTGTGACACAAACAAAATACAATAACAACGCAGAGCGCGCAAAATTGCTTCGCTATAATTTACACATTCAAATCGAATTTTATAAGGTACAACAAACAAGACGCATGAAGAGTAAAAATAGAAGTTACTTATCTGCTGCGAAGCAGCAAAGAAAGAGGATATGACGTTGGGGGTCATGCTTGATATGGACTAGGGTCACGATAGGCGATTGGAGCACGTGACTGGGATACAGAGAATCTTGGGATGTGAAGTTTTTTGTTTACTAATGTTTAATTGGCTGCTGTCTTTGGCTCACTAAAGAAAGAGAAATCATAATCTGAGCCTCCGGTCCTGACATAGAATTAGTGAGTGAATAAAGGAGAGAATGTATTTACACAACACAAGCTAAATGAACTGAATCGTCTTTAGATGTTCATCATCCCTTTATAAGGTGAGCTAGTCTAGAACAAATGGTCTTTAAGTGATTCAGGAATGGTTAGATTAATAGATGTGTATTGTTAAAATTGAAGATGATCAATCAGGATGTTTTCATTTGTTTCAAATCTAAGGGCATAATTAGGCATAGGTCAGAAGAAGGTAATGCCTTGGAGGCAAATGTGGTCTGAATGAGCACTAAGACCTAATGGATGATGGTTGGGGGTACATAAATGGTCCTATTTAGTCGGATCTTAGGCCATCCAAAGAGATGGATTATGTGACCTGGAGCCGCGATAAATGGCACTTACTGTTTTCTGGATGGCTGTATCATCATGAGAAATTTGTTATCTCTCTAGTGGTTCACCCTATGCTCATAGGCACCTGGGATATTAGGAGTGGTGAACCTGGGTAATTAAAACATTTTTTTTTAAAGTGTCAAGCTCAGAAGTGTGTCGGGAGTATATGTCACCTGAGGCTCTGGACCAGGTCTCCGATAACCACTGGGCTTCTGGTACACTCCTCTAAGATTGTGCAATGATAATTCAAAAGCTGGCGGTGTAGGTGGGGGATAGTCAGGAATGGAAGCATTACATAGTGCTTGACGGAGCTATTGTAGCAACCATCACATCATTGAAGCACCAGGCTTTGCAACCCTGAATAGCACTTACTGGAAATAGTATTATCTGACAAGGCCTGCTGCTGGCTCACCTTTAAAGGAACCAGAGGCAGAGGGAATGGTGAGAAGATCCATATCACAGCTTTTTGAGGGAAACTTTGCCCACAATACTTATATAAGTAAACCCAGACTATGAGAAGTTATTGCTGTGCCAAGCCCGGTATGAACCTGGATAACCACAATACATGCCACTCAGGGCTGAGCAAACTCATGAGCATCTGCATGGTCGCCAATACAAATGAGCAGCAACAGCACAGAAAATATTATGGTGGACGTAATACATCCAGATTTAGAAGTCGTTTTTTAAGGAGTCTTGTGTCAAGCTTAAACTCATCAATACGCTCACAAGTCGGATAGCCCACATAGAGACACTTTTGTATCAATCACATAAAAGAAGAGCAAGCTAATTGGACAATACACTGACAGCGTTTCTTGAGGTCAAGCCAGGATTTCAGAGACAAAAGTTGAGCGTGGGAGGCATCTAGATACACAAGAAAGAATGCTTAGAGTAAGGAATTGGGTTATTGAGGGGTGTCAGTATCCAAAAATAATGATCAGAATTTTTGTCGGCTTGAGCCACTAAAGTCACTAAATGAACCTGAGCTCAACCCCCTGGTAGCAATAGCACAGAGCAACAAGGCTTAAGTTAGAGGCAATGTGTAAAGAATTCACGCAGGACTAACAGTAATAAAGTCGAAATGCAAAACAATAAAAATCCCAAAGCAAATTAGAAAAACAGAGTAAAATTGAATAAAAAGTGACACCAAAAGAAGTAGAAAAGAAGAAATAGTGCCAATACAACGTTCCAATGCATGGTTTCAGTAGAAGAGAACATAGGCATAATTTGCCGCTAACTGCAATGGAGCATGGGTCATATGCAGTAACCAGGTTCATCCTGGTCAAAGATTTTACCTTCTGACTTTAGTCCTTTAAGTCCAAATCCACCACAGACGTCCACTTCTAAAGCCTTCTGGAGCTCACTGGCGGGAGACAGAGGCTCACATGGTGGTAGGCAGAGGCTATCAGAAGACACAAGTCCAGGTGCCACTGGTCAGCACGAAGGCCTCTTGTGTGTTGTTGTGTCCCATAGTTTTAACAGGAGGTCCCCCTTATGACCCTTTGTATCCACTACTTTCTCCTGGGTGCAAGGGGAAAACAGGTCCAATTTTTTAGGCTCTTTGCAGGTCTCAGACAGCAGGCTCATTCTTCTTCTGATCTTCCACTGGTCTAAGAGCATTCTGAAATGGAACTCTGGAGGTGCCACATTTATGTCTGGTTCATGCTAGTGTATGGGAATGACCA
The DNA here is from genome assembly GCF_031143425.1 of Pleurodeles waltl. Lineage (NCBI taxonomy): Eukaryota > Metazoa > Chordata > Amphibia > Caudata > Salamandridae > Pleurodeles > Pleurodeles waltl. The sequence continues at coordinate 518,186,349 of NC_090448.1, forward strand.
CTCAAGGCAACTTAACCAATGGGATAAAGGTTCCTGGGACTAACCCTACCCACTTTGGACATTTTCAAGATGGCTGAAGTTTCGGCAATAAAGCCTGGGCTCTGAGGGCTGGGTGTACATGTGGGGAGTGTGCTATGGTAATGCTGGTAGCCTCCTGCACATTTCTAACACTAAAATCCAGTTTTATGCAACCCCTGTACCCCAACAAACACAGAAACAGAAAAATGATTAAATCAAACCTGAGCTTTCAGCAACCATACAATGGATTCACACAGTGTTTTGACATTCTGTTTCCCTCCTTTGAAATGTGCCCCAAATTTTATATGAAAATTCAGAGCAGACCTGTGAAACAAGATGTGACATTTAAGCAGGACTTCTGGGGCAGCTCTGCCTCCCACTGCGGTTGGAGTTTGCCACTACTACAAGGACAAAAGGGGAGTGTAATAAAGTTATGTAGTTGTCAGACACCACGCCAAGAGTGGGGCCAACCACAGAGTGCTCCGGGGGCACTCTAGAGAGACGCAACCCCGGAAGCACGTACGCAAACCCGGATATGAATGGTTCACAAGCGCGCGTGAAGAAAATGGCAGAAACGAGGACGCCGACGGAGGAGAGAGGGACGTGGAGAGACAAGAGATGGAAGAAGAAGGCCGGGAGAAATGCGAGACGGACGGGAAGGACGCTGAGGTACAAAGCCTTGAGGGAAACGAAACAGCCAGCCACGTCCCAGGAGGGACGTGGCTTATGCAGGTATGTGCCTGCCTACTGAATCCCTCTAACTATTTTAGAAGGGAGAGGTTTAAGGAGGGGACGGAAGAGTGAAGAGGAAGGGAAGGGAGGGGGATAGGAGCTCAAACTGGTCAGCATCAGTAAAGACTAAACAAAGGTAGACTAATTATGAGACTAATATCTAGACAGAAAATAATTTCTACCTAAACTCAAAACACACTATTGTTTTTTTTTTTTCCGCTGAGTGATACACCGTCATTAGCACCCTCTGACACTATATTGAGCCCTAAGCAGGACATTAGGTATACCCAACTAGGCACTCTCCTTCACTGATCCGTGGAGTTTACTACTTTTATTTTTCCCTTTTTTCTCTACTCTCCTTCTTTTCCTCCCCTGCCCTCCTACCAGGATTATAAAAGAAAGTACTCAAACCCTAAACACTACCCTCTTGTCCCTCTGTTCCTTCCTTCCACTACACACATTTTCTTTGGGGAAACGCTGGTACCGAGTCCGGAGAGTCACCTAAGAAGAAAGAGAAAGCAAGATCATTAAGAAAGAGTCCAAAGAGGAAATCGACTAGAGAGAGAAACAGAAGGAGAACAGAAGAAATAGAAAGAGAGTTGAATTTAATTGGAAACAAGAACCACATAACAAGGAGAAGAAAACAACTTTAATAGAGGATACCACAATATTCATCTAGTATCAACATTGTCGTTCCTTTTATTTCCTAGTCTAAACACTAACAGGACGATCATTGACATACCCACTACAGGGGTAGGCTGTGGTGTGCGCTACGTCTGCCTTTAACAGGGGAAGTGTGCCAGGACATGGACACAGCTCCCAGGCCATCCCATCAAGGTTTGGACACCTTTTCCCCACATCCAAGGCCCATTGTCACTGTCCTGGGAGCAGTTCACAACTCACCACAGGGGACCTATCAAGCTGCCAGGTGACAGTTGAATTCTTACAGAAAGGCCTCCATAGGCTTTAGCCAGGCAAATGGTAACTTTTCTTAAGTACACTTTCTGTAACAGAGAAAATTTAACTTTACAATTAAATTGGATGTTGTTTAACTATTAACAAGAGTTCTTGAAATATTTCTCTAGCTGTTTCCTAGGCAGAGAAAGCATATATTATACGTAATATTGTATTTGAGTGCTTTCTAATTGAACAGTCATTCACACCTGAATGGATTGTGCCTACCCTCACACAGTGCAGTCACCATCCCCCGGTATGTGTCTGGGGCCTGGCCTGGACAAGAAAGGATCTTGCAAACACTTGAGACTTTGCTTTGAAGTTTGCCAACTTCAAAGGCAGAAAGAAGAAGACCCAAAACCCCAGACTTTAGAATCTTCCTGGAATCAAGAGGAACCTCTACCAAGGAGAAGAGCTGATGAGCTGGAGGAGGAGTACTGTCTCTTTGCTGTGTTGCTTTGCTAGACTGGCCTGTAGTTGCTGCTTCTGCCTGAAAGGAGTGCAAAGGGTGAACTTTACTGTGTGTCCTGCTTGAGAAAGTTCTCCAAGGGCTTGGAGTAGATCTGGCTCCTATTGGAAGTCTCAGGGACACTAAAGACTTCAGTTTCCTCGACCTGCAGCACTGTGAACTGTGTGTTTTGTGCTGTTTAAGAGGCCTAACCACTGCAACACCACCAACGACGCCGCTGGCCTGCACCGTGACCTGGCGATGCTGCACGTTGTTGCATTGCTCCGATTCGCACCACGACCCTGGGCTCACCGACGCGGTCATCGGACGACTTCACTGAGCCGCTGCCCTGTGAGCCCAGCACTCTGACATTGCTTGCTCACACCACAGCCTGGGTATCCCCGACGCCGCCGCTCCTGCTGACAACAACGACGCTGCCTGCACCGTGGCCTGTGGACACTGCTTGTGAGGAGCACGAAGCACAGTCCCGTCCCGCACCGCAGCCCCAGTTTATCAACACCAGCACCATCGACTCCAGTGTCGTCACCAGGCATCCATGCCTGCACCGCGGCCTGAGGACACCGCTCGTGAGGGTCACGAAGCACTGTCCCATCCCACACCGCTGGCTTGGGCCTACCGACGACAGCACTTCAGCAACGACAATGCCACTGCCTGCACCGTGACCTGTGGACACCGCACTTCGCACTGCCCTGCTTCACATCACAGCCCTGGTCTCACCAATCCCGCTGGATGACGGCCACTGAGCCGCTGCCTGCACCGTGAACTGTGGGAGTACTGTGCCGCTTCGCGCCGCAGCCCCGATGCCACCTACGTCAGCGCTCCTGACTTCATCAGCCCTGAGTTCTATCTGCAACGCATGCAACTTCAAGGGCCTGAAGACTCCTGCACGGATTACTGAACCGACACCGCAACACCTTTGACGCCACTCTCTGGAGCTCACCGCGAGGGTCACGACGCCCTGCAATCCCAAAGGTACTGTGTATGAGTCTCCCTTACACCGTAGCTGTCCGGCGACGCCGCGCCCTGCCTCAACTGTTGGTTTTGCTCATCACGAGGCCGTGATAGCCTCAGGTGGAGCTATCGACGTCACAGAACTGTATTTTTGAGTAAACCTTGCAAAATCCATATCTTTAACACTGTATGTTGGATTTTTATCGTTTTGGCCTTGTTTTACACAGATAAATATTGGCTATTTTTCTAAAACTGGTGTGGTGTCCTTTTGTAGGATTTTCACTTATTACTGTGTGTCATGTGCAAATGCTTGACACGTTGCTTCAGAGATGAACCTGTCTGCTCGTGCCAAGCTACCAATGGGGTGAGCAGGGGCTATCTGAGTAGGTATCTCCCTTATCCTGACTAGGGGGAGGGACCCTACTTGGACAGGTTGCAAACCCACTGCCAACTAGAGACCCCATTTCTAACAGCCATCATTTACCCCTTAGAAGCAAGAGTTTTTGCCATAGTCTAAGTATTTATAGATTGTTATATTATTCAAAAGAAGATCCTTCTAAGATAATCCCATATCAGTTCCTACAACAATGCTTACCCTATTTTTTGCTTTCTTCCACTCTTCTGAAACAATATAGCATTCTAAAAACAATTGCTGTTTTCCGGCTTGTGGTATATTGCACTTCTGTTACTCCCCACCTTCCAACAAACCAAGTTTCTTCACCTTACGTGGAGCCCAATATAGTTGTAGTGAGATTTTCTGTTGTGGCAGCACAATTCGTATGTTAACCCTCAATTTTAATATGTTGTGTTGTTCAAGTATCGATGTATTGTATTATAATGTAGGTCATGTAGTTTTATAAACACATTATTCTGTATTGGAGTGACAGGTAAATTAGATTGTTAAGTTCATGCACTGATTTAGTAACGCTCACCTTGTCAAGATAAGTAACCTGTTGCGTGTGCCAGTCAGTTAAAGAAAATAAAAGGAAGGCCCTTAATAACTTGTCCCTTAATCTTAACCCATTTTGGTGTTTCAGGAGTACCATTTAAACCAGTGTTGCATCTGAGGGAATGTGAAGGTAGTTTGGATCTCTTTTAGAATGGGCAAACCAAGGTCGCCATTCTTCAAATGTATCATCAGTCTACTCAAGAATGTACACAAGTGTAATTTTGGAAATCAGATAAAATGTGGCATTAATTGTTTGAACTGTGAAGCCCTACTTCCTTAGGCACATACATTTTGAAGAGTATATAAAATTATTGGAAATTTTTTCAATTTTATAGCATTCATTTTGGACGATACAACCAGATTAGCTTCATACAATTTATCAAAGTTCAATTTCAATTTCCTTTGCACGACTATTGAATTTATTTGAACAATTAATTCTATCACTCCAGGAATTATTATTACCAGATATATTCTATATTTAAGTTCCCATGATATCATCAATGAATCATATTATTTCCTATATATCATCTTCGAAATAGGCATCATAACAAATTTCAACCACTTTATTAACTAGCCCGACCATTAACCAAATGTAACCACTAGTTTTACTAACTCTGTCATTAATTTTAAAGGTTATTGTAGAGTCAAAAGCACCTAGACATTTAAACTGTGCAATGCCTATTCTGCGACATACGGAGGTTTTTCTATCACTAATAGTTATAATTAAAGGTGCTAGGGCTAAGTCAAATAGCAGAGCCGACAGTGAGCATCCCTGTTTTGTCCTTTTAAGAAGTGTAACATATCTAGATGAAACACCTTTAAAATTAAAGCACACTCATCTTCCTTGGTTAATGGCTTTAAAGCTGTCAAAGAACGGGTTACCACATTTCATCTTGCCTAGAGTCTCAAGTAAATAAACCAATGTATGCTGTCAATAGCTTCCTCAGTATTTAGGGGGTCATTTCAACCCTGGCGGTACAGGACCGCCAGGGCTGAAATGACGGAAGCACCGCCAATAGGCTGGCGGTGCTTCCAGGGTCATTACGACCGCGGCGGAAGCGCCGCAGTCGCACTGCTGGGGCCGTCGGTTTCCCGCCACAATGGCCCCGGCGGTAGTAAACCGCCAGGGCAGCGCTGCTAGCAGCGCTGCCCAGGGGATTACAAGTCCCCCTACCGTCAGCCTTTTCCTGGCGGTTTGAACTGCCAGGAAAAGGCTGGCGGTACGGGGAGTCGCAGGGGCCCCCTGAAAGGGCCCCATGCGGCTTTTCACAGTCTGCTATGCAGACAGTGAAAAGCGCGACGGGTGCAACTGCACCCGTTGCACGGCCGCAACACCGCCGGCTCGATTTGGAGCCGGCTCCCATGTTGCGGCCCACATCCCCGCCGGCCCAGCGGGGATGTCATAATGGGCAAAGCAGGAGTGCGGCCACATTGGCGGCTGCACATCGGTTACAACTTGCCGGGCGGCAGTTGCCGCCCGCCAATGTTGTAATGAGGCCCTTAATTTTTTCAGCACATGATGACTCTGGTAGGGCTTAGTAAAGTGAATCATATTCATGATTTGTCTTATATTTTTATCTCCTGTTTGATCTTTGCCAATCAATTGTCTAGTTACATTGCTCAACTGATTAACTCGGAGCTTGGTTAAAATGTTTGCACCAAGGTCAATTCATGAGATGGGTCTAAATTTGGCACTGTCTTGATGGTTCTTGATTGGCTTTGGTAATAAAAGCACATAGGATTATTGCATGTACTTATAGGTAAAAACCTGCTTAACATATCGATTGTAGTAGGTACCAGGTAAGGGAGCTAGTGTGGTCTTAAAATGTTTTTAAAATTCTGAGTTACCCCATTTGGGCCTGGTGATTTCCAAATTTGTAATGATTCAAGAGACTCACACGATTCTTTCTGCATTATACTTTCATCAAAGTTCATCAAGCAATTTTTATTCTGTGGTTAGTTTAGATATGGCAAATGTTTTTAAAAAATCCTGCATTTTACCCACATGGTTATTAGATTCTGGTTATAGAGCCATTCATAAAAAAATGTGCATATGCCTCACTAATGTCTGCATGAATCATAGCAATAGGACCATTACCTTTAAACAATTAGTGAATTATCTTGTCATTCTCCATTTGTTTAAGTCAATGTGTTGTTCATTTCCCATTCCTACCTTCTCCTTTCCATTAATGTGGTTTAGTTCTTAGGAGCTCAACCTCTGCTGTTTTATGTGTGCCTTATTTACCTCATACTTAGAGACTCTAGTGTGTGCCTTATTTACCCCATATTTAGCCATTGTGAAGCCAGTGTAAAAGCACTTAGTTTGAGATCACATAATTGGGCTTGTAACTGACAAGGTCAGAGCAGATGGTTGTTGCAGGTAAGAATACCGTGTGTGGATTAGGCTACGGAACTCATTGAAGTTCAGAGCTCCATGTCTCAGTTGTCCTAGCACAGCAGACATTTTGGTTAGTCAGACTTTGAAGAGGTCCACACCAAGCTGTAGGCACCTGATATTCCGCAATGTTCCTTGATTCCTGGGAGATAAGGCAGCTCCAAGCACCTCTTGGCTTCGTGACTGGCAAATGGTTTAAAGGAAGTTATTCTGGTCTGTGCTGTGAGGAAGTACCGCAGAGAAGCATTAGATCTGGTAGGGGTGCGTTTAACATAATAATTTGCTAACATTGTATTTCGAAAAAAGATGAAGTCATTGTTGTTTCATCGGTTGAGTTATGAGTTACAGAAATGTCTTTATAAGCACTGGAAAAGACTGCACCTGTGATTTTGTACAGAGCAAAAAAGAATAAACACTAATAACTATTGATTTTGGCAGTTTTTATAACTTTGAAGGCACTGGAAAAACCAACCGGAATACAAAACAAATAGAAACTGAACAGAGGAAAGTCTAAGCATATTTTTGTCAGTTTAAACAAATCTTCCTTGAATATAATCTGTGCATGGTTGAACAGAAGTAGTAATTCCTTGCTTTTTGATTATTAATTCTTCAAGAATCATTTTTCACAGAACTACTTGGGAATGGTTAGGATTACTCAAATGAAGCCCTAAGTGTGTTGGGAGACGTATGATGGAATAACCTTAACACGACTCTGAGATCACAATTTGTAGAAACGCATGCTAGGCCTGCTTAGAGCCTCAGTTTCTAAATGTACATTTTAATTTAGCATTTCTTTTCGGCTAGTAATCTTTTATGTGGCTTTTTATTTATGTGATAATGCACTGAGAAATCATTGTGTACGTTGCTTGTTTTTAGTAAGCATCAATGCCATTTGGATGTACACTCTGTCCAAGGCTGAGGGCACAGAACAGAACGGCTAAACATTCTGATTGTTTGTGGAGACAGCTCTGAATGTGTAAATATGTCACGGCATCACGTTTGCACCTCTGACAGTGTGACACAGATGGTGCTGCTATTATAAAAGTAGTTTCTGCACCATATGTGATCAGGGGCAGATCCTCCATTAGGGCGGAGGAGCGCAGCCCCCCTGCCAGCAGCGGCAGCTGCAAACCTTTACAAGGAAACAATAATAAACAGTGTTTATTATTGTTTCCTTATAAAGGGGCAGTGCCACGGGGGACGTGGAGTGAGGGGCAGTGCTCTGTACTCCACCTCAGAGCCCATGTGTGTTTGGCCAGCTGTCTCGGGCAGGCCAAACACACATGCGCAGTAGGCTCTCTCCAGCCCAGCAACACAGTTGCCTGGCTGGAGAGAGCCTGCACAGGCTCCCAGTCTGCCTGGGAGTGCTCTGAGCAGCGTCAGGATTGGCCACAGGGCAGGCTGGGAGCCTGTGCCTGCCTGCAGCGACAGAGGAGTGGAGCGGAGTGGTACGACAGAGGAGGTAAGTGTTTCTTTATTTTTTTTATTTAATTTTTATACCCACCGGATCCCCCCCTCCGCACGCCACCCTGTGCCACCCGCCACTTTCGCGTGGTGCAAGCCACGACTGTGTGTGATAGAGGAACACATCCACTTGGCTTACACTGGAACATGGCACACAGTGCCCAAGATGCAGCTTGGCTTCCACAGGACCAATAGCCTGCACCACACTAGACTGGCATCCTGGCTTCCCAGTACATCTTACCCAGGTATGGGGGTTCAGGTTTTTCGAATAGATGTGGCAGAGGGTGCTACCACCATACTCTCAGCAGAGTAGGTAGTTACAGATAGGAGGGTACCAACACAATCACAAAACCAAGGTTAAACTGTTTATCTTTTTCACCTTCTTTGTCATGCTGGTTACCATGCTCTCTTGTTTTCCTAATAATCGCAGCTCATGTTTTTACTGCAAGAATAAGACTGTTGCAATTGGTGAGGCAGAGACTATAGGAAACTCCAATAGCTAAAAATTTAGGGTCCGATTTAGAGTTTGGCGGATGGGGTTACTCTGTCACAAATGTGATGGATATACAATTGACTGTATTGCGATTCCATTATAGCCTATGGAGATCGTAATATGGCAGACAGGATATCTATCACGTAAGTGATGGAGTAATCCCTCTGAGAAACTCTAAGTCAGCCCCTAATTTAACAGGAAACAGGAAGTTCCCACACCCCACTGGGCCCAAAAGGTGAAACCTTCGACGTAATAAGAAGTTGATCAGAAGCTGCAATTCAATCAACAGGTTATCAACATTTTTAAATGTCATTCAAATTTTGTAGGAGTCAATGATGAGATTGTGGTTATAGTTTTCAAAGTTTTATTTATTGAATTCTTTTTTTAGCATATCATAAGATTTTCAGTACAAGTACACAACAAATCATGAAGCACATTCCATAATGGTTATCCCTATTCTAAGCTAAATAGTGTGAAAAGAAGTATCAACTGAACCCATAAAGAGCTCATGGTTCGAGAGGTGAAAGCATAAAAGCTTAACAGAGCTTCCCATAGAGAGAGGTTTAAGAACTCAGTAGAGTCTCAGAACAGCATGAATTCAAATGTAGACTCAAAAGTATTTCCCAGAATGAACCTGAAAAACATCAGCAAAGAGTCTGAGCCAGAATGTCTGAGTCTATGTGCTTTCAAGAAAGTATGTGAAAGGGACTCTCAAGTGGTCTAGGAAGAAGGCCTGAATCTCTAGTGTGGGAACACGCATTTATACAACTAAATATATCAGCAAAATGCAACATTCTGTAGAGTCTTGTGAGGATAGCTTGTTGTCAGGACAAATTGAATGACACTGTCTTCATGGCAATAGGACAGCTTCCATCGATTTAGCAAACTTAACAAAGAATGTCCCAAACACAAGATACATTTAACTACAAATCATAACATGATAATCAATTTGGTTTCATTCTTTCAATGTTTTTTTCTAAAAGACAAAACCAGTCATGATAAGTATAGCACATAACTCCATGAGAGTACTCCCATTCTCATACGCTTCTATTGACAAACCCTATTCATAAAGAAACAACTTTTAAAGATTAAACTAACATTTCAATACAAATGGGTAAAAAAGCTGAATCCTAACTCTTTCCCAATTCATTCTGTTGTTTCAAGAATACATTTACGTAATGAAAAGATATACACTTATGATCAGGACACAGGTCAGAGCAACCAAAGTAGATAGGAAAGAAAGAGAAAATGTATATGTGTTTTAAGCTACATACATGTCTTCACGAAAACTCAATGTGAAAAGCCACGTTTTAAGCAGCGTTTAGTTAAGGCCTACATGACGTCATGCGAGTTAATTATGTCAACATCTAACTAATAAAAATGCTACCATACAGGAAGACATGTTTGCATCTTTTCTTGTGTCTAATCTTGGGTGCTCAAAGTGAGAACAAAAGGATAAATCTGTTTCCACGATCTCCTTAGGAATCTGAGTAGTTATGTTCGAGGTTATGAAACCCATCTGGTATCCTGGTGTGTTTAGGGTTTCAGACAGGACACTGTGAGCTACCTAGGAATTGTGTCAACATTTCCCAACGGTATATGCAGAATGAGACCCTACACCCTGATGTTTATGTTGATTAAATACACAGTCCTCCTTAATTTGTAGGAACCGTATTACAAATTAAGGCATCAAAGGTGCAGCAGATTTTGAAAAACCTTCCTTTAAACAGAGCATGAAAACTCTCACTGCATCCACCAAATTACCACATCCTGCCCTATCTATGCTATTGTTCTTGAACCACTGAAATGCTTATGATCTCCAGAAGAAAAATCCAACAATCTGCTTGGAAGCACCAATTGACATTCAAAGCCACTTATGGTTTAAAATGAAGTGCAATTTCAACCTGGGTATGAACTCCACCAATTAGTATTCTTAGTGAGTTAAAGCAACCATTTGAATGCAAGCCTTGCTTTACAAAACGTGCAGATGGAAATTAATAAATAGGTGGCGACTAGACAGTTTATGATCATGTTATGCAGTTCAAACACAAGGAGATTGGCAGATATAAATGTGTGTGTCATTTGACCTATGAATGACATGTAAGCCCAGAGCTCAATATCAGGGAAATCAATAGCTGTATTCAATAATTTTTAAAAAACGGGCGACAAATTAACCAAAAAGGACCCCCCAGGTCAAGTGGCAGTCAGCTAATGGAAAGAGCCAAATTGCAAAGAGTTATACATCTGACTCTGGAATTAAGAAACCTCTTGCAAGGCATGGTCAGGCATGTCATAATTTTTCAGTCTCTGAAAAGCAATCTGTAATTCACAGCATCAAATGCTATGGACAGGTCAAAACGGATCATTACCTGCTAGTAGGAGGATTATCACATCCCCATAGCTAAACTACTGCACCACCTTTGCTGCACCAGTTATGATGCCTTCCCACCCTCCTGTTCCTAATGAGAAGAAACCATGAGGCATCATGACCAGGCTTCGCTAAAAGCTAGGACCACAGCTCCATCTTATCTTGTGGCTTCAGAGCCACAAGGAAGCTCCCAGAGTGCTTCCAGGGTGCCTTCTGTCTTGGTAGAGGGACCCATGGAAGAACCAATGGAGCTTTGCTTGCGATCACCACATCAGCAGTCTCAGAGGCACATTGTTTGAAGCATATTCAACTGCCTCTAACTTACCAAGTCTCAGCTCAAGATGGGGTGGAACCCATGACAGGGGACCCACATTATTATTAAACTGCACTATCTTGGACCTTAGCCAACTGACGTTAAGAAAAGACTGTCCGTAAGAGGTATCTGATCCTGGAATGTCCTCCCAGTCTAGGAAGGTTATGCATGTCAGGGGAGATATAGGGCAGCCTAACACCACTCGTCCACAGGGCCCACCATTGGAAGCTTCGAAAGAGGGCTACTAAATGTCCCCAGCCCCAATCTAGGACTCTTAGGTGATGGGAAGAGCCCCCAGTGTGATGCCGTGCTTAACCACGGCATCTCTTTTGCTAGCTGTGGTCAAGCCGACACTTCGAGTATCGTAGCGCCATCCTTACGGCGGCCCGTATTTTTGTGTTGGCGGCACATTCCTGTAAGCACATTTCGTGCTCCTTGTTGTGCCGCCAGTATGGCCTCTTTTTCTGAAATGATTGCTTTACTTACCTGGTGGGGCGGGACTCCTCTTCTTTTCTTCTTTTTTCTGTTCACTTCGCTTTTTCTTTCTTCTGGCTTCCATGTTGTCTTCTTAGTGTTCTTTTTCCCAGCATGCCCTTTTCTTTTATACTGCTTCTTTTTTCCTATTCTTTTCTATTAGGCCTTTCCCAATCCAAGATGGTGTTGCTCTTTTTTCCTGTTTTGTCACTTCCTGTCTCCTGGTATATAAGTCCTTCAGTTCTGGTCTTTTTTGCGTTGCAAGCACTTCCGCTTGGTGGTGATCCTCGCTCCTGTTTCGTCGTTCCTTCCTCCAGCTCCTGCTGCTTTGAATAAGATTTTCCATTTTTCCCCTTATTATTTCTTTGTTTTTTTCTCTTTTGTGAAGAGGTTTTTCCCACATTTTTTTTTTTTTCCCTCTGGGACTTCTCTGCAGGGTACGGTCTGCTTCGGCGTTTCCTGTCAAGCAGCATCGTGGCTATTAGAAAGGGTCACCCTTATCTTGGTCAGTCCAAAACCAGCACAAGACCGGGTGCTCTTTCAAGGCAAAGGTTAGAAGCATCATGCAGAACGTGACACCCAGAACCTCTCTCTCTCTTCTACAAGGACATAAAATCTTATCCTGCTCAGAGATGTTTTCTGAGCAGGCGGCAACTAGGGCTCAAAAACATCAACCAAGAATGAGCCTCAAAGGCACACATCTGAAAGTACATGGCAATAAAGAAAGCCCTGAGGCTCAAGGATCAAACATGACATAGATGCCAATGCACGGCTGCCTCTTTTTTGGCTGGTGCACTTTGTTTTAGTGCAAACTTGAAGTAGTAACTTCCAGTGGACTGTTGGTCATTCTATGGAGGTCTGGAGATGATTCGTCATCTTTTGGTCCTCTCAGTCCTGCAGTTTCTTCAGCATATGGGACAGATGAGTGATGTATGAATATATGTGTTCTTTATAGCTAACACTGGGTACCTTCCCTTCGAGGTTCTTCTAGCCAGAGTTAATATATGACTTCTTCTTCAGTCCATGCTGTGATGCGTTCAGTGACTCTTAGTAAATCCTCTCAGACTACAGATAGCAGCTGCCTTATAATCTGAAAGACAGGCCTTCCTTGCTCTGGCTGGGAGGCTCCACAGATGGAAGCTTACTTCAGGGAGAGAAATGAATGGATGAACATCATGCATATTGTATAAGTTATGTCTAAACACACCTCACCCGAACTCTGTACCAGGTGCGGCTCCACCGTTTGCACCGCCCTAAAGCCGGCCATGATTTAACTATTTTTGAATGTCATCAGAGCTGGTGCTTCAGCCTATCAATATTATTTCCCTAAATAATGCTACTTTCTTGGACCAGATAACTACGGAAGTATGTGGATGTAAACTACTGAGAGCTGAGACTGGAAGTTAAAGAATGCCTTTTCAGTTCTGATCAGTATCCAAGAGAAGGCATGCTACCTAAACTACATAACAGTATAAATAGGCGACGAACAAGGACAGGAAACCAAGCAGATTACAATACAGAAAATAAACATTGTCATAATCCTGAGGTAAAGCAACAAAGTTACCGAGTTTAAACCAAGGTTTGGTCTTTGAAGTGTGAAAGGAATAGGATGCAATTGGGGGAAATGCCTGGAAAACCTCATGGGACATTTACTATCTGCTATATGAAATCATTTTGGGTAAAACAAGAAACCCATCTCTGTGAGAAACAGTTAATTATGATTTAAGTTTGAAAGCAGCCAAACTGAAGTAAACACTCAATTTATAATACAAAAAAACTGTGCACACGTCGATGAACAGTTGTTTCGATCCCTGTAACAAGTGTTTAATCAGTGCATACACTCTTTTTTATTCAAACATATCATCTTTACTTTGAGTTATAGGGATAAAAGTTACAATGTTCTTTCGTTTGCAGTGTTACATAGTCCTACTGGAACCAATCAGGGAAGCTCCTACAAAGATATTCGGGAGTGTGTAGCTCCCAAAGCAACAACAAATGTAGTTAGCCAGTATTAACAATGAAACAAGTTACCCATGCCTTTCACATAGTGAGAAGCCAGTCCAGGTCCCCTGGGCCAGGCGCCCGCACTCACCAGTCACATGTGGGAGAATGCCCATAGGATGCTCAATTTGCTGCTTATAAAGTACCAAATACAATAATCTTTGTGTGGACCGTGCAAGAGTACGAACTAATGAAAACATCTTTCGGGTAAACATGTTCTGCTGAAAGGGAGAGATGTGACAGGCGGTTGGTTACCTATAGCATCACTGTGTCCCAGGTGATAGCTGTCCGGACTGGTATGAGGACTGCCCGTTGCAGTCCTACAGGCTGTGTGACGTATAGTCAAAGAGCATTAGAGGTCTGGTGTATCCTAGGGGCATTGGGAGTGAAATGTATCTCCCATTGGAGTTCTACCCTGCACTGTAGAATGTAACCTTAGAGTGCATGGAGGGACTGAGACTGCACCTCTGTACTCGAGGAATAAATATTTTACTTAATGGACCCACTAGCAGTTTGGTGAGGAGGGGGAACCCCTGGTCAGTGAGGCGAATTTCACGATGGTCAGGGAATTGCCTATATCTCCTCAAATTTCTCCATCTGGAGTGCATACACACTCGTACTCTTATAAGATGGATTGGCTTAACCTCCAAAAGCCTGCCTCAAAAGTGCTGGATCTTAGCCTATCTAAACTTCCAGTTCTCACCTCAGGATAGTGAGGCAGCCACTGGCCCCCAGCTATTGGGTCCTTATTGTCTTACAATAGTAGTTCCCAACCTTTTGACTCCTGTTTGTCCGATTTAAATTTCAAACATTAAAACAGTAATTCTCAAAAAATACACAAACAAGTACACACCAAACAAATTCTCGGATTACTAAAGATATAATTATTTTATATTGTAAAAATATGCAAAAAAACAAAAAAATGTAATGGGAAGATTGGTGCTGCATCTCGGCGATTAACTTTTCACTGTTTGGTTTTATTTAGAAAAGTTGAATCCTCGGGCCTGAATCTACATTTCTTAAGCGATTTCTGTTTTCATTTTTTAGGAACATAAGATCTTTGAAAGCTTTTTTACATAAATATATGGTAGGGAAAGGAAGTAAAACCATAAGGGCCTCTCATCTCTCCACAGCCTCTCTGTCAGATGTAATTCATTCGTTTTATAGCACCTCTCATACCAGTGTAGGGTGTCGGAGCACTTTACAGGGGACTACAAAGTGTAGGATTCACATGTCATCCACACTGGTAGGCATTTTCAAAGAGTGCTTGGTCTGGAGAATCACAAATGCAAGATTCAGAACACAGCACAGTGGTTAGTATTGACTTTAATAATAAGAATGTATTTCAAAGCAAGCAAACTGTTTTTAGCAGCAAAAGGAAAATAACAGACAGGGGAAAAAAGAACTTTCTAATTTGCACCATGCAGTTTGCATGCATCTCTTTAATGGCAGTTCATAGCTCACTGTGCTAGATTCCCATTGTAACTTAAGAACTACACAGTAATAGAAGAATCCCTGTGACAAAAGCAGTAACACACTGTGCTCTGCACATAAAATACTGTTCTTTGCATGAAACACGTTCTTTGCAACAGGCATATTAACCATCTGCGCTACCTTAGATGGGTCAAAACTGCCACTAGACAAAACTTGCATCTCTCTCTAGCAGGTACATTAATCACTGGAGTTATCTTGATACTTTTGTTTTTGCCAAAGTTGCTGGATGTACCAGGAACTTTGCAGAGCTTTCAAAACTGCTGCACAAAGGGAGTAATAAATATAACAAGCATTTGCAATGCAAAGCGTCTTGCATTTGCTCAAGTTAGAGCTATTAGCCTTGTAGACTCCTAACCAGACTTTTCTTGCCACATAAATTGAAAATTAAAAGTAAAACAGTTTCACATAAACGAGCCGACGGCCGCCTTGAGCATCAGCATGAAGAGAGAGACAAAAGGAAAAAAGTTTGCTCGCAGTCAAACTTATCGCGAAAACTGCAATTAGCCAGGTAACAGGAGCGATGGCCAAGGCGGTAACTAAACCTCCCCAAGGAGGGACAAACGTAAGCATTTTACTAATGTCATCAAAGGATTTTTCAAAGGCAAGCCCACAAACGAGTGATAGTGATGGGCGTGATGTGGGCATTGTTAAAAGCCCAGACACATACCAACACGTTGGAAAAGCACCGCTTCCACGCTACAATGCTCACTATAAAAACATGCATGTGTTTGTCAGAGGGCCCAGCTGGAAAAGTGCTTTCCTCCTGGCCCAGGCCCGCGAACCCCTGGGAATGTGTCACAGATCCCTGGGGGTCCGCTGGCCACAGATTGGGAACCACATTAATGTCTTGTTGTGTTTGATAAAAGGACAGGAAGTCAGCATTGCTTTATACATGCTTCAGGCCAGCAAATACTAAGACTGGATTTGTAAAAAGCGGTCACAATTTGTGAACAGACTCTTTATTAATCCAATGTGCTTTTGTGAACCCACCTACATATTAATAATATGGTTCGCAACATAAAGAATCAGAGTGATTTTCAATCCAACTTATCTAAAAAAAAATCATTAGGTAGATAGCAAAATACAACTCACTCTGATTGGCTATAATTACAAGGATGATGGCCTGCAGGCCACCATGTCTGTGATTACATTTAAATAATGATTTAAAAAAAAAAAGCAGCCTACTTTACTCAAATGAAATGTGTAGGGTTTAAAAAAATCTTTTTTTTAACGTTTCAGTGAGAGCTAGCAGTTGTACCCTGAACCACTGCCTACTACCCCTGAAACCTTTGACCGAATTCACAAAGATTAAGTGGTGCAAATGGGACACCTTCCCTTTTGCGAATGTGTTACCAGCCCAACTTGGGAGTAGGTAACTTTTCAATGGTTTGCAACCGGAATTCCGGTTGCAAAAGAGTGATTCGTATATGATAATGTATTGTTATTTGGAAAGGAAGCCATAACATGTACCTTCCAAATAATAATCCAGTATGCATTTCTAAACCCACTTAGCAAATCAGACAAACTTTTCCGAATGTCTAAATGGGCTCACTGCATTAAAAATAGAGTTTTAGCATTCGCAAACTCTCTGACTTATCAAATTGAACGGTTTACAAATGCTAAAACCTTGGTATATCTGACCCTTATAGAGCCTCATCAATTCCATATCCTCATACTGTTCCACTAGTCTTCACTTCAGCTCTGAGAGGATTCTAAATAGGGTGAGTAGTGGAGCTTCAAAACACACGAAACAATAATAACAATACACTAAACCATCAGCACCACTGCCTCCTCGAACCACATATGCATTTAATGCCCGTGTATTTATTTCTAAACATGGTGCTGAAAATGTCCTTGTCCACTAATCTGAGGGCTGTGGTACCCACCACTTGCACAAATGTAGTACTGCCATCAAGTTGGAAGTGAGTTGTGCACTGGAGATGTTACCAGAAAGGTCAAAATGTGGTCAATGCACAGGCACCTACCACAAATCTAACTGCTCAATGAAAGCTACATTTCTAGGATTTACAAAATGGTTGCTAAAGTCCTGCAAGGAAAGTTTTTACATTGTCAAGTTTAGAGCTGAGTGGCACTTGAATAGCATATATGAAGTTATAGCGTAAAGAATAGATTTAATTTTGTTTCACAAGAGACCCTTTAAATGAGCAAATCAGAGTTGAGAACACTGTGGATGTACGATCTGCCTTCATTGGAGGTACTATATATATCTTGTCGATGTAAATATCTACTCTGTCTTAAAGGTAACTCCTCTGCTTCAAATTGTAGACACTGCAGATGTCTGCTGTATCCTATTGTTGTACACACTGTTGATGACAGTTCTGCCTTATATTTTGAGACACTGAGAAGGTATTTTAAATTGCCATACTAATGTAGCATTATTTACCTCCATAGTGAAATATATATTTCCACCAAGCTTAAACCTCTGGATTGTACATTTTATATGAGAAAAAGTATTGGAGCCTATGCACCTGTACAATTAGCACTATAACTTTCAAAGCTGTGGTAGAAGATGGATTGTACACAGGAATGCAGATCAGTGATGCAAGCAACCTGTATCACAGAAGCATGTTTCTGCGTAACACGAAATCAAAATCAACGCAAACAGCATATTGAGCAGAAATTTTGTTTTTGCATTTGCACCTGCTCTTAAGAAAAACTGCAGTGACTGCTGTGCCCAAACGTTGAGAACCACATAAGTGACAGTTTTGTGTTTTCCCGCAGGCATCTTTTCTGCTTCTGAGGTAGCTAAGACTCCTGCGGTACCCCCAAATATGAATCTGGGGAAACTATGGTCGCCTCCTCTGTCCTTAGGCATGGAGCTGGAGACAGTGTAAGTTTATGTTGTGCCCCAGAGTTAGAGGTACTATTGATCTTTACTTTGTCTCAGAGCTGGGTACAATAGAGTATTTGTTCTGACTCAGAATTAGGAATACAATAGAAGCCTTCTCTGATCGCTGTTGGAATTCCCTATGGGTGTCTGTTGCCTCATAATTGGGATAAAGCATACCTCAGAGTTGGAGACACTAAGGCCCTAACTATGAGTGGGTCGGTGTTTTCCAGCCTCTGTGTAAATCCCTGTTTGTGCAGGGATCGGAATGACAAGCTGGGTGGCATTTACTGCATGTAGTAATTCCCAGGTGAGTTAAATATCTGATATCTAGGGCACTGCGGGCAGGAGGAAGCAAGATGGCAGACCATCGGGCAGAGCCGTCTTTGAACTGGTCTGCCACTTTGCCTCTGGTGCTCGCATCACGTTGTGTGGGCTTCTTTGAGCTGGAGACGATGGGGCGGGGTAATGCCTCCCCTAAAAGGTCATGAGGCAGGGTACTGCCTCTTTCTTTCACCTCATCATGCCACCACCTCCAGCCCTAGCAATCGCCACATGGGTGCATTCGGGAGAGAAGGTTTTTCCTCCCTGATGGGGTGTATCTTTCCCCAGTAGGTAATGACATGTCTATGGATATGCTGTTTCCATTCTCCTTTCAATTTATGGTGTAGCTGAGGAGGGAGGCCATGTGGTTGGAAAACCATGTTGGCCTATGGCGGGATATGCTCATGGTTGGCAGGGGCACTTCTGGTCACCTTGCCATGTCTCAAGAAATAAAGCACATGTAATACCAGTTTTATATGACGCTCAAAGAGTGCGTTCAGATCATTACAAAAAGGTAGTTAGGTCAATCACTTCCACTGCCGTACTGGCAGAGGTACCAGTGGAGAAGGCAAACCATTTGTTCACAAAAATGTTTTGATACACGTGGAGGGAATGGATAGTAGGTAATTTAATGTATATCTTACTATGTATTTGGTCCAAGTGATTGTTTACACATTTGTAAATAATTGTCCTTATGTGTTCTGTTTTGACTTTATGCTTTTAATAATGAATACAGCATGAGAAGTTATCCTGTAAACAGGAGAACAAGTCGTGCAAATTGGGTTGTTATTTATTGTGTTTGTGAGGAAGGGGGATATCAGTGTCAGAGGCACTCATGTGCCCTCTTCATATGTCCCAAGGTTCCCCCTAGAATGAGGAGAGTCAGTTATTTGGAGGGCAGGCTGGTGCCTGGGGAAGCAAGGTGGTGAGTCATTGGGCAGCAGCCTTCTTTGACCTGGCCCACCACTTTGCATCCAGTGACCAAGTTGTGTTGAGTTTTGCGAGGGCTGCAGGGGACCGGATGGGGCAGTGCCACCTATAAAATAGGGCGAGGGACAGGGCACGGTCTCTTTGTACCCTTCTTTCACCTTGTGTGTTCCCATTCCCCCCCATGGGATAGTTAGCCTCTTCAAAGGCTGAGCTGGGGGATTTATTGTTCCCTCCATTTGTCATAGGTATTTAATGGAGGAGTTATTGGCTATTGTATGCTTGCCTTTTTGGTAGGTTATAGGATTTACTCCTTATGGTTGTGCTGTTTTCTAGGTAAAGGTCATTGTTTTTTGTCATATTTAGGTGGAGTGAGCTTCTGACTGGCTGCTCACAAGAGGCATATAGAATACCAATTTCAGATGGACCACCATTTGGAGCATTTTAAACATTTTACTGGCAGTTGACCCAGTAGCTTCTGTCGCTCTACAGGCCTTTCATTCCTGGTGCTTGCTCAAATTTTTATGGCCCTTTGGGGTGGTGGAGGCTGCAGTCTACACCAGGGGACCATGTTGTGGCCCAGTCGTCCAGTCCATATCTGCAGCGTGTGCTGGGGATACTTCACTTGGGGGATCTTCCACAAGCTTATAGAATAGAATCCAGGTTCACAAAAGATCTCTTCTCTTTTGGTCCTGGGAGATTCTCACAGGTTTTAACACTAGGGGCTTCTTCTGGAAAAACCATGAGTTCACAAAACTGTTTTGATGCATGGAGAGGGACTGAATGGTGGGTAGTTTTATATCTAGCTTACTATGTTTTGGGACTAAAAGATTTTGTACAAAATTGGAAATAATTGTCCCTATGTATTGTGTTTTGACTTCATGCTTTTGATAGTAAAACTGGCCTGAGATATTATTCTCTAACCAAGAGAACAAGTTTGGTCTTAGACTGTTATTCACTGTTTTTGTGGGGGTAGGGAATATTAGTGTCAGAGAGACTCGATGTGTCCCAACCATAAATAGGTGAACAGCATCAAAGTGATGGATAAAAATGCGTTAATTGATCTGAACTACAAGTAATTGCTTTGGTTATGCTCCATATGTTTCGCTTGCATGCTCGATTGTAGATGTAAACCAATAACATACAAATAAGTCCTTGTCTTATCCCAAAATGAACACCAGAACAAACTCCTACTCCTGAACCATGTCTCTATTGAAAGGGAACACAACAAACATTTGCCAGGGGGCATTTTGCTTTTGTTCCCAAGCACAGAAAGTGCAACAGACATATCTAGCAGTACCTATGCCACACAGGGCAACTCAGGCAGTCCCAAAAGAGAGAGGAAAATACTCGCTTAACACAAAAGTGACATATGGAAACGATTGGTGCAACTCAGCAGTAACAGATTAAAATGACCGCTCAAAGTGGTGTAGTGTGATTCACTTAGGCAGCTGAATGGTAATATATAGAAATGGATGAGTCAATTTCAACCACAGTTAATAAGTCTGTGGTATTCAGAATAATGCAATGTGCCTGTGAGCTGCATGCCTGAATATTGTCTCTGGAATTATTGTCTGGCCTAAAATATTTATGAAAATATCATCCTTTTGAGTGTAGATTTTCTAATACAAACTCCAGTAAGGTGATACTTTTGTAAATAATATTTAGGGCACAGTCTATATGCCAGACAATATTCTGGCAACAATATTCTGACACCATGACATGTCTGCACCATTGTAGACAATAACCTTCTTTATGAAAACCAGACTTGGCTTCACCCAAAAAAAGACAATATAGTCAGAACTTCTAGGCAACATCCACTCTGAATATAAAATAATCAACCCCATAGATGTTACTGTCCTACTAGTTTATCAAACGGCATGCTGTTGTGTCAGATCTGCTACAGAATTGTAGAAAAATGAGGTGCATGATCCTGAATTACATGCCATGTACCTTTCTGATCTGAACCTCTTATGGATACTGTAGGTTACTTGTCAGTCTCAGATTTTCAGATACAGTAGGTTCTACATCTATGTCAGAGGTTGGTATACTCTTTATCTGTACTGGGTGCCTCACAACTGGGGTCACTATAAGAGTATGCGCTGTCCCAGAGCTGGTGACATCGTGGGTGTCATCTCTGATCCAGAATTATTGACGTAGACTTATTTTGCACATTTGTAGCTGCTATCAGTGTCTCGCCAGTGCTTTAAATGGAAATGGAGAAGAGCATGTGCTCACTATTAAGAGTACCTGTTTGCTTCTGACAAGTGCCAGTGCTCTCCCGTTAAATATATTGCAGTAGTGCTGATAAGTACAGATACTCTCCCTTTCAAAGTAAAGAAATGCCAGTACTCAATACGAGACAGTACCTGCCCATTTAAAGCACCGAGTGTCTCTTATCTATGCCTCCGATTGGGAACCGAGTGTTGTCTGTTCCACTGCCGCGCTGGGGTGACTTGGGGCCTACTTTGTTTGCTAATGACACAGTAGGTATTTCCTCCATCCAGGAGCTGTGGACCCTGTAAGCGCCTGTTCTGTTTTAGAGCTGAATAGATGGCTGATGTCCGCGCCATCACAGAGCGTAAGACTTTGATAGTGAAGGTGTTTGCTTAGTGCCAGTACTGGGGACACAATGCATGCTTGCTTTGCTTCAATGCACTTTTGTTGTCTGTCTCAGGATGGTAGAAGCAAACGTAAAGGCCCAACACACTCAAGGCCCTCCAACAAATGTCATGTTTTGTGTTCTTGCTTTTGGTGTGGAGGCTCTGGGGACACTCGTGTGAGGGTAGGGCCGACTATATGTCTAATTAGAAGTTGTTGCAAAGAAGAAATTAGTGTGTCCTCTAAATAGGTTATTGTCATTCGGGTCTTCCCAAGGTTGTTATAGCCAATATAGTGTTCATAACAATGCAATTCTGGAACAATAATAAAAACACTGAGCCAGGACCACACTCGTGTGTGGACTTTACAGTTTCTTTATTAATATGCTCCAAACCAACATTGCCAAGACAATCTTGGGAATAATTAAATGCCTCAGATTGACGATTGTCGCAGTGTCTCCTTTGCCATGGAGGTAGGGTGACTATGTGTACCTCTTCTCGCCTTTCCATGTTGGGAATTTGGGGTGTTTATTTTAGTTGATCTGAGCTGGAGACCAGTAAGACTGCCGATCGTATACTTCCCCTCGGTTTTACAGCCAGAAATTGCGCACGTTTATCTTTCGCCTCAGAACTGAGACCACTGGATCAGTTTGAGCGTCCTCTGTACTTCAAAGTGGGAAGATCGTTCGTGTCTGGTGTGTTTCTCACATTTTGGGCAAATGTGCTTATTTTACAGTGAGTTGGAGTCAATTTCGAGGTCTCCTCAATGCCAGGGGTGGGAAACTTTTTTGGTAACCGGACTGGTCTGTCCTTGAGCTGAGGACAGAGGAGGTGTCCTGCCTTTCATGGAGTTGTGGCAATGTAGTTGTCTGCACTGTCCAATTACTTGATGTGATGTCTATTCAGTCTAAAAAGTTGCGGTTGGGTCGCTTTCTCCCGGAGTTTGGCAGAGCAGACAGGTCTAACCTGCTGTCCTTCACAGTGGCCGCACGGTATCCCAGGCTCCCCTCAGGTGGAGGTGTTGTCAGTGGCCAGCTCCGGTCTGTGATTGACGGTTCTCATGGAAACGGCGGGGTTCGCCTGCTCAGGACCCTCCTCCAGTGTCCCTCGTCCAATGGGGCGGGCGAAGCCGGGCTCGGTGTGCAGGACGGTGCGCGGGGCAGGCTGGCTGGGAGGGCAGGATCCCTTTACACTCGGGGGGGCAGAGATCGGATGGTTCCCGCAGAAACCTGATCCAAGACCGGCGGACATGTCTTCCCCGGGCAGAGAGATCAAGCAGGAGGAGGTGGCGGAGGCTGGCGGCGGGCTCGTCTTCCCGGGACCCCCGCAGGGGTGCACCCTCGCCCTCTCCCCGGAGCACATCGCCTGCGTGTGCGAGGCTCTGCAGCAGGGCGGGCACCTGGAGCGCCTGGCCCGCTTCCTATGCTCCTTGCCCCCGGCTGAGCTGCTACGTGGCGGGGAGAGCCTGCTGCGGGCCCGGGCGCTGGTGGCCTTCCACCGGGGACGGTACCCCGAGCTCTTCAGCCTGCTGGAGAGCCACCCCTTCCCGGCCGCCAGCCACCCGCTGCTGCAGGACCTGTGGTACCGGGCGCGCTACAGCGAGGCGGAGCGGGCGCGGGGCCGGCCCCTGGGCGCCGTGGACAAGTACCGGCTGCGCAGGAAGTTCCCGCTGCCGCGCACCATCTGGGACGGCGAGGAGACGGTGTACTGCTTCAAGGAGAAGTCCCGCGCCGCGCTCAAGGAGCTCTACCGCACCAACCGCTACCCGTCCCCCGCCGACAAGCGCAGCCTGGCCAGCCTCACCGGGCTCTCGCTCACCCAGGTCAGCAACTGGTTCAAGAACCGGCGCCAGCGGGACCGGACCCCGGGCGAGGCGCACTCCAAGAGGTGAGCAGGCGGCGACGTGCCGCGCCCCATCACACCAGTCTCCCGTCCAGTACACCTCCCCGCCCTGTGTTTACTACCAGACCCCGGGCAATGCTCGTTCAAAAGAGTAGCGCACCTTTATACCCCCACCTCGGGGTAGGTAATACCCCGGGGATAGCGCACATTCCAAAGGTCATAACGCACTTACTATACTCTGCATATTCTCACATATTTTTACACGTGTCCCCACCTAGTGTACGTTGCACATTCCCACATTTATAAAAGTCCCCGAGGGGAGGCCCCCTCCACGAGGTAGCCGTACCTCTACTTCCCTGTGTATGTCACACACAGGCGAGGCAAAACTCGAAAGCTGAAAAGGTACATTGTATCCCCATACTATGAATGTAATACCACTTTTGTCGCTCGTATTACATGTGTCCCATTGGAACAAGGCATTCTGTAATCTAAGTAGTGGTACCCTGGACACATCCCCCCCCCCAGGTGAGAAACTACGGTAACTGTACGTTTGATGGGACCTCCTCCACCGGAGGGGCTCATGCATTAACAATACACCCTCAGTCTCGCAGTGCAGAGCTCCTTCAGGGTAATCCCCTGCAGTGCTCCCCATAAAAGGCAGACGCCAAACCACCATAACTAGAGGAGGTTCGGGTAGAGTTCTGACTGACGACGTCCGCTCAACGGCACCCCAAAAGTACAAGGTTTCGCGCCCCCTTAGTAGTTTGTTCCCTTAATATATGTGTTAACAAAATGCAAGCAAATGGAGAAAACTCAATTGATTGTACCGGAAAATTATATTTTCCCTATATTCCTCACTTTAGGTATGTGTGCATCAGTTAGACTGGGCGGGGTATTGTGCCACACCGCAGGAACCAATCACTGGGTTGTCACCTGCTGTGCCACATCAATGCATTTCGGGGCGCGTGAAATGTATGGAGAGCCGCTGTAGGCCCCTCGAATACACACCCAGAATTTTATGACTCGCCGTCGCTCCCCGCTGCTCACTTGGCTCCATGTTCCCCACACACTAACGTGCTCCCCGTTTGCCCACTGTCCTTGTCTTCTTTGGTTCAGGTGTCCCCTGGCGCACAGAGACCGGGCACATCGCATGCATGCTCCTATGACAGAGTTAATGATTGCCTCGGTGCCGTCTGCCATCCACGAGGCTCGCCGTGTTTTGAAACTTGAGTCTGTAGCCACGTTCTGATCGGATTTCACTCTGGTCCGGACCCAGAGGATCTGAAATGAAGCTGGCAGGAGAGCGCTGCTGCCTGAAATCCCGTGCAGGAGACGGAGGGGGCGCTCGCTGCAGAACCCCCATAGCCTACAGTTTGTTATAAAGTATTTGGCCCCTTTGTTATCGTTAACTCCTGCCGCTTGCTCCGTGTGACCTAGAGTAGAATCATCACAGGCCAGTGCAGATTTTTTTGTGGCCCGTACCTTGTGGATGTTAGCGAATACTGATGTATTTTACGCTCTGTGGTATTTCATTATTGCTGTTTGGCCAGCGTCCATGCTAGTATTGTTGGGACTCGTCAGGGCGGTGAGCCCAAATAATGATTTTATATTTCACGAAGTGTGTATGAAAGAAAAATATTAACGGTCGTACTGCAAAGCTGGCTTGCTGCAACTCCTCTAGTCCATGCTCCTAGTGTCGAGGATATTTTTTGTTACCGTGAACCAACAAACGGTACCCTGGTGACTGTTCTTTTGTCATCCTGATCGTTAGAACGCAGGGTTGGCCAGTTCTGTGGGTAAAGCTAGGGTAGGGCTGATTATTTGTGAACCTGTGTTATGCACCTTCGATCAGGGCCCTGCTCTTTCTGAGCTTGGTTATGCAGCATGAGTTTGAGCACCCTAACTTGTTTACCTGGCTGTGCAGCATGGGCAGTGACCGCCCTGTTTTTTGAGCATCGTTATGTCAGGCCGCCGGGAATACGGTTTTGCACCTTCAGTCAGGGTACTGTCCCTTGTGAGGCTGGCCACGTTTGGTTATTCATCGTGTGCCCCTACTCTGCTCCCCTTGATTCTGGTTACGGAGCCCGTGACAGGCCCTTGTTCTACCCGAGGCCAGTAGTATGTGTTTAGGGCGTTGTTTTTTGTGAACTAGGGTTGTGTCATGGATCATGGTCATCCTCAGATTGACCGGTTTCGATGTTGAAAGAAGGCAGGAGAAGGACTCTTAGTCCAACGAGCTTTAAATGCTTCGACGGGTACAGAAATGTAAGTAATGCTGGCAAATACATTCCCGGTGTCATGGAAATCTCCCCAGTCTGCCCGGGTTTTATTCCCAGATGCTTGTTTATTTGTTTAAATGAGTGGTAGAGGTGCTTGGTGCCACAGCCGTGCGATTATAAAGGGCCGACGTTGAATCAGTCAAGCGTTAAATGCCGATCTGGTCACTTCCCAAGCTCGGAAAGAAGACACTGAATATATCAGTCCTCTCTCTGGATGTCGTAGATGTCTATTTCTGACCTGCACCATCACCCGGCCTTGTGAAAGCCACTGCAGCCTTAGCCGTGCTTTAAGGATCAGACCAACAAAGATTTCAGAACCTTTGTGGGGAAATCATTACCCGTCTCATACTGCGTTGATTACGGGTGTGTGTGTTTGGTTTTAAGTGCCCCGTTGACTTTTCCAAATCTGTCTCAGCCAGTAAAAGTTAGGACTTTGTAGTCTATCCATTTTCTTAACCGGTCAATGGTGGTGAACACTGACTTATGACCTATCTTTATAATTATGAGCCCTTTAAGTTATATGTTTGATGCCCCGTTCCCCCATGGGGGTGATCATTGCAGTGGTGCGAACTTGCCTGGCTTTGAATTTTGGTTTGCTCTGTTGGATGCCCTTGTCCTCTGGTGTTGAAGGATTCTGTTGCCCAAGCAGAACACCCACCCAGCCTCTCCCTGGGAGGTGGGGCATTGTCCTCTCCTGCCTGCCTCTTGTGGAAACCTGGTCAGCATCAAATGCCTTATTTTGTACCCGGCCTTTGCAGGATGCTGATCAGGCTTGCCAGTTCCTTCTGGGTCACTGCCTAACCCTCCTTTCTCCGGTGGTGCCCACTCGAGACGCTCTGGTTATGTAGTTTGGTATTGGTAGAGCACTTGGTTTGCAAACTGCTTTCCCTTGCCATGCAGACACCGGCCTGCAGTTGTGATTCATGAAGCTAGGCTTCTAGAGAAGGGCTTGCTTTCCTATACTGAACTGCGTTGCTGTGGGTGAATGGTTGGGTTTGGAGGTTGTGTTATTCTCACAGTGGTGCACCATAAGGGGGCCGAGGGACTCTTCAACAAATAACCGTATGGGAGGGTAAGTGGAGTATGTAATTTAATTAGCCCTCTTTGTAGCCCTTAACATAGTTTGTTTAGGAATACATATCACACAAGGGTATTTTTCTTATAGATTTAGAGAGCACAGATACATACACAACATAGGACCAGATGTACCAAAGGATTTTACCCATTCTGTGTCTATGGGAAAATGCTTTAGTACATATGGCCCATAGTCACTACATAAACAGCATGGTTCAGTACTAAAATAAGATTATGGGTAGTTCGGATTGTTTCATATAGTTTTTGAATTGATTACTTTTAATAGATTGCACTTGTATATAAGATTTGTACACATGATGGTGTCTTGGTGGCAGCAACTTATATTTTAGTGAATTATAGGAATGAAACTCACATTTATGTTCATATTTATTAGGTTTGGTTCTCTCCCCTAGTCCTGAGGAGGCCCAGAGCTATAGGGGCCAAAACGCGTCGACTGTATACTTTTTGGGAGGTTGCAACCAAACTTGTATTTTGTTTGGAAAGAATTCTAAACCATAGGCCCTTCCATTTTTTCCCCTTGAAAATAAGGACGTTGTAGGCCTTAGATTTATTTTGCAACCATCTCTTATATGTGGATCTTCATCTTAATTTGTATGGACACCACATAGCTCCCTGAATCAAGAAGAGGACAATTAGATTAATTCGTTTTATTTCCTGTGTTTTGTTGCTTAGATTTTAAGTGTTTGTTAGATGTGAGATATTGATTTGGAGGATTTGTAATGTTTATTTTGGTTGATGTGTATATAAAAATGACTGCTATAATTTGAACTGTTGTTCTAGTGGTTGGGGCAGGATGCTTTGATTAAAAATAGCAATTTAATTGCATGTCCAATGATTGATTTATTGCTTCATTGATGGAATTTAGGTGTATATTATTATTTTTTCCTACAATTTGACCACTTCTTTTCAAAACAATGTTATACTTTACCCAGGTCTTGTAGGTTTAAGTGGGTAAACCCCTATTTGTCTTTTTGTTTTTGAATCTTGGGGCCTAATTTATCAAATGATTTACCCATAATGTGTCTATGAAAAAACATGTTAGTGTAGATGGACATATGGTGTTTCCCAGGGAATGCTTCTTGAGTGGCAGCTTATCCGTTGTTTATTGTGAGGTCATTAGCACTCAAGGTGGCCACCTGCATTCGTTGAGTCCTTTTCTTTAGTTCTTGGTTTCTGTGTTTCTCTCTGCCTCCTCCCGGTGTTTACTTTTCACAGTGTTCCTCACCTCAAGCAGTGGTATCTTGTTCCATGGTATCTTTTTAGTTTGGAGTTGCATGAAGTCAGAACTTAAGAGTTTCTTGTACAGTGCTTTTTCTCATTGCTTAAGCCCCCCTCCCCTCAATAGCCTCTTGTGGTTCTCTGCCTACCCACAATCCCCTTTATCTACACCAGAGCCTCGCCTTTCTCTTATGATGTGGTTAGATAATTCAGCCTTGGGAGTCCAAGTCACTTTTGCTGTACTCTATCATTTTCAAGTTCTCCAGACAGAAGAAGTCCCTGGCTGGTTGTTTGTACTTGTAGTGTTATGTGTATGTGTGTCACTTACAAGTGAACTACCCCTTGTATACGGTGGTGACCATATTTGGGGGTAAGTATGGGGTGAGCCCAAGAGTTTCGAAGCAGGTTCCTCCTGCCCTACCCTGTCAGGCATCTGTTTCTCTCAGTTGGTTAACTTGTGGTCGTGTGGATTTCTGTGTAAATTGTCCACGCCCACAACTTCTCTGAAGGAGCAGTGGTCTCAAAACCCCCATAGCCGGTGATGTTTTAAGGGTTTTTTGGGCTCCGGGCGAAACATATTATAGGGTCCCCGGTTCGTAATTTTACTGCTTATTTTCTTCCACCTGAAACCACACATGATGACACAAACCAACTTTAAAAGCCGGGGTTCCCCCGAAAAACAGTTGGAATATGTCTTTCCATGCCCCCAAAAAATCCTAGGGGAAACCTAAAAACCCTAAAAGATGCCACAGTCACAGAGACTGGGCGGTATAAAGAAAGTAGAAAAGCTGCCATATGGAAATAGAGTTAGGCAAGCTAGATAAATAGAATGATTACTTTTTAGGGGGCCCTTGGAAGGTGGGGGCCCTGGACAATCCCCCTTTGGCAGTGCCTTAAAACGTCTCTGCTCATGGCGTGGGAGGGAGAGATCTATCCATGTAGATCATCGAAGTGCAGCTTCGGCCTGGCCCGCTATAGAGTTGGAGAACAGGGCAGGCGCCAGCCCTGTAAAATATTCATGCCCGGCGTCCGTAATGACAGCTTAGTTAGTGATAATAGGAGCCGAGGCTTCCTTAACCCGTGGTGCGCTGCCAGTTAGTGTATTTAAAGCTGTTGGCTTGACGTATCGCGCGCTCGACTTCTCTTACATTAACACTGTGTATTGCAAGACACGTGTAACGCGATAAATACCTTAAAACATGTCCTTGGAACTACGGGGCTTTATATCTCGTCATACTGGGTGGGACCTGGCAATTGAGCTTACAGTCCCCCGCAAATGCCCCCCATTCCCGCAAATGCCCCCCAACCCCCGCGTGACTGAGACGAGGCTGTAAACTAAAAAAAAAAAAAACAGCGTAAATCCCCCGCTGGCCAAAAGAGCACACCGACATCTTCATCTCCATTCAGACAATTAGTTTCTGAATTGAGGGTGGGTCTTAAACAAACACAATCTTAGCCTCTAAGAATGCTGATTGTTCTCTCCCATTCATGGGCTCCCGGGGAGGGCCTTGCCCAGTAAACCTTTTTTTAGGGTTTAGTTTAACCAAATGTCAACAGCCATTTGGTCTTTTATGTTCCAGCAGCTGCATTCATGCCCAGCACGTGGCTTTACAAGAGCAGCGGCCATTTGCCGCGTTCAGCCGCCTGAGTAGCACTGACCTACGAATCGGCGTCGTGTGAGGCATTCAGCAGCCACCAACATTCAGCGAACGCACAACTGCAGGGAGTTGCATGTACCCCGCAGACCGCGCGAGCCAGTCCATCCAAAGCGTTGATAACATAGATGTCAATGCTTGCTGTCGACGACAGACGATTGTGTGTGTGTACAGTGCCCCACCTGGGGATTCTGTTTTTAAATCTGACCTTCTCCAATGGCAGTTGGATTTTACTAAAATGGTTTTTCAGCTAGCACTCTTCATTCATTGCTTCGTAGAGTCGTTCAAGTTTTTCTTCCTCCACCACATCATGAAGTAAAGGGCGAGCCCACTTCAGCCATTGGCTAATTTAGCTGAGACTGGAGGGCTGACGCTCCTTCACAAGGAAGACGTCCATGCACAGTTAGTTCACTCCAGTGCCAGGGCCTACCGTAGCAATGCGTGCTTAGACCAAAACACATGTTTTGCTTTTAGCCACATGTGATTGACGCATCAGACCAAAGTAGATCTTAATGTTAAGTAAATTATGCAGCACAGCTGTGCCCGATTCCGACACATAAAGTAATAACAAACTTGTAACGCATTTGCAAAGCCGATAGCTGGCATCAGCTGTCAGCCTTTGATGTTACTTTTTATGTTGGATTCCCAAACTGCGCTGTATAACTTACTTAACGTACAGCTATTTCAACGCTGGTACGAAAGTTTATCCCCCCCCCTAAAGACACCTTCTACTGTCCAAGAGGGTTATTGCCCTTGGCCATTCCTGCGCTTGCATGAGCTTGCCGCACCCAAAGCCCAAGTAATGACCCGGCGAAGGGACGGCCAGTGCAGAGGGGATGTGGTCTAGTGGTTAAGTTGTTGATTATAGAATCATGGTAACGTGGCTCCAACCTTTATTCACGTTTTATCGACGTTTATTCACTTTGTGTAATCCTGGGCAGTTTGGTTCATTTGCTTCAGTTCCCATTATAGTGAAAAGGGAACCACATCCCCCTTGCGTGCAAGTGTCTGAGTATACAGCAACTATAGAAAATGCAAAGAAGGGGTTCATTCAAAACAGACATACAAACGCCTAGAAAGGCAGATTTAAACATTCATAACGCATTCATTTGATTGTTCAGATTGCATATCAAGTCAGATACATTAGGGAAATATATCGGAGGTGCGCGTGTAAAATAACTCATTAATAAAATAAAATAAAACGGTATATTGATGATACACCAATGTAAGACGTATTCCCATCCCGGTATTCACCTGGCCCCTGCATAAAGAGCTGTGTCTAAAGAACTTGATGAGGGTAATCTGAGTGTTGGGGTTTAGAATACACAACCCCCACATCATCTATCAAAAAAAGTTAATTTATAACTGAAATTAATTCTAGTGTTTTTTTTTTTTTGCACAAAACTGCTTTTATGAGGTTGGTCAAAGGCAATAGAATGTTTTTTTGTCCTCCAAGTTGTAACTGTCCTGTAGCATCAGATTTTGGTGAAATTTGAGAGGGTTTCCTGGAATTAAATTAAGAAAGCAAAAACTGTGATGAGTGGAGTGCAGTGTTTAATTTGTAAATAAAAAGGTGCCAGTGCCCAAAGCCCTCCTCTTAAACATGCGGCTGCTGCAATTAAATGTGCGAGCACGGAATACTGAGGCAGCTTAATCCCGAAGCCATCTCGGACCTCTTCAATCCATTTAAAGCCAATTCCTGCCCTATCAGCTCACACCTGCAGCTTTCTGCTTTCTGTCTTTGTGGCGCTTTTTTGTTTTTCTCTTCCTCTGTTTTTCCCATATGTGTCTTTTGCTCGCAGTAAATGCTTGAGGCAGGAGACTAAGCGCCGGCCCCCAAAAAATAAGTGCCGGTGCTCAGCACCAGAAACAACCAGCACAAAATAAGCACTGGTGGAGTGCTTCAGTTAATCTGGGTCACAATTCGGTCTTTATGGTTTTTGCCCACCATGCCACATCATATATGAGCCAGACTTATGAAAATTGGCCAATAGAAACAGTCAAGCCCGAACTGCAAGGCCAGGTCCCCTCTACACATAAACAGGCAACCCCACACGGTTTCGGCCAATCTGACCCTCTTCACTAGGATACAGCTTGAATTATATGGTACAGTGATCAGACTAAAATTATGGCATTTATAGGACCATTTCTTACTTTTCCAGGTACGACTACTGCTGCTTTTAACTGCTTTTTAAAAACATTACTTGAGCTTGTACATTTATCTAGTTAATTGAGGTTCCTTTTTTTCCTACAGCGAGTCTGATGGTAATCATAGCACTGAAGATGAATCCAGTAAGGGACATGATGATTTATCACCTCACCCTCTATCTCTGTCTTCCGATGGGGTTTCCAGCCTCTGTCTCCCCGGAAACTCAGAAGCACTGTACATGCAACAAATTGGTAACGCTAAGATCTCTCTCAGTTCATCACCTTTGTTCTTCAACGGTAGTTCTTTTATCCAGGGACCCAACGGAGTGATTGTGAATAGCCTGAACTTGGGGCAGTCCCAGTCCCAGACATTGAATCATCCAAAAACTACTTCCAGTACTTCAAATAATGAAGCACCATGCAACGGTACCCTGACGTCAACCACAGAAGATGTGAAGGACTTTAAACTTCTTCAGGCTGCTATGTCCAGTTCAACAGCCTACATCCCCAACACACCAACCTCGTTTCCAGGGTTAATACCGAGCAGTGAAGTTAAAACTGAAACCATAGAGACAGTTGCCTCGCAAGATGGTGGGTCTGTTGTTACATTCACTACGCCTCTGCAAATTAACCAATATGGCATCCTTCAGCTTCCTAACTCTGGAACAAATGGACAGCTGCTCAACGGAAACATTGGCTTTTCATCACTCCAGTTGCCTTCAGTTTCAATGTCGTCTTCACACGGTAACCCTTTTCTTTCTTTGATTAATCTTATTTTCCATCTATAAGATTCTTCGCTTTTCTTTTTTTAAATGTCATTGTTTGTGTTCTGAGTACAAATATGTGTGTACAAGTGTGTGTAGTACCAAGTAGGGGTATGGTTACTGTTCCCTCAGCTAAAACACACGAGAATCCGAAGAGTAACCTTATCAGTTGTGGTAAAAGATGAAACATAACTGGTGTTTAATGCACAAATAGCAAGCAGCACGGCAAAAGATCATACAGTGGTCATTTCAACTGATCCGGATTCTCGCTAGAAAACCATCAGTTTGAGCTAAGAGCTAAAATTCAAATAAAATCAACCAAATACGTATTTAAACATTGTCTCTCAATATCAGTCAATGAAATATGATCATGTGACAGAAACTTGTTACTCTCAGAGACAACTTAGCTACTGTGCGGGTTTGAGGATCTTCCCCTGATGATGCACAGAACATCCTCGAGAGGAAGCTATCATTCATATGCACAATACTAGCTCCATTATTCTTTAAAAACATCTGCTTCCATTTGCCAAGTTTTAAAACCGGGGTTACACTATTAGGAAATATGCAAGGTATAGCCCGGAGCCATTTGATGATGTCTATGCCTACTTGAGCTATAAGATTTAGAAAGTACGTTCAGTGTTACCAGAATACTCTTACTAATATAAAATCACCTTCATATTTGCGTATGTGTTGATACATTCTAGGTTTTGCACGTTCGTGCTAACGCCCCTTTACACAGTTATATATGAGCATGTTACAGGCAAGACTTGTGTTTTCACACTATGTATAATGGGTATCACGTTTGCTGCTTGCACTTTTTTCCAATAACTCTAAGAAGAGAGGCTTGAATATAAGTAGTGAAATATTTAACCACTTTGTTACAGTGTGTAAATAGCACATTTAAGATGATGGACCCATGTAGTCTTAAGGCATATGGATCTGTTTACTGCAGACAAGAAGTCTTCTTCCTGCTACATAGTGGACCATGCACGAAAGTCACAACAGCTCGGGAGCAACAACGATTTTTTTAAATTTTGAACTTCAGTTGGTCTCCTCGCCAAGTAGGTGTAGTAGTTTAGGTTAATGGCTAATAGTTCGCAATGACACGACTTGCTCTTGTCAAATTTCGTTATTGCACTTTTTGGATTTGATGGCTGAAATTTAAAATGTGCAAACCTTTCAAGTCCGCTCGAAATGCGAGACACTGAAAAGCCTCGTATACACACCTCTGCCAGAATATATTGGTTGTTCAGTCTGATTGGCCTCTTTTTATTGTACATGATAACCAAAAAATCTTAAGCTGCTCAAATTGCAACAGCTTTCTTAGGAGCTTGGGTGCAAACAATGTGGTCTGCTCTTGTATCCTCACAATAGAGGCTGGTGTTTTTGTTTGGCTTGCAAATCAAACAGCACCAGTAAAATATCACCCCGTTAATTCATAGGTTTTAAATGGCAAGGCTAGCGAGGAACCTATCGTTTTCTAGGTAATAAGTGTCCATGGAAGTCCGAATTATTATATTTTATTGGGCGACTGGTTTCTGGGTTGTGCCAAACGATTGATAGGGGAGTCAAAGTTTTTGTTTTCAAAATTAAAAATATTTTCCTCACGTTTTAAGTCCTGGAGCATTTGCTAGGTTTTTCACCTCAACATCTCTTCTCAGTCTTTTATTTTCTTGTATGTCGGTTTCTGTCCAGGGCCGTCCTCTGTTTCTATTGTGTAGACTGCCTTCCCCCTCTAACCTGGGAAGTGACAGCATCCTAGGTCATGCAGTGCAACGTGCACGTTTGTTTCTCAGTAAGTGCAGGCCAGACTCTTATACATTGTTGCAGCGTTGTTGTGAACTGTGGATCTTTTATATCCCAGGCCTCGTCTTCAAGAATGGTGTCTCTCAATAGTAACTCAGCCACGGCGTTATAAAGGGATGCATATGGCGCCATTTGGCTACTGTATTAAAGCAGATAAGAAGAGAAAGTAGAATTGCAATCGTTTCAATCGGAGTGCGATTGATTATACCTGGAGCGTGCTTAGTAGCTTCCTGCCACTCCAGCGGAGGAAGCATCTTGGCAGCAGTGATGGAATGGCTCTGTGACAATCAATAGGGCCCGCAAAGCCTACTTATTCTCTTGGGTCACTTGGTCAAACAATCAAGATGTATGTGTTTATTTTTTTTTTGTAGTTTCATACTTGTTCCAAGAGGCGTGGGAGCACTTTACATGATCACCAGTAACTTTACTAACTTCTGGGAAGTGGCGTGAAGGTTGAGTAAAGTGTAACACAGTCAGGACAATTGCACAAAAGATGAAAGTCCGGCGAGGGTTATTTATTAAAGTAGTAACCCTGTCATAAACACCTTAAATTACAGAGCAGAACAAATTTAAAATGCACTGTAGTAATCTGCATCTAGCGCTCCCTTGATGGTGGGAGCCATTACCAGATCTTGCGTTGGTACAGTGAAAGGGACATTGATATTTTACCTCTGACCCTGTTTAGGTCTATGGTGACATGTAGGGTACAAAGAACATTATGATAAGTTATTAGCTCAAGATCCAGTGAGCCAAGGGGCCAGCCACAGGTGACTCTCATCTCTGAGTTGTGGACACTTCCTGTCTTCTGCCTCTGGAATTCCTTGTATGTTTGTGCCTGGGCTGCAGACAACATTGCTACAGCAAACCTTTTGGGTACCACCTGGTTTGTGTAATTCACTCAGTTTAGGCCTGTCTCATGTTGAGACTTGCACTACTCTTCAATTTGACACATATGCTGCAGATATCATTTTCTCATCTCCCCAAGGGCTGATCATGTGGTGTGGACATGGCAGTATAGGAGATGGACAACCCTTTGTTAAATTGAGTGGTGGGCCTGAGACAACTTTGATCTTTCCCAAGTGGCCGCTTTCCGAATGTGAACCCAGAGAGGGACAAGACACTTAAATCAATTGTGTAAAACCCAGTATGCATGAGCTATAACTAATGATCCTGGTTTGAGACCGCAAGTTGAGATAAGGTCCACTGAGATGTCAACTAAAATCAATTAATGCCATATTTACACTTCAGTGCTGTACTTTTAAAACATTAATATCGCACAGAACATATTCCTCTTTCCCCTAAACCTCATCCCCTTTTATTTGACTCTCTTCTTTGGTTATTGGTGATCTTGTGCATCATATCCAGATGACTATGTCTCTGCATTGTCATATAGTCAGAGGAAAATTAAAAAACATGACTGTATGACAGTGCAAAAAAATCCAGTTGAAATATTCCCCTTTTAGGATAATGTACTTTAATCCAGGTAGGCAGACTGCCCTAAGATGTAGAATGCTTCTTACAACATGGATGGCGGCTTCAGGCCACAAAATGCTTTAACATTAACTTAGATAAATAATTGCTACCAATGTTGATAGTAACCATGTTTTAGAGATTTTGAATTGGCAAGTGGGCTTAATAGTGCGAATATCCGTCCAGCACTAATCATCCATGAGATGGCATGTGTGAATGAGCTGTCAATATGATTTTTTTTAATGTATTTATTTTTTACATTGCCCCAGGTCTTGAGATCTTTAATAGATGTACTGTCTGGGCACAAATGTCCAGCAGCAGAAGCTCTACTTTGCCTGCCATATGGCACCTCTTTGGAGTACGTACAACCCTGGGCAAAGTGAGGTGCAGGAAGCGGGACTGAGCTTAAAGAACTCTATCTCACCAAGTCCTGTCTGCTAAGGACTGTGAGGGGTGATATCGGAACGGCTGGAAGGAGCTTTGCCCTCATTAAAAATGGCATTGCCCGATCCAGCTTTATTTATAAACGTTGCTTATAGGTTTGCTTTTTCCTCACAAAGGCTCCGATAATTATCGAAATGCTATGGGAAGAATGTGTGTTGGGTTTCGTCACATGGTTGCCACACAGCTGCAAAACTGAGGCAAAAACTAATCTGGTTGAGTTGAAAAAATGGGCATTTCGCATGTCGTTAGGCATATCGGAGCACCCGTTGATAAACAAGCTGAAAAAAATATCCTTCCACTTGCATAGAATAGGATATAGCATGTCCAGCGTCTGCCAGGATTCTTTTGGATGCACTTCGTCATTTTACCCAGTGACAAATTATTACCAAGTTTCCCTAACACACAAGGCAAGTACAACATGGGCGGCAGCAGTGTTAGCTTTCCTGACAAAAGTACAAGTGCATCACAAATTGAAGTAGCAGTAGTGCCTCAGTGGCGCAGCCAGTGTGCCATGAGCCCCAGGGCAGAGAGGGAAATGGGCCCCAGAGCTGCAGTTTGAACTGTGAAATGCAGCTATAATCGGGGTGCAGCGGCCCCCTTAGGACTCTGGGCCTTGGTCCCACTACCCCTGCTGTACCAGCGGAAGCGACGCCCTATGTCGCATGCTGCACTTAACACAGCCAGGATGGGTATAGCACCATCAACAGCAGTGGCAAAGACAACAGCAAGAGTGAAGGCAGCAGATGTGCAAGTTTCCTTTCCACATTCGTTTTGACAAAGCACAACGGTAAGATCATGGGGAAGAGAAAACGAATGTTGTAATGCAGAAATATTAAGCTATGTTGCAACTGTACAGTGCACACCTCATTATTAACCCCTTAGCTGCTTGGTTTCCCCCCCCCCCCCCCCAGTGAGCCCTTTTTTGGCTATTTGGGGTAGTTCGCACTTAGGGCTCCATAACGTTTTTCCACATAAGGTAGCCATGCCATATTTGTTCCTTTTTCCCCCAACATCCTGGACATCTTAAAGGTGCCCAGGGTTTATAGCTTCTTGAGGGGACCAAGAAAATAGGCAAAATATAGCACATTTTTCAGTTCTTTTTTAGAAAAATGGGAGGAACAAGTGCTCTTGGTAAAAGTGCCTGTTTTTCCCCCCAAAAATGTCATAAACAAACAGATTGCTGTGCTAAATTCAACATATTCCCAGCTTTCAGGAACATACCGTGTTTTTTTTTTATTTTTATTTTTAAAGAGGTAGCCCATTTCTTCTTCCAGTTTGTGGTGGAAACCAGTGGGAAACCCACAGATGATCCAGGAACGCTATAGGTTTCAGAAATGTAGACAAAATTCCGAATTCAGCAAGGGGTCATATGTGCAGATCCCTGAAGATTTTCCCAAGGAAAATAACTGTTGAAATAAAGAAACATTGAAAATGAGTAGGAAAAAACCTCCCATTTATTACACCATTTTCATCTGTAACTTTTTTGTCATGATGGCTGATTTATAAAAGCAATATGCTACTACCTCCTCTAGACCCTTCTGGTTGCGGGGATGTATACGGTTTGTGTGTTCTCCAGAAACCCAAGGGACCCGGAGCCAACAAATGAGCTGTGCCGTACAATGGCTTTTCCTTGACTACAGAGTATAGACCAAATCATATAGTGAAACGTACATTAAAAAAATGGGTGTCAAGGCAACCCATGTATTTCTGAAATGAAATGGGCACAAGATGTGAAGTTTAAGAGCAGTGGTTATTTGTAAATCTCTCTGTGAATTTGTGGGTACACGTACTTGCGCACGATTTAGAGGGTATTCTTCAAAAGGTCTTCATTGTAATACACAAATGCAGTAAAATCCAATTGGTAATATCAAATGTTCTACTATTCTATTCTCCTACGATTCTTCCAATAAAAATGGTGCCTCGCTTGTGTGGGTAGGCTTGGTTCATGCAACAGTAAATGGCCCCAGAATCAAATGGACACATCACATTTTTCCACTCTCTTTTTTGCAAAAATGGGTAGTTGTAGATTTTGGACCCTAGCTCAGCTTCCACTTAGGAAGACCTAGCAAGCCAGTACATTTTTGAAAATTAGACACCTAGAGGTATCCAGGGTGGGGTGAATTGCAGGCCTCTCACCAGGTTGTTTCACCGAAAATCCCTTGCAAACCTCAAACTTTGACTAAAAAAATACATTTTCCTCATTTCTATGATGGAAAGTTCTGTAAAAAACGTCCTTCTACTCAGCGTTCCCCCGAGTCTCTTGATAAAAATGGTATCTCACTTGTGTGGTAGGCCTAGTGCCTGCGAAAGGAAACAACCCAAAATGCAACATGGACTTATCACATTTTTACATTGAAAACTGAACCTTTTTTCCAATGTGGGTAGCTGTAGATTGTGGACCATAGCTCATTTGACACCCAGGGAAACCAAGCAAACCTGTCCATCTTTGAAAACTAGACCCCTCGGTGTTCCAAGGGTGGGATGACATGCATGGCTCACACCAGTTTTTCTTTTTTTACCCCGAATCCCTTGCAAACGTCAAACTTTGACTTAAAAAACTCACTTTTCTGTGCTGGAAAGTACTGGACTCTGTGGGGAGCCACAAACTTCCTTCTACCCGGCATTCCCATAAGTCTCCAGATAAAAACGGTATCTCATTTGTTGGGTAGGCCTAGTGCCTGCGACAGGAAACTGCACAAACGAAGATCAGTGGGAATCCCCTGGAGAGGGCTCCCATTGACCTTGCTTTGAGCCACTCCTGTAGCGAGCACTAGGCCTAGCCACACAAGTGGGGCTGTGTTTTATTAGCACAACTGGGGTACTGCAGAGTTGTTGGAGTTTTGTGGATTCCATCAGATTCTGGAAGTTTTTGTCACAGAAATGTAAACAAAATGTATGATTCCAGGCAGAGTGTGAAATTTGCAGAGCATTGTGGGCTAGAAAACCTCATGGGATACACGCAAGGCACACCACTCCGGACTCCCCTGGTCGTACAGTTGTCAAAAGTCAATGTCTATGGATTGTAGGTTTGCATGGATGGCACTGCAGCAAGCCCACAAATACAATACCTATCCCTGTTGCTTATCTCTAAACATAGAGTTTTGAGGCCTTTTGTGTTGTTTTCTCTAGGCCCACTAACACAAGTGAGATACTGTTCATATCGGGAGACATGAGGGAACTCAGCATGGTAGGAAACCTGTGGCCCCCGTGGATTCCAGGTCATGGAAATGTAAGGATAATGTATGTTTCTTACCAAAGTTTGGTTTTTGCAAGGGCTTCTGGGTAAAATTACCTGATGAGAGCCAGCGAAGTCATTCTCTGGTTGTGTAGTTTTGAAAAATATGTATGCCCGCTGAGCCAGCGCCCATAATCCACAGCTACCCACACTGCAAAAAAATAAATAAATAAGAGGAATTCGTAGTAAGGGCCATATTTACATTTTGGCTGACAAAGAAGCCTCTGTTGCCTTGGTGGAGGACTTAACATCTGCCATGCTGAGACTCCTCCACCCACCAAATTTAGAAATGACCACCAGGCTGGCGGTCAATTCAGAAACATTGACACGAGCTGCGGAAATGGCTGTTCCTGTCAATGCCTTTTCATGTTTGACACACTACTCCATCAGCACGACGGAATCGTCCTTCAAATGTTTTTTTATTTTTAAAAACAAAATCCAAAGCCAGATTTTATTTTTGAAGAAGAAAAAAAAATAAAAATGACCCTCTTATCATGGGTGATATCCCCCATGGCAAGGGGGGCATTAAACAGTTACTACTGCCCCTTATCAGCATGGTTTTCCAGGTGGTGACAGTCAGTGAAAACTGACCTGTATGTCTGCACATCTAAATTAGGTGGACGGATACAAAGGTCAGGCGCAGATGGCCCTTGTTCATTCGGGATATGCAGGGGGGCATCCAAGCCACAGATGGTGTAGTCTTCACCATGGCTATACCAGTGGTCTGTTTTCATCTATATTAGGCGTCCAGACCATTATCTTAATGGTAAGGAAACTCTGTTGCCATTTCGACGAAG
Organism: Pleurodeles waltl; assembly: GCF_031143425.1. NCBI lineage: Eukaryota > Metazoa > Chordata > Amphibia > Caudata > Salamandridae > Pleurodeles > Pleurodeles waltl. The sequence goes on from NC_090448.1 coordinate 518,226,876, forward strand.
TATCCTTACCGCCCAGTATAAATCTGCTACTAATTTTTTTAACTTAATTCACCACAAACACTGGTTGGTTTTAGCACCTCTAGAATGCCTGGTTCAAAGCACGAATACTTATCAAAGTATCTGGCTATTGAAACCAAGACTACCGAAGGTGAGCCATAAAGCTGAGTCAATACCCCAACCACTTTATGGTCATTCACACGCCATTCAGACACCACACGCAAGACTTTCATATGCTGGTCACAGGCCCAATCCAACAGATTGATGCACTCACATCAACATACCGCCACCATGCAGGGCCAATCATATTCATATGCCACAGGACAGAATCACATTTTATGTCCAGACATGTTGACAATTGATGCATCAACAGCCTTCACAAATAGAAACACTGTTTGACTACATTTTTACTAACTGTCAAGTGACCACCTCTATTCTTAATATTATAGAATGCATGCTTAGTGAACCTTTACTAATGGCTTCCATGAGAGCCACATGAGGCTAAGGAAGACGTCTTACATTTTTTTTTTTTTTTTTTTGCTCACTCACTGTAGTAAATCCATCCCCTTCCAGTTTGTGGATGTAAGTGGATGGTGCCCAAGTATGCCTCAGAGGCTTAATTCCTCAAAATGAGTCAGCATATCTACCTTTGAAACTAAGTCAAACATGCTGGGGAATATTGCCTGAGTTCCCTAAAGTAATAAGCCAAACAAATGTCTTGTGGGACTCATTCACCAACAATTCTACTTTTGCTTTGAAAGTGTGCTAAGTCAAGTAGTGACTTGTATCTTAAACAATGTTGTTGAAAAAGTGTACAGGACACAATATCTTGTATAAGAATTGTTTTCACATCTTTAGTATAAGGACAACATATATCTCATTATATATCCAAATTAGTGCAGATGATGCAGTGCTCAGAGAGTGAACATGTGTGTGTATATATATATACAACGCATAGAACAAGAAACTGAACACATCCCAAGGGTGCATAGGATTTTATATTAAATAAACATAAGCAGATATGGTTCCCCAGGAGATACCATTCATGGAGACAGGATAACATATTTGACAGACTGAATTTTGGCAACCTGTCATGGGCTGGATGGCCCTGGGTAACGCAGAAGAATTGTCAATAAAATGAGCACATGCTGCAATAGCAAAAAAACATTTCTGATTATATACAGTGCAAAGATGGGGGTTACCTAAACCCTGCAAGTAGACCAGTAGGACTGCAAGGTTGGTTTGTGCACTAACCCCATTTTGAGCAATGACCAGTTCCTCAAGAGAAGAGGGAGTCCACTTGTGTGCCTTAGAATGATACCCTAGAATGCCTCCATGCTCTCTCAGAAATAGGTTGCCACCCAAATTAGTTTTCTGTATAATTTGCTCAAGGAAGTCAGTATCCAGACAGTGATGGGTGTAGTCAATTGGAAAACAAACGGCTGTATCAACATTGCATCCAACATCAATGAAAGGCAAAATTTTGAGCTAAACTAAATTGGGGGGCTGCCAAGAGAGCACTCGGTCTGTGCTTGCCTGCCTCATGTGCCTGCTCTCTTGGTTGATCTAACATGCTATGATCGAGCCGCTACACAGACTGTGACAGCACAACTGTCATCCTTATGTCTCTTAGAATCGCTAGAAGATGACTTGTCTGATAGAACGCCAAAGATTAAAAAACATAACTTCCAGATTATTTTCCATTTTCCTCTCCCTCAGATGTTGTCTCAGTGATATCCTTCAGAGCTGTCTTCCCTAACCAGATTTGGGACCTGGGCAGCAGTCATCCACTGAGATGCCATCTCAGCTGACTGGCTAAAACAATCTTTCTAAAACACTCTCCTAGTCAAAGGCAAAAGTATTGTTCTAAATCAGTCAGATGGTGTGAGTGTGAGATGTGTGCAAGAGTAAATAAACTCAGTTATCTTACCTTACTTCTTTCCTGAATCTGAAGGATCTCCAACAAGACTGAAAAAAGACACATTATTACTTCACCTTGCCACATACCGATTATCACAGTCACTTATATCATGGCTTATGCAAAACATTATTGTTAGAGGAGCTGCTGGGCATTTGTAGTATACAAATAATTCCCCAAAGTCACAAATCTACCTTTTATCACAAAATCACATGGTAGCCCCTGCAATTTTATGCACAGGTGTGCTCCCTGTGAACCTCACAGTGCAATTACTTGGGTCAATTGAATTATGCTTCACAAGACCAAATTATGCAACAGGGTCGACTGAATGATGCAACACAAAATGGCAAATATTGCAGCACGTTTTTAATAGTATATGACTTCATTATTTTATGATTTGCAACCATGGTAATTCTGTGAGTAGAAACATTTCATCTCATTAGTACAAGTTTATCAACCAAATGCAGAAATAAGCAACTGAAAGAACTTAAGAAAGGTGTGTGTGAGAGAGAGAGATATTAACCTGTTTAATGAAACAGGTCACTCCAGATACAGAGAGACATTTTCAGCTGCTGTACAGCATTCTTTCTCAATCTAAACTGTGCCATTTTATTGCTCTATGTTTACTCCCAATGCAATAGACCATATACTCTAAAATTCTCATTTTCAGCTTGATATTTTCTTGAGAAACTGTGTGCAGAAACATTTAATCTTTTGACTGTATATGCGGTAGCAGCTCAGATACTTAATATCATCTGCAAAATCAAATGGGTAATTGTAAAACAATGAAGAAATGGCTAATACCTCTGAGCTCAACTAAATAAATAATGTAATGCGCATCAGTTAGGATACTTCAGAACATTCAATTCATTTTCCGAAACAGTCCAAAAAGATATAAACGGTAACTACGCTTTACTCCACAGTTGCAAAGTGTGCTGCTTTTCAACACTGGCCAATCTGCCTGGGTGTCATTCCTGGCGACACACTTATCAATTGACACCATACTGGGGGGGTCCCACCACCTCTCATTTGGCTGTCTGGTCTTTTCCTGTTACTCCAGAACTAATAAAGTTGCCTGTAAGCAATAGACCTGTATCCCTTCCAGAGACAGGAACTGCAGAACCTTGTACAAACAGTTCACGTGAGGATCTTTGCAAATTAAAGCTGGAAAGATTGCAGAAATATGGGGCGCCCGACCTAAAGGGGCTTCCTACAGCGCCTTTTACATCAGACACTTCCTTTTGAGTCAAGGCACTCTCACCTCTGTTACAATTCTGCTTGATTTCTAATAGTGTTCCAGATTCCTGGAGGGAATATATTATTCAGCCAGTTTTCAAAGTTGGCACGAGATCTGATTCTCGCCATTACCACCTTGTTGCTTTAATTGACAGTGATGCTAAGCTTTTTGTCAGCCTCCTACTTGATGACCTACAAGCCTGGGTAGAAACTAAACAGATTAATCCCAGGAACCAGTGTGGATTTAAGGACAACTGTGGCACCACCTCCAATTTTATAGCGTTGGCCCTCATTTGCAACAAGACTCTCAGATGAGGCTCAGCACTTTATTCCTGCTTCGTAGACTTGAAAGTTGCTTTTGAGTATCCCCAGAGGCATATTGTGGCACAAATTGCAGGATTCGGGTCTACCAGCCGAATTGAGACCAATTGAGCAGCTGTATACTAACTCTTGTATTTGGAGGAAAATACCCACGAAAGCAAGGCTGCGTACTCGCTCCTCTGCTTTTCAGCTTATATATAGCCGATCTGTCAGAGTCCCTTGACAATGCGAATTGCCATCCTTCTAGACTGGGACGCCACCATATGACCCACCTCTTATACGCAGACAACTTTGCGCTCCTTAGTCAGACTAAGATTGTCTCCAACATCAGCTATATATCCTAAATGCATATACCGTGAGGCACAGCCTTGTGATAAATAGCACAAAAACCCTGACGATTACATTCGGAGCAAAAAAAACGTACGTCGAGACATGTGGCATTTTAATAGTGACTGGCTCCATCATAGTCATGAGTACAAATATCTGGGCATTTACTGGACAGCAAAGGATCATTCAAACCTCTGAGCAGCGTCAGGATAGGCTGCAGGGCAGGGTGGGAGCCGGTTCCTGCACTGCAAGACTGAGGAGCAGCGGCGCGGGTGAAGCGGAGTGGAGGTAAGATTATTATTATTTTTATTTTTTTATTTTATAAAGTTTAATAAAATTCCCCCCACCCCTGCGTGCGCCACCCCGCCCCCTGTAATCCCAGCCAGCCTCGACTGCTACAAGTGCTTCTTTGATGACAGATTAAGGGAGTTTTAACCCTTGAATGATTGGGGTATACATCTCTCACAACCAGTTTTTAAAAAACTCACAACACCTACAGCAAAAAAGCTGTATAGGATTGAGGACGTGGCAACACTGAGTCTGGTCAGTTATTTTATACCCTCAGTAAACAACAGAGCTACATTACTCGTAGATTCCCGTTGTGGATAAAGGCCAAGCTATTTGCATTTAGACTGGGGGAGTGGAACTTCCGGGTGCACCTTCTGGAATGGCGCTGCTCAGATACCTATGATGAAATGTGGTGACTGTGGAATGGGAAAAGAAACCATCATTGCTATTCTATGCTTCTGCCCATCCCTGCTGCAGCAACGAAAAATCCTTCTTTGGGTGATTTTATTCATACACGAGTTCGAACTTGCTGACAGGTGTTAATAGCTTGTCCGAATCCAGACAATACCATATTGAACTTTAAAGCTGTCAAGTAACTCCTGGTGGCTGCAGCCAAACTGGGCTCCAGAAATGTAATTTGCTCTGCAAAATAGTGAGCTTTATTGTCTGTTCTTTCTGACTTCCTCATAATACTTGAGTCACTTATTGGCAGTGCCGCTCCGGATCGCTCGATTTCTTCCAAGCTGATCATCGAGTGGCCTACTTCTGCGCCGCTGCCATATCACCTTGGGTTACTTTTCTGCACGCACTGGCACTTTCTGTGTCTTGCACATTGCACATATTAGAACGTCCGAGGAGCGCATTCAAGGTACTCTGGGGATTTCCCTTCTTGGTACTTGCACAGTGCGCTTTTTTCTTGGGTGCCTAAAATGAATGCTGTATTGCTTCAGTTACTCTGCTCTGAGTATAATCAGGGGCCATTCTTAGTTTTTTTACACATTGCACTTCTCTCTCTAATGCACAGTGCTTGGTATAGTAACTTTGATGCTCATGCTATGTGTTTCCTATATCTGGATTCTTCAAGCATGACTATTTCCCTTAAATTGTTCTGTTCAGGGTACTTTGTGGAAGTACCTGATTCAGTCGAAAAGTTGATTTCTTTTTTGATATTGGGTAATTCAATCTGAAACGGCAATGTTATAATATCTGAAGCAATTTTGGGGTATCTCCTTATTTCCCTTTGCACACAGATCTGTGTCAGGTGCTAAAGTACTTGCCTTGTTTTAAAAATAAATGCTGCTCTGTATTTCGGTTTGTATTAAACTCTTCATTTTAATGTTGGGTTTTTCTGGATTTAACTATTGTTCACTGTTATGTACACTGCCAGGGATGGAAGTAGTGAAGTTGAGAGAGATAGAGAGAAATAGGTAGAGAGAGATAGATATATATGTTGGAAATGGCCCTTTTTGCAAGGTCATACCCAAGCTTTTTGCCTCCAACTTCCTGTTTTTGACTGTGTGTTGCATTTAGTTTTTGTGGGTTTTAGGATTCTGGGCACTTTACCACTGCTGACCAGTGCTAAAGTGCAAGTGCTCCCTGCATAATTGTAGTGGTGACTGGGATATCCATGATTGCCATATTTGGTTTACTAGTAAGTCCTTAGTAAAGTGCACTAAATGTGCTGAAGGTCTGTAAATCAAATGCTACTAGTGGACCTGCAGCACTGTTTGTCCCGCCCACACGCGTAGCCCTGTAAACATGGCTCAGACCTGCCACTGCAGTGTCTGTGTGTGTGTGTGTGTGTGTGTGTGTGTAGTTTTGAACTGCCAGTTCGACCTAGCAAGAGCACCCACTTTCCAGGCCCAGCGCTTCCCTTTTACTACATGTAAGCCAGCCCTAAAGTAGACCCAAGACAGCCCCATGGGAAAGATGCAGTGCATTTAAAATGTAGGATATGTACTGGTGTGTTCTACGTGTCCTGATAGTGAAATACTGCTAAATTATTTTTTCACTGTTACCAGGCATAACTCTCCCATAGGGTAACATGAGGATTGCCTAGAATGTCTTTTAACTGTAACCTACCATTGGGAGCAGATAGAGACATGGAGGTTTGGGTCTCTGAACTCACATTTCAAAAGACATCTTTTGGTGAAATCGTTTTTTGAATTGTAAGTTTGAAAATGCCACGTTTAGAAAGCGTGCATTTTCTTGCTTATCCATTCTGTGCCTCTGCCCGTCTGCTAAATACACATCTGGGTCAGGATGACAGTTGGGCTGTTTGTGTATTCATTCCAGACAGTCACACAAAGGGAGCTGAGGTATCCTTATGGCCCATCAAAAGGCTGATGGGTTCTCCTGAGCTGGAGTGGTGGGAGGAGCTGACACTCGCACCTGAATAGGGCTGTGCCTGTCCTCACACAAAGCAGTCTCCAACCCCCTGGAGTGTGTCTGGGGCTAGAGCAGAGAAAGGCTGGGTCTTGTGCACTGCAGCGACTTCTCTTTGAAATGTAACTACTTCAAAGACAAAAAAAAGTACTGGGCCTGTGACACCACATAGTTAGAACACTTTTGAACTGAGAACATTCTGCTAGTAAGAAGAGAAGGATGCTGTAGGAGGGACTGCCACTCTGCCTGTTGCTTGTTGAGCTGGCCTGCTTCTTGCTGCTTCTATCCTGGAAGTGAAAGGACTGGACACTGCTTTCTACATCCTGCTTTCCAAGGTTCTCCAAGGGCTTGAACTGAGCTTGCATCCTGTTAAGAAGTCCCAGGGCCATCAACGACGTTGCCTGCCAGCACCTGGGCTCTCTTGCTGAGAGTCCTGACTTGCCAAGTTGTGCCAAATCCAGTTCCTGGATCGTTGGAAGTGAGCTCTGGTGCACATCAACTCCAGAGCGACTTCAGAACCGGCGCCGCTCTCCGTCTCTGAGCCGCTGCCTGCACCAGAGCCGTGGTCCCTGCTGAGTGCAACGACCACAACCTGCAACATAGGCCCGACCCTGCCACAGCTCCTTCATGTCCAGCCACATCATGAGTCCCAAGTGCTGTGTCACAGACATCCGTGACACCCAACTCCAGCTCTGCCACAGCACCTGTGGCCTTGTGGTGTGAACTTGACAACGCAAAGTCGATGCCTCGCATCTTGACCTGCTATATTCATCGACCCTGCCGGGTCATAAGGAACCGATGCTTCGCAACTGATGCCGCATCATCTCCCCTGGAACAGTAAGGAACCAACCTTGTCTTATGGCTCCCCCTCATGCACTTCTCCTCCACCCCGTGTTGCTCTCTTACCTGTGTGTAGATTTGCCCCCACCCCAGCTCTCGCCCATGTGCTTCTGAGCCCTCTGTGTTGCTCACCATACTTGCGGTCTCATCTGCTCTCATTTTGCCCCCTTTCCCTGTGTGCTTCTGTGTCCCACCAACCCTCCATGTTGCTCTCATTCGTCCCTAGCTCTCCTCAGTGTTGGTGCCCTCCCACACCCACTATTGTATCCTATTACTGCTCAATAAAAACAAACAAAAAAAAGCTCAATGGTGTGGCCGCTGAGCTGCATGTAGTGTAGTGTTAGATTAGGGGTAAATATCAGGGGCAACTTTTGTTCATGGGTCGTTAACTTGCCAACTTCTGTTGTGGAGAGGCAGGAACAGGGAAATAAATACAGAGCAGCTGAAAATAAATCACTGCTCGTGGCAGTGTGCTGAATCTCCTGGGTGAACTCTGCAGATGTCCTGCTGTGCAAGTGCCAGCCAGGCGAGGTTTTCCTCAACCTGCAGGCCCAAGTTAGGGCTGATTTACAATGAAATTGATCTGGCTTTCTTTGGGTGCAAAAACATTGGCCCTGGGAGTGGTTAGCAACACTCCATTCACTTCAATGGCTGGGTGTGGGGCAGGCCGATGAAGACAAGGAGGAAGTGGGTGGGAACAGTTTGTTGATTGCACAGAGAAACAGGCCGTAGGAGGGGTGCTGGGGGACTGCTCGCCTGGCAGTAACACGTTTAGTACTGCATTTGTTTCACTTTGAAAAGAAGCATTATGGAGATGAGCATGACATTGTGCTCCTTATCTCGACTGTAGAGACCCAAGAAAGGTAAGTAACCAGCTGCGGACAACAATTGCACTAGTGGACTAAGAGGTAAGTGAGCAGTTAAGCTTCTGCCTACATCAGGGGCACCCCCTCCCCTCTTTTGCAGCTGCAGTGGGTGGGGTTCTTGATGGGCCTCTTCTGTCTGCAGCTCATCAGAGAAAGGCTCATAATTGCCTTTGGAGGGGGAATGAGTGAAAGGAAAGAAGGGTGGATGGATGGATGGATGGATGGATAAAATGGTGGATGTATGGATGAATGAGTGAAAGGATGAACGTAAGAATGGAAGATTGAAAGACCTGGAGGAAGGGATGGATGGAAAGATAGGTTGATGGATAATGAAAGGATGGATGGAGATTGAATGAGTAAAAGGATGGATGGATGAGTGGAAGGATATATAGATGAATAAGTGGATGGGTGGATAAGCAAAAGGATGTTTGTAAAGATGGATGAGTAAAACAATAGATGGATGTGTGAAAGGCAGGGTGGATGGATGTCTGGATGAAAGGATGGATGAATGAAAGGGTGAATAGTTGGATGGATGAATAGATAGCTAGATGGATAAGTGAGTAAAGGATAAATGGCAGAGGGAAAGGGTAAATGGAGGGGTGTATAAATGGAGGGGTGTATAAATGGATGGTTGGATGGGACTAAGGGTGGATAGATGGGTGTAAGGTGTGAATGGCTGAGTGAAAGGGTGGATAGATGGATGAGCCAAAGAGAGGGTGATGGATGGATGGAGCGAAAGGGGTGATGGATTGATGGAGGGATGGATGGATAAGTGAAAAGATGGATGATTGAGTGAATGGATTGGTTTGTGTCCCTGGACCAGTGGCTGCTCTCCTTTACGGGCTTCACAGCTACACTACACCCTCCTTGGTTTGCGGTCCATTTTTATTTTATCATGAGTAAATAATTATTCACTTGATATAATAAAAATAAAATGCAGACCCCCCTAAGGCAGCTAGTGTTATTGTTTGATTGTTGACTCAGGTGAAAGTACCTGTGTCAAGCCATCAGAGATACTGTTCAGAGCTGGTGAAATCCAAGCACTGCAAGCATGCGTGTGTGACTGTATGTGAGTACAGCTAGCCTGGCTGATGAGGGGTGAAACCCCGAAACCGGTCCCAGGATGCTTGTTTCCAGTCCAGGGAAGACCTGGCCTAGCAGTTCGGGCTGGACTGTTCCCATGGGGAACAGGGTCAAGACTGATTTGCATATGGCTGGGTCCAAACTGGAATGGCATGGGCAGCAAAAAAACGATGGATTTAGGCCCAGATCACTGTACTGGGGGTGAATGTTTGACAATGTTCAGCATTCCGTCCATCAATTGTTGTTTTTGCTCTATCCACTCCTCAGCAGGCACAGGCTTCCAGCCTGCCCTGCGCCAATCCTGACACTGCTCAAAGCAGAGTCAGGATTGACTGGGGACACCCCACCAGGGTGCTCCCAGGCAGACTGGGAGCCTGCACACTGCGCATGTGTGTTTGGCCTGCCCGAGACGGCCGGGCGAACACACATGCGCTCTGATGAGAGTGCTCTGAGCATTCTCCTCAAGTGCTCGTCACAGCGTAGGGCCCACCCGTTTTCAAGAAAACGATAATAAACACTGATTTTTATCGTTTTCTAATAAAGGTTTGCAGGTGCTGGCGGGGGAGGGGGAGGTGGGCATGCCCCTCTGCCCTCATGGAGGAACCGCACCTCCTGGTGTTTTGGTACCTCTCCCTTCTTCACCCCCAGTAACTGAATTCGCAAAATGTGTAGCCCCCCAAGCTATCCTATTTATCATTCCATTTCTTTGATAATACGCCAGACTGCTTTCACAGTTAGTAGCATGCGCTGGTTTTTAACAGACAATTATGCTTGATATGGGGGCCTCCGCATGCCTGTGTTTACCTGTGCATACCTTTCATTGTGTTTACCTTAGCAGTCATTACTTTCTTTGCAGGCAGTTTCTTTCAACAAGTTCCAGTGTTTTGCCAGCCAAACTTACTGTATGTTGCCTTGCTACTCTACGTGCCTCACTGTTCGAGAAAACATGTGGGGCCAGTGGCCGTCACCATGCCAATGATTAGGTCTGGCTTGACAGGGCTGCTGTCTTTACTTTAGTTTTCCACAGACATAAATGTTTAAGAAGTATTACTGAGGGAGGAGCTTTGACTCGGCATAAAGTTTGATCCCATTGACTACAGTTTTTGATTAGGCAGAGGTTGTTTGCCTCCACTGCAAAAAGTGCTTGTTATGCTTTTTTTACCTTGTGGAAAGTGTATTCTCAAAATAGCAGGACTGAGTTTGTTAAAGTGACCAGCAGTTCATTAATGCTCAAGGTCTGATCTGTATTTTACGAAAAAGTACTACAAAGGCTGTATAAATAACCTATTTATTGGGGAAGGCATTTGTTGAAATCAAAGGCCTTCAAGGGTGTATTATCGTCACACTGTCTAAAGCTTGTGGACTTGTATTTTGTTGCTGGAAATCTCACTGATTACCTTAGCAGGCAAGGCTTTTGGTGTTAGTTACCCCTGTGACAAGCCCTGCAGGTAGCTTTGCACTTTCAGAAGCCTTGTAATTCTATCTGAGGAAGGTCTGGGGATTTTACTGCCATCTGCATGGGAAACTAACATCTCCCCTGCTTTAAGTGCTCAACTGCATATGAAATTGGTATCCTGACTTTTATTTTGGGCCTGGTGTCATGGTAATCCAGCCTTTGCACAGAGACCCACTCCTGACCAAGGTAATGTGAGGCCCGGAACCTGTACTGTGGCTTGGAGGGGTGCATAAATTGTGGTGCCCTTACTGTGCTTTGGCTTACTGTCTATGTCCTGGGCGTATCACATGAAGCAAGGATGGCATTGTATTATGTTTTGTGGATCTGTAGTGTGATCAGACCATTTTTTTTGTCTTTGCCTTGAATGGCCCCTGTTGTATAAAGTTTGCTGTTCTGTGAAGGCCAGAACTTGGGTGGGATCCTGTGTGGATGCTAAGTGTGCTTATGTGCAGTGAGTGTAAATCTCATGTATGAGACTTTGACTTGGTGGGTTGTATGAGTCTGAATAGTGGGGCTAGTGGGATCCATTTTTTGATGTCTGTGGTTGAGCATGGTACAAGAAGAAGGATGAGGCCAGCTTCCCCAGACATTGGGAATGTACTACCTACATTCCTGTGTCTGGAGGTCGATAGAAACTGAGCTTACAAAAGAAATTCAGCAACCTTGTTTGCAAAGGACTGCTGATTAATTTGTATTGAGCATTGCCATTTATTAGATGTTAGGGGAGGGACTGCACTTTCTATTCAATTTGAGGATGTTTCTAGACAGGGCCTGTCTGTTTGTCTCTGATTACTGCCTCAGGAAGGCTGATGACAGCCATGTTCAGAGATTCCTTACTAGAATGTGACCATGTTTTGGGTGTGCCTGCTTTGAGCCAACCCCATCACCCCATCACCCCATCAAAGGATGTACCAGAGAAGCAGCCTGATTGTGACATTTGAAAGAGAACCAAATAAAACCGGCTCCAACGCCTTAGACTGCAGACCTCTGCTGTTTGGAAAATGTGAATAACAGTGGGATTGAAAACACACCACTTTGATTCAGTCCCGTGGTTTTTTTTATACCAAGGATTGTAGGGCTCCACGCAGTTCTTTAAGAGCTGCTGTACAACCAGGGCTGGTTTCTGCCAGACGATCAGTCTCTCAGTGGTGAGGGTACATCACCTGAAGTCTGCACTTTCTGCTGGAAAAGTTGAGGGTCTGCCTGAACTGCCTACAAGTCTGCCTGCCTGTCTGCTAAGAGAATGATGGAGCCTGCCTGGGTTTACTGCAGAGTAGACTTCTCAGAAGAAGCCCAGCATGTTTTTGATTTGAGGAGCAGAGAGTGAAGCCATCAGTGACCCATGCCGTAGTGTGGTCTCATCAGTCTTTCTGAGCGAGTACTTTATCACTGCATTAAGTCTTTTAGCGCTGAAGCACTATAGTGTCACCCTGAAGTCTGCCAACACCTGGAAACACTGGCGGTGCGGCTGATGTTGCATAGCATGAAGTGTTGTCCTTATGGAAGTGTAAAGCCCTGATCGCCTGAAAGACTGCAACTACTAAAGACAACCCATCACTCTGTCTGAAGGCGGCAACTGCCAGATCAAAGTATTCCTCTGCAACTGGCCGGTGAGGTCACGGCTGCAAAGAGCATGCTGGGAGGATCTGCTTCATTCATTTAATCCTGCAAACACTGTTCTAAGTGATGCTGCAGACCACCACAGGAGAAGAGCGGGAGTGCAATCTGCACCTGCCATACTGACATAACTGCATTGGTAACTGACAGGTAAACCCGGGGCTTTCCCTGCACCTGGGACAAGAGATGAACTAACACACACTCTCCCTCTCCCTCCTTTGGGGTTACGCGTTTGACCATTGATAGTATTTGATATTCTCCATAGATGTGCCTGAGCGGTGTCTGTCTTTAGTGTTTTTCAGACTTTAGTTTACATTTGCTGTAAATCTCTGTTAAACATGACTTTGATTTCAACCTTGTCATATGCTCCTATCAAATTCAGTCCTTTGTGGGGATAAAGTACTTTACGTAAAATAAAAGCACTAAGCTGCACAGTAAGGTATTGTGTCTATTGGTTGGCTGAGTCCTGAGCTCCTGCCCCCGACGCTACCTCCCTGAGAAACCTGTGATTGCTTGTCCTCGAGACAAGTGTGGCAAAAGTTTTACTTGGCTTAGTTTGCACATTCATAGTTGGAGGGGCCCTGGGACACTGGTGGCAGCCAACTTCAGCTACTATGGTTGAAGCCTGTTTGCCCCTTCTGCCCTGTGGCCAGGCCACAGAACCGTTTCAGGACCTCACATTATCAGAGGCTTAACCAGGCATCTGCACGCATTGTAGATTACTGTGCGGATAAAATAAGTGAGTGTACCAGGTTCACTTGCAGTAAGGCACTCTGGGGCATATGTACATGCCAGTTTACCACGCAGGGGACATTTCTATTGCAACAGAGGAGTTTTATTTTGCTTTGCCAGCTGAAATTTTGTGTTTATAATTTTATAACAACAGAATAGATGCATTGTGGAAAAGCTTATACATAACACCAAAGGCCTGAGTTGGTTATGGTGACAAACCAGTGACAAAGGCAGGTCCATTACAAAAAGTCATGTCTGGCCATATGTCTGCTATCTTTATTATGAAAATTGACAACAAATACAGTAGAACTGACTTATTTATTGTGAAAATCAGATGTTAAAGCCAAAAGGCCACTAGTGGTGAATTTATACTCCACTTTTATAACCCTGAGAGAGGTATTGCTACACACGTATTATAACTGGTTACTGTAATAGTCTCGGGATTTGCTGAGACTTGTTTCCCCCTATGACAACTCTTCGAGTAGAAGATTTACACTTTGATAATCATTAGTACCTTTATTAGGAGCAGTTGAATATTGCTTTGCCAAGTGTAATTTTGTGTATTTTAATAATTTTCCGACTGTATATGCCTGCGGGTTGCCTTGTGGAACAGTTTATACACAACTCAGTAGGTTTGAGTTGATTATGACGACAAGCCAACGATAAAGGGTGTACAGCTAAATGGTTCTTTAGGAAAATTTCTGTCAACGGCAATAGGTCTGATTTGTTTATGCGAAATTACAATAGAGTGAAAAACCATTAGACTATTAAGAGTGTATTGTCATTACATTGTGTTAAAGGTAGTTGACTTAAATTTAGTTAAGTGGAATGTCACAGGTTGCTGTAAGAAGGCAAGAATTTTGGTGTTTGTTGACCCCTATGGCAAACCCTTGGAGTTGAAGAATTGCAATGTGATAATCCTTGTTAGACTCTTTTCGGGGGGAAGGGGGTAGTTTTTCCAGGTGTAATTTTATACATAATTATATATAAATGTAAGGCTGCCTAATATTTGCAGTTTCATGTCCAGTGCAGGACGCCTCAGCTGGTTATGTTACTATGCCAAATGGTAAAGGTAATAAACATAAACTCCACATAAGCATACATATAGAGTCATTTGGTCAGCCCTCTTCTGATTGGTTGAGTATTATTCAAGTTCCGCTTCTCCACATACCAGTATATGGGCAATCGGTTAGCCCAGTTCTTCCTTTGGCTCTATTGCTCTGTGAGTAATGTAATTCTGCCTGATCACATCTGCCTGAAAAGGAGTGTGTTTCAGTGCCTGTACTGGTGGCAGTACTCCAGTCCTGCCCAACAGTGATCCACTATATGCTTTAGCATTGTAAGATGTTCGCCCAGTGCGTTTTTACTGAGCGACAGTCCTGAAATCATATTATGCTGAGTGTATCATGGTTTTCCTGCTCCCAGGAATCCGTTTCAACTTTAAAACAACGCTACACTATGTTCAGTATCATTGCAACAATGCCACCTACTACGTTTAATTAGAATTACAAGTATATGACCACAGTTGGCAGCATGTTTTCTTTCTCCTATTCTTATTCTTTTTATTATTCTTTTATGTGGTAGTTGGTGTTTGTGTGTCTGTTTTATTGCTTATGTGCAGGTCAGTGAATGCAGTGAGGAGCAGTGGGTGGATGAATGGATGTATGTGTGTATGTGCAATTATTTGAGGTGCTAAAACTCGTCACCATTAGTGACTGAAGGTGCACTTTCAGTTGTACTTCATATGTATTGGGTATGCCAGAGCTTATTTTACATTTTGTTTTACGGACCTGTGTGGTGCGGGTAGGTTAGTTTGGGTCTGAAATACATGTGTCCCCACAAACTCTGGAAACCTTCCAGCGGTCATCTTGTCTGCACCCACACATGGGGTTTTATTTCAGCAGGAAGAGTCTACTGATGTAGGATCATATGGCATTTACTCTTTGTTGCCTATCAAATTCTTCAAGTGTTCTGACTAACAAATGAGGAGAAAATGTACCCAAGATTTTTTCACATATTTTGCATTCCAAGGCTGTAAGGTTTGTTTTTACTACTCTGTGAATAAGGACTAAAAGTAACAATCAAATAATTATAGTCCTGTCTTTCCATTCATTGCTTTCTACAACACAATGTGGTATTTGTATAATTTCAGGCTACAAGACTGTATGTTAAGTTTATCAAATGCATCTTTTCAAAAGGTGATCTGGTGTCACAAATTAATTTACGTGAAAGGGGTTTTTGATTTTGTAAACCTCTTAGTGAAAAGCCACCTCTTGATTACATTCCTATATCTACCTTGTCCTGGTTTTGCACCAAGGCTTAAAGTGTAACAACCACAGTCCACCCCCACAAACTCTGGAAGAAAAGACATTCAAGAAGTAATCTTTTCACACACTGGGATGGACGTTTGTACTGGGACTTTCATAAGTAACTTTCCAAAATAGTCAACCTGGGTGCCTGCTAATTTCATGGAAGGGCGCAAGCATGATGTGTTTGGCTAGTATGTAAAATGGCTGTCTTATGTCTGCTAGTAGGGATATGTTTGAAACCTGAGATTGATAAGTGTGTGCATTTGTGGAATGGTATAGGAAATGAGGGTGGCTAGGAATTCAAAGTTTCGGAGGACCTTATATTTTCTATAATGGGTTTTATCTATGCCTAATAAATTGGTGAACCCATCAGCATTTCTTTTCCAATCTGTGCCGCAATAATCTCATTGCCAAGGTATGTATGTGGTATTACTACATGTGTGTATATAAATGTCATTTTTTTCACTTTCTCTGTGTTACTTAAATCCATAGTTGATTATTGCGCATGAAAGAATTCCTATAATGACAGGTTTGAAAGAACCATGGGGCAATTAGGGGTCTTAATTCTGAATTTAAAAGCTTTAGAGCTGCAAACTGGAGGCGTGGTTTGCAGGGTCTTCCAGAAGATCGGCTGTTGATGGTTAATTGAGAATGAGCAGAGAGAAATTTCCTATCTGAGGTGTCACAGGATGAGCGAGTCAAGGACTCCATACTGAAAAGTCAAAAGTACCAATTGTGCTAGGAGGAAGAATTAACAGAGGAATGTTCATTTGTGATCAGGCCACCTTGTAACAAATTTCCCTTACTTTTTCTAGGGATTCTTGTTACGTGGATATCTTTTTTGGCAATTTAAGTCCATCCTTTGAGTTAATGGATTTAAGTTGCTGGTCAAAAGTGTTTCGTAGAGGAAATAATAAGGTACATTCAAAAATTACTATGACGAGAGGACCAGGTTTTGCCTTGGTATAGGAGCAACTCTTACAAGAATATTGTATTATTGTTGTTGACCGTTGTTGGAAGTGAGTGTGGGGGATGCTTGGTTTAACTAGCGCATAGTAACTGATGATGATAAAAAAGCAGCCTGTGATACATCACTAGGATCCCTTCTATCTCTGGACTTCAAGATGAATTAAACTAGCAACAAATGACTGTTTTTAAAGTCTAATTACTTTAGTACTGGAGAGGCCAAAACGCATGGCGGTTTGTTGTAAAGGTAATTATGCTCAGTGCATTTTAAACGTTTCTTTTTATGTCTGAAAATGTTATTTGAATGTGTAAATTACTGAACATACGCTAAACGGCAGTTGATGCTGTTTGTTATTATTTCCAAAACATCCTGTGAAAAGAAATACGTGTTGTTGGACGAAGAATCATTTCTCCCGCATTTTTCTTCTCTCAGATATACAGCAAGAGACCCATTTAACACGTTTTATCTTCTCTCTTGATATGCGAGTACAACCATATTGTGATGGTCTGTCTCACTTATTTGCATTTGATGGGAGAAGTTGACAGACATTCAGATCCACAGTCTTTCACTTCTCTTTAATGATGTGCTTTATGGAGACAGACAAGAGTATTTTAAAACATGTTCCTCTTCTGGTGTTAAGAACACATACAAGGGACATAGTACTGATGGTAGATTTAAGACAAAAAAAACATTAGTCTATGTTTTTTTCCGTACATGGTCATTAAAAAGTTTAAAAGTTCATGCACGTGCGAAGTTTCTTAATTGCACAGCTTCATAGGAGGGCCCATTTGTAGCGGGTGACTGGTATGGACCTGGACCTGGATCATTGTATACATTTGGGCTACCGCAAGACTGATGGCATAGGAGGAATCCAACGAGGAGAAGATGGTAATTAAGAAGACTCTACGGAAATGCGAGAGTAAAATAGGGTCTGAAAGAGAACTGGCATGCACACACTTGTCCTCACCTCCGGGAAAGAAAATGGATGCTAGAGAACAACATTTGAACTCGGCACCATTTGAACTCTGCTTTAAGGATCAGTGAACCAAAAATCAAGGTAAGAAAACACTAGCCCACTAAGACTTTTAAATGATTGCTAATTACTTTTTTTAATTTCAATACTTAAGTTTAACACCATAATAATTTTACAATCAAGAATAACACCTACTCTAATGAGATTCCCACACTTTTCCCCCTAATTTTCACCCTTCAGAGCATGTTGGCAATATTGCGCTTCTGGGTGAGGTCAAGTGAGTGACAACATTTCTCTGCAGTCGCAGATGGCCCACTTATCTTCTCCTGTTCCTCTGCAGTAGCCCAGATGTCTACAGGGTCCAGGACCACAGTCGTGCTTTCTTCTGGCTCTGCAAGTAAGTGTTTTGAAAATGCAACTGTTATTAGGAGGTCTTCATGTATTAACTTAGGAATCTTTTTGTGCTTCCTTTCATAGGTATAAAAAGATCAGTGTCTTCGTCCGGGATTGATTTACATCCAAACCAATCTCATATCCTAAACAGGAAAGAACTTGCTAAACCTCCAGATCGCATTGCATCTCTACAATCAAATGAGTGTACAGCGGTCACCCCAAAAAAGATCTGCACGGAGATTCCAAATGAGAAGAAATTGAAACAAGCCTCTTCAGAGCAATGCACCACCTGCCCATCCCTTGTCTCTAAAGCCTCTACTTCTTATAACTTTATCGGGGCCCAATCGAAATTCTCAAATCCTCCTTGCCTACATTTGTCAATGTCTGGAGTTCAAAATGCTCAGGTAACAAATCAGGACACTAGGACTTCGAGCAGCCCACCTGTAATGTTAGACTTGAGCAGAAGCCCTCAGTCTAACACTAAACAAGCTCATAGCAATCCATCAATGAGGGACTCCACTTTGGAAGACCTTTCCTCTGATTCTGACAGCAGTGTATCTCTTTCATCTCTAGACTCTTTTGCTCTTGCACAGTCTCCAGGTTCTTCTGCCTCAAGACTGGGTTCAAGAGTGATTAGGAGGAAGAAGCGAAAGTCATCGCGACCTTCTCGCACTTCGTGTTGTTTTGGTCTGGCTCATCTTTTGGCTCTAGAGCAAAAGAGAACAGAAGCTCAAAGACATCAGCATGAGCAGTTTGTGAGTCAGATGACACACATTGATGAGCGATTAAGGAGTTTACATGACCTTCACAGCACTATGGCTTCCGACATGCACGGCCTTCACAAAGAGATGATCAACGTTGGTCAAGTTTTAGGTCGAATATTAGAGGTGCTTGAGAAGTCTGTGGGTCCACTGCTTTCAGCTCATCAAGCTTCAAGGGAGGTTGAACCTAAAATGCCAGCAATTGACAGATCTGCTGGGAGAACACAAACTACTGAAAGGCCGGCTTCTCAGTTTTTGCCTATTCAAGGGGATTCTTCTCATTGTACACCCAGAGCCTCCTCTGTGGAAAGAGCCACAAGTGGGAGAGTTCACCCAGAGATCTGAATATCATCTTGTTTGGGCATTACAGTTTTTCTGCTTGACACACTTTGAACTCTTTTGCATTAAATTTAGATTTGATAAATTGTTGTGCGCGTATTTTTGAAGTAAATTCAGTTGCAAAACCTTTTTGTAGGTAATTTGAAAAAATCATTAGTTGCAGGGTTAATAGTATATTTTGTATTGATTCCTGACCAATTTGAAAGATGGCATTGAAAGAACTAGGGTACTATTATACAGTGTTTCTTAGTCTTATCATGCTTCTGTGTAGTTGCAAGGCAGAAGGGCAGCGTAGCCATTGGAGGTGCTCCAGATTGTATAATGGGGTTCAACATCATAGCTTACATTCCATTGGTGAGGCGATGCTATCAAAGTTTGTGGAGGTATATTTGTTGCCCAAGGTAAGCTCACACCTTTTTATTTCTTCATATGAAGGGGGGTTGACCTGCCAGTTTCCCTCAATCTGAAGAAGAGTTGGGTAAATCTGTAGAGAATGGTGTTTCTATCATTGTTTTTTCTCTCTCTCTATTTGACACCTATCTGGGTCCCTTCCCTGAAACTGTAACCTGTTGATTGGTTGAGGGAGAACGTATCTCCTCCCATGCCGAACCAGTTTTCCTTCACTGTTCCATAAACCTACCCTTGTAACTTTCCTATCTTTTGCTGAGTCTAGCATAGCAACTAAAAAATAACAAAATAGTCCCAGGCTGTGTGGGCTCATTAGGAAAGTCTGCTAGACACTTCCTGTGACTGGAGTAGTATTTTGAATAACGCTGACCTTGTGATTGGCATTGACTTTGTGTTTGGCAACCATTTAAAATCATTACTCCTTGCATTTCTCCAATATTTGCTGTTTGTTTGGATTTTGATAATTCACCACAGTCTACATCAGTGGAGAGAGGTGCAGTACAATCTGGGGTTCTGATGGTCAATGTCCTAAAATTGGACTCTTGTGTTAAACTGATGTGCCTAGTACTTTACTTTAATAGTGAGAGATGTGCTGGTTGATTCAGAAGTGATAGTTTAGGTTGTTGCTTTTTTATTGCAGGGAAGGTGTTCCTATGCAGCGCAATACTGGTATTTTACTATAGTATGAAGTAAAAAGAGATGTTTGGTGTAGTATGGTGGAATGCTTTTAGTAGGTGAACTGTACAGTAAGAACTTCCCTCGTGAATTACTGGCTTGCAGCATTATCCATCCTATTAACAGGATGCTGTTAAGAGAAGCATTAGCTTAAAGCTGATCACCATCCACTCCACAATCATGCTATCCTTAGTACACCCAAAACCAGTAGACTACAAATGTTTGTGCATCATGGTTCTTGTGGCATCGAGGCTCCTGTGATCCCACAAGGACAGGTTGTGTCTGTTTTAAAGGCGGGGTCTCTTTGTTATGAGATGTCCTTGATGACTAGTGAGTCATGTGAAATCATTAAACCAGAAAGAAGTGTTAAAGGACATGGAAGAGTTCTACTTAACCCAAAAATGCTCTTCTTAGACTGGGAAGCATTTTAAAGTAGAGCTATTGTTAGTGCATCTCAACCATTTTTCAAGTGTGTGAAATATCGGAGGAGTGTCGCTCACTGGCGAAGAGACAGCAGTTGTAAAATAAAACAATCTTTTATTATCATTTTATTTTAGAGCTCCTGGCTCAGCCAGCAACGTGTGCAGAGAGGTGCAGGGCTGGGCCTTGGGGGAGGAGAAGTGGAGTCTGTGCACTAAGTGCGCTTGTATGTTTGGCCGGCACATGCACACTTAAGTTTCTCCAACCCAGCTGTGTTACACAGCTGGGTTAGAGAAACTGCACAGGCTGCAGTGCGCTATCTGAGAGACAGACCAAGCCGCTCAGAGCAAACCTGGTGCTGCTCTCATGCTAGGTTTAGCATCAGAGCAGTGCCAGAATTGCTTGGGAGTCCCTGCCAGGGTCCCAGGTAATGCTGGAACACAAGAAGAGAAGAGAAGAGGAGCGAGGCATCGTCGGGAACAGTAAGTTTTTTTTTTTTTTTTTTTAATTTGCCCATCCCACCCATCAGCCAAAGAATGTCACATGTTTAGATAACACAGACTGTTGGCTAAGATGAATCGCACATCCCTGTATATAAGCAGGAGATGAACGCTTTTTTTCACCAAAAGACAACATGCAGTGGAGAGTGTCTTGAAGAGTTGTCTCCAGACTAGGCCCAAGTGAAATTTCATTTTTTCCTGTAAAATCTCATGTAAGGTCCACTATTTTTATGTTAAGATTGTTATGCAAAATGTATGAAATTATTACACATCGCTTAACTGAGACTTTACACGAGTAAAAATCCTATTACAGGAAGAACTTGAATTAACCAAATGGGAGTGGCTGTTTGCTTTAACGCTGATTTTCTTCTAATTCTTTTTTTTTGCGCAAAATGTGTCCTCGTGCAAAAGCGGACACAAAGACGCATTTTGCAATTACATACTTTTATGTCAATGTTTGGGCAGTTCATGTAATTTACGCTAAATAAATTACGCGGATTCCGTTCAGGCCTACTTCATAACAGTGATGTCTGAAATCTAAAGCTTGAAGCTCTGCATACATAAACCCAGTAGAATAACTGCATGTGAAGTGGGGCATACCTTCTAGGTAATTTTGTTCACAGGGAAGAGGGAACACTTTTTGTGTGTCATCTGATTGAATAATATCACTCTGCAAGAATGAGACATGTACAATTTGGTGGAGTGAAAGACTTCTCAACTGCAATTGATTTTTCTGGTTTGAACTGAAAGAGATTGTGATGCAAGATTACAAAATAATCTCAGCTACAGATGTAAAAGTGCCAAGGGCAAGGTTACTGGAATGCAGCAAGATGACTGTTTTGAGTATGTCTCTGTCCATGCCAGGTGCTTGTGTTCATTGGTGTCATCTAATGGTGATAACATCCCTGTTTTCCTAACAAAATATCTAGGTTTCTGTTGGAATTCATGCAGAATCAAAAGCACATCATACACCAAATAAAGAAGAGATCGTAGGAATGGATGAGATTTCGTAAACCGTTCCACTAAACAAACATGCAGGATTTTCTAAAATATTAACATTATTTAGTCTTTGTGTTAAGTGTTATTCATGGATTAATACAATGCAAATGGCCAGGAGGCCTATAATGGACAGTTTTCAAAGAAAACTTGTACATTTACTTTAGCCTTTATTAGGTATCCTAATGTTACACACCTTTATTGAAATTAAGTGGCTGAAGCACTGCTAATATGGTATTAACGGAGAGTTGAAAAATTTAATCTGGTTAGGTAATTCCTTTATTTTAAATATTTCTTTTTTTGAAGGTTATTGAATGTTGAAATATGGAATACTCCACCTGTACATGTAGAAGCTGTATTTTTAATGTAAACAATTAAAAAGGTTAAACATTTTTAAGTTATTTAAATTGATGTTGGATTGCTCAAAAGAGACAATTATAACTGTTGGTTTGTTAAGTTTGGTTTTACAATTCTAAAATGGCAAAATATCACAATGACCGTTGGTCCGGAAGTGTAGAAATCTAAGACCTAAACTAAGCATAGCGATTATTCCCAAATGAACAGGCAACATCGTCCATGCTAAAAATTGTGATTTAAAATGTGTTTACTGTATTTGTGTTTATTAGTCTGTCAATATGAATCTAATTAATAGTGCAAGTAATAAACTCGTGAAAATTGGGTCTATGTTAATCTGATTTCCCCAGGCCCAATAGACCTGAACAAATGAACAGGTTGCACATTGTCTCTAAGATTCTTAGATCTTTTGGAGTTCCTTACAAAGTCAGTTGCAGTCTTCATGAGAACCGCCACCTGCAATAATCTGAAATGAAAAAAAAAATAATGCCAATCCTTACTCTTCATTGCCAATTTAAAGTATCAAAGAGATACTGGAAGGCCAGTGAAATGGAATATCTTAAAAAGTTATTAACCCCATTAGCACCTAATGGATGAGAATTATTATTTAAAGTTTAGTTTTGAGGATGCTTATTATATTGACATTCTCATAGTACCATAATGTGGCAGATTGTATTTATGAAGCAAGTTACCAAAATAAAACTAGGACATTTTACAGTGTAAACATGATTCCAAAGTAATTGTGTGCCAAACTAGATGTAAGAAAGAGTTTGTTTATTTTCTAACTTTCAGAAGAAAAGCTTTATTCACATACTAGCTCAGTACGTTTCTAATTTCTGTAGAGCTGTAATGCTTACAATGGATGGCAGTTGGCTGAAGTGCCTAATTAATATTGGATAAAATGTGCATTTTACATGCAAAGTATTTAATCATTTATTTGCCCAACCCTGTGCTCTAGCTGAGCATAACTAAGGATGCCATTCAGTTTGTAGGCTTTGATCCTAGGTGCTAAATTATAACCTACATAAATAGTTACAGCCTTAGCCTAACATTTCACTCCAAAAAGGAGTGATTTTTTTTAGCTTAAGAGATGAATTTGCTCTTATATATAGAACAGTTGTAAATCTTTTCAACTTTACTTGTTTAAAATCAAATAAATTTCG